>NW_004444163.1:909590-984091 GCF_000243295.1 Trichechus manatus latirostris | reverse complement strand
GAGACGTAAAAGATCTATACGATGAAAACTACAAGACACTACTGCAAGAAACCAAAAGAGACCTGCATAAGTGGAAAAACATACCTTGCTCATGGACAGGGAGACTCAACATTGTGAAAATGTCAATTCTACCCAAAGCGATCTACAGATACCATGCAATCCCGATCCAAATTCCACCAGAATTTTTTAATAAGATGGAGAAACAAATCATCAACTTCTTATGGAAAGGGAGGAGGCCCGGATAAGTAAAGCATTACTGAAGAAGAAAAACAAGGTGGGAGACCTCACACTACCTGATTTTAAAACCTATTATACCACCACAGTAGTCAAAACAGCCTGGTACTGGTACAACAGATATATAGACCAGTGGAACAGAATTGAGAATCCAGACATAAATTCATCCACCCATGAGCAGCTGATATTTGACAAAGGCCTAAAGATGGTTAATTGGGGAAAAGACAGTCTCTTTAACAAATAGTGCTGGCATAACTGGATATCCGTTTGCAAAAAACTGAAACAAGACCCATACCTCACACAATGCACAAAAACTAACTCAAAATGGATCAAAGACCTAAATATAAAATCAAAAAGGATAAAGATCGTGGAAGAAAAAATAGGGACAATTCTAGGAGCCCTAATACACGGCATAAACAGAATACAAACCATAAGTAACAATGTGCAAACACCAGAAGAGAAACTAGATAACTGGGAGCTCCTAAAAATGAAACACTTATGCTCATCAAAAGACTTCACCAAAAGAGTCAAAAGACAATCTACAGACTAGGAAAAAAATTTTGGCTATGACAAATCCAATCAGCATTTAATCTCTAAAATCTACAAGATACTGCAACACCTCAACATCAAAAAGATAAATAGCCCAATTAAAGAACAGGCAAAGGATATGAACAGGCACTTTACCAAAGAATACATTCAGAAGGCTAACAGATAGATGAGGATGTGCTCACGATCATTAGCCATTAGAGAAATGCAAATCAAAACTACAGTGAGATACCATCTCATCCCAACAAAGCTAGCATTAATCCAAAAAACACAAAATAATAAATGTTGGAGAGGTTGTGGAGCAACTGTAACACTTATACACTGTTGGTGGGAATGTAAAATGATACAACCACTTTGGAAATTGATTTGTTGCTTCCTTAAAAAGCTAGAAATAGAAGTACCATAAAATCCAGTAATCCCACTCCTTGGAATATATCCTAGAGAAATAAGAGCCATCACACGAATAGATAAATGTACACCCATGTTCACTGCAGCACTGTTCACCATAGCAAAAAGATGGAAATAACCTAGGTGCCCATCAGCAGATGAATGGATAAACAAATTATGGTATATTCGCACAATGGAATACTATGCAATGATAAAGAACAATGATGAATCTGTGAAGCATCTCATAACATGGATGAAAATGGAGGACATTATACTGAGTGAAATAAGTCAATCACAAAACGATGAACCCGTGAAACAACTTATAACATGGAGGAATCTGCTGAATGAATTTAGTCATTTGCAAAAGGACAAATACTGTATAAGACCACTATTATTAGAACTCAAGAAAAGGTTTCAACACAGAAGAAAACACTCTTTGATGGTTAGGAGAGTGGGTAGAGCGGAGAGGGGTATTCACTAACCAGATAGTAGACAAGAATTATCTTAGGTGAAGGGAAGGACAACACACACTACAGGGGAAGTCAGCACAACTGGACTAAGCCAAAAGCTAAGAAGTTTCCTGAATATAACCAAACACTTTGAGGGACAGAGTAGCAGGGGCGGGGGTCAGGGGACCATGATTTCAAGGGACATCTAGGTCAATTGGCATAACAAAGTTTATTAAGAAATGTTTTGCATCCCACTTTGGCGAGTGGGGTCTTAAAAGCTAGTGATTGGCCATCTAAGATACATCAATTGGTCCAACCTACCTGGAGTAAAGGAGAAGGAAGAACACCAAAGACAAAAGGAAAATATTAGCCCAAGAGACAGAAAGGGCCACATAAACTAGAGACTTCATCAGCCTGAGACCAGAAGAACTAGATGGTGCCAGGCTACCACCAATGACCACCCTGACAGGGAACACAACAGAGAGTCCCAGATGGAGCAGGAGAAAGGTGGGCTGCAGAACTCAAATTCTAGCAAAAAGACCAGACTTGGTGGTTTGACTGAGACTTGAAGGACCCTGGAAGACACAGCCCCCGGACTCTGTTGGCCCAGAGCTGAAACCATTTCTGAGGCCAACTCTTCAGACAGAGAGTAGACTGCACTATGGGATAAAAAGTGATACTCGTGAGGAGTGTGCTTCTTAGCTCAGGTAGGTACATGAGACTAAATGGGCAGCTCCTGTCCAGAGGTAAGATGAGAAGGCAGAGAGGGTCAGGAGCTGGTTGAATGGATACAGGAAACCCAGGGTGGAAACGAGCAGTGTGCTGTGACGGTATAGGGAGAGCAACTAGGGTCACGTAGCAATGTGTATATACATTTTTGTATGAGAAATTGACTTGAATTTTAAACTTTCACTTAAAGCACAACAACAACAACAAGAAAAAGTCTTCACCAAAAGAGTAAAAAGAGAACCTACAAACTGGGAAAAAAATTTTGGCTACAACATATCCGACAACGGTCTAATCTCTAAAATCTACAGAATACTTCAACACCACAACAACAAAAGGAAAATTGATCAAATTAAAAAACGGGCAAAGGATATGAACAGACACTTCACCAAACAAGACATTCAGGTGGCTAACAGACACGTCAGGAAATGATTGCAATCATTAGCCATTAGAGAATTGCAAGTCAAAACTACAATGAGATACCATCTCACCCTGACAGCACTGGCACTAATCAAAAAAAGAGAGGAAAAAAAAAAAAAAAAAAAAACACCAGAAAATAACCAATGTTGGAAAGGTTGCAGGGAGATTGGAACTATTATGCACTGCTGATGGGAGTGTAAAATGGTACAACCACTATGGAAAATAAGAAATAGAAATACCATACGATCCAGCAATCCCAATCCTAGGAATACATCCTAGAGAAATAAGAGCCATCACACGAGTAGACATATGCACATCCATGTTCACTGCAGCATTATTCACAATAGCAAAAAGATGGAAACAACTTAAGTGTCCATCAACTGATGAATGGATAAACAAATTATGGTACCTACACAATGAAATACTACAAAACCATAAAGAACAATGATGAATCCTCGAAACATCTCACAACAGGGATGAATCTGTAGGGCATTATACTGATGAAATAAGTCAATCACAAAGACAAATATTGTATGAGACCACTGTTATAAAAACCCAAGTAAAGGTTTACACACAGAAAAAAAGCAATCTTTGATGGTTACGAGGGAGAGGAGGGGTGAGGAGTGGAAATCACTAACTAGGTGGTAGACAAGTGTTAACTCTGGCGAAGGGAAAGCAACACACAATATAGGGAAGTCAGCACAACTTGACCAAGGCAAAGTCACAGAAACTTCCTAGACGCATCCAAACACCTTGAGGGACCGAGTTACTGGGGCTGAGGGCTGGGTACCATTGTTTCAGGGGACATCTGTGTCAACTGGTATAACATAGTTCATAAAGAAAATGTTCTACATCCTATTTTGCTGAGCAGCATCTGGGGTCTTAAAAGCTTTCGAGTGGCCATGTAAGATACATCTATTGATCCCATCACGTTCACTGCAAAGGAGAATGAAGAAAACCAAAGACACAAGGAAAATATTAGTCCAAAGAACTAATGGACCACATGAACCACAGCTGCCACCACCCTGAGGCCAGAAGAAATAGACGGTGCCCGGCCTCCACCACCAACCACTCAGACAGGGATCAAAATAGAGGATCTGGGACAGGTAGGGAGAAAAAATGTAGGACAAAATTCAAATTCAGACACACACAAAAAGACCAGACTTACTGGTCTGACAGAGACTGGAGGAACCCCAAAGACAATGGCCACTGGACACCCTGCTAACTCAGAACTAAAGCCACTCGCAAAGTCCACCTTTCAGACAAAGATTAGACAGGCCTATAAAACAAACAATAACACATCTGAGGAATGTGCTTCTTAGTTCAATCAAGTATACAATACCAAATGGCCAACACCTGCCCAAAAACAAAGCTGAGAAGGCAAGAAGGGACGGGAAAACTGGACTAATGGACATAGGGAACCTGGGGTGGAAAAGGAAAGGGGAAGAGTGTTGACACAATGTGGCGATTGCAACCAATGCCACAAAAGACATTTGTGTATAAATTTTTGAATGAGAAAATAAAAAAAGGTATAAAAAATTACTGTAAAAATATAATAACACAAAATTTGCCAATTCAACATTTTTCAGTTGTACAATTCAGTGATATCAGTTACATTATTTATGCTGTGCAACCACCACTCATAATCATTGCCAAATTTCCCATCACCATAAGCAAACACTCACTAAACCAATACTCTCCCTTTTCCTTTCCCTCCCATACCTGGTAACCACTAATAAACTTTGGTCTCTATTTGCTTTATTCTCATTATTTCATGTAAGTGAGATCATACAACATTTATCTTTTTGTGATTGATTTTTTTTTACTGAGCATAAGGTTTTCGAGGTTCATCCATGTTGTAGCTTGGATCAGACTTCATTTCTCTTTATGGCTAAGTAGTATGCAATTGTATGTATGTACCACATTTTGTTTATCCATTCATCCCTTGATGGACACTTAGGTTGTTTACATAGGATTTTCAAAGCTGTAAATTTTCAGAAGAAGATTGCCAGACTTTTCTTACCAAACTTTCAATTAGTACTCGAGCACTTAACCGTTTCTCACACCCAGGGACTCCTATCTCATATTTTGTTGTTGTTGTTGTTAGGTGCTGTCGAGTTGGTTCCAAATCATAGCAACCCTATGTACTACAGAATGAAACACTGCCTGGTCCTGCACCATCCTCACACTCATTGCTGTGCTCGAGCCCATTGTTGCAGACACTGTGTCAATCCATCTTGTTGAGGGTCTTCCTCTTTCTTGCTGACCCTCTACTTTACCAAGCATGATGTCCTTCTCCAGGGACTGATTCCTCCTGATAACATGTCCAAAGTGTGTGAGACACAGTCTCACCATCCTTGCTTCCAAGGAGCATTCCAGTTGTACTTCTTCAAAGACAAATTTGTTTGTTCTTTTAGCAGTCCATGGTATATTCAATATTCTTCTCCAACACCATAATTCAAAGGCATCAATTCTTAATCAGTCTTCCTTATTCATCATCCATCTTTTGCATGCATATGAGGCAATTGAAAACACCATGGCTTGGGTCAGGTGCACCTTAGTCTTCAGGGTGACATGGTTGCTTTTCAGCACTTTAAAGAGGTCTTTTGCAGCAGATTTGCCCAATGCAATGCATCTTTTGATTTCTTGACTGCTGCTTCCATAGGTCTTGATTGTGGATCCAAGTCAAATGAAATCCTTGACAACTTCAATCTTTTCTCCGTTTATCATGATGTTGCTTATTGATACAGTTGTGAGGATTTTTGTTTTCTTTGTGTTGAGGTGTAATCCATACCGAAGGCTGTGGTCTTTGATCTTCATCAGTAAGTACTTCAAGTCCTCTTCACTTTCAGCAAGCAAGGTTTTTTGCCAATGCCTTCAGTGCAGCTTGGCCTTCTTCCTTCAGTACTATTGATTCCTGAGCATATGCTATCTCCTGAAACCATTGAATGTTGACCAATTCTTTTTGGTATAGTGACTCTTCCATCTTCTTTTAATGCTTCCTGTGTCATTTAATATTTTCCCCATAGAATCCTTCAATATTGCAACTCGAGGCTTGAATTTTTCTTCAGTTCTTTCAGCTTGAGAAATGCAGAGCGTGTTCTTTCCTTTTGGTTTTCTACCTTCAGGTCTTTGCACATGTCATTGTGATACTTTGTCTTCTTGAGCTGCCCTTTGAAATCTTCTATTCGGCTCTTTTTCTCCATCATTTCTTCCTTTCGATGTTCAAGAGCAAGTTTCAGAGTCTCTTCTAACATCCATTTTGGTCTTTTCTTTCTTTCCTGTCTTGTTAATGACCCTTGCTTTCTTCATGTATGATGTCCTTGATGTCATTCCACAACTTGTCTGGTCTTTGGTCATTAGTGTTCAACATATCAAATCTATTCTTGAGACGATCTCTAAATTCAGGTGAGATATGCTCAAGTTCATATTTTGGCTCTTATGGACTTGTTCTAATTTTCTTCAGCTTCAGCTTGAACTTGCATATGAGCTATTGATGGTCTGTTCCACAGTCGGCCCTTGGCCCTGTTCTGATTGATGATATTGAGCTTTTCCATTGTTTCTTTCCACAGATGTAGTTGATTTGATTGCTGTGCATTCCATCTGCCGAGGTCCACATGTACAGTCACCGTTTATGTTGTTGAAGAAAGGTATTTGCAACGAAGAAGTCGTTGGTCTTGCAGAATTCTATCATGTGATCTCCCATGTCGTTTCTATCACCAAGGCCATATTTTCCAACTACTGATCCTTCTTTGTTTCCAACTTTTGCATTCCAATCACCAGTATTTTTCAATGTATCCTGATTGCATGTTTGATCAATTTCAGACTGCAGAAGCTGGTAAAAATCATCAATTTCTTCATCTTTGGCCTTAGTGGTTGGTGCATAAATTTGAATAATAATTGTATTAACTGGTCTTCCTCGTAGGTGTTTGGATATTATCCTATTACTGACAGTGTTGTATTTCAGAATAGATCGTGAAATTTTCTTTTTGATGATGAATGCAATGCCATTCCTCTTCAATTTGTCATTCCCTGCATAGTAGACCATATTATTTTATGATTGTCCAATTCAAAATGGCCAATAGCAGTCCATTTCAGCTCACTAATGCCTAGGATATCAATGTTTATGCACTCCATTTCATTTTTGACAATTTCTAATTTTCTTAGATTCATACTTTGTACATTCCATGTTCTGATTATTAATGGATGTTTACAGCTGTTTCTTCTCATTTTGAGTTGTGCCACATCAGCAAATGAAGGTCCTGAAAGCTTGACTCCATCCACGTCATTAAGGTCAACTCTACTTTGAGGAGGCAGCTCTTCCCCAGTCTCCTTTAGAGCGCCTTCCAACCTGAGGGGCTCATCTTCCTTCCGGCACTGTATCAGACAATATTCTGCTGCTATTGGTAAGGTTTTTACTGGCTAATTCTTTTCAGAAGTAGATCGCTGGGCCCTTCTTCCTAGTCTGTCTTTGTCTGGAAGCTCAGCTAAAACCTGTACGCCAAGGGTGACCCTGCTGGTATTCGAATACTGGTGGCGTTGCTTCCAGCATCACAGCAACACGCAAGCCCCCACAGTACAACAAACTGACAGATGTGTGGAGGACCTCATATTTAGAGGGTGCTAAAATACCTGATGAAGTCCACGTCCACATTTGCAGCACTAACTTCTTTTCATTTTAACCTCCAATTCTTGCTGCTCATTTAAGCTTGAATTTTCTCAACCCCTAAATTTCTAAAACCAAATTAATCTTCTCCTTATGTCTCAGCTTGGGAGGAAATCACTTGGCTCCGTTTTCTGACTTTCTTATTTCTTTCACTCATATTTGGAGCCTCAAACTCATCTTTGACTTGCTTGACTCCCTAGCCAGTGTCCTAGTCCTATAGAGTCTCCCCTAACTTCTTTATCTTCTTTTCTGTTCCTTCTACTCCATTTTTTATCGCCGTAATTCAGGACCTTATTTCCACAGACTGGAATTTTTGATCATTAATCATCTCAGAGGTATTCTACTTGAATAATTAAATGAGGAAAAGTTCCTCCTTATCTTCAATCTATTCTGATCAGCATTGCCAGATTAATATTCCTAAAACACCTTTTTTTTGGTCACCTATCAAGGAGCCCTGGTTGCGCAGTAGTTAAGAGCTTGACTGCTAACCAAGAGGTTTCCTCGTGGAAGGCGAGAATTCCACCACTGAATCATCACTGCCCTCATTCTCTTAAATCATTCATGCCCTAACCTTAGTGACTACAGCAGATGTTTGTTGCTCATTCAACATCTATTCCTCACTTCCTCTTTCCGAACAAAGCTGTGATTTATTTGAAGTACCCACCTCTGCCACACATGGCACGGATTCAGAGGGGGATCCTGATTAATCTAAGCCAGTCAGCCTTGGATTCCTCTGACCCGTTGCCGTCGAGTTGATTCCGACTCACAGCAACCCTCTAAGACAGATTAGAACTGCCCCGTAGGGTTTCCATGGCTGTAAGTCTTTACAGAAGCAGACTGCCACATCTTTCTCCCATGGAGTGGCTTGTGGGTTTGAACGGTCCACCTTTTGGTTAGCAGCTGAGTGCTTAACCACTGTACCACCAGACAACAGTTATTAATTCATGTTACTCAGGTTGACCAATCAGACTGAGGGAAGGACTGATATTTCTGTTTGGGGGAGGAGATTCCTCTTTCTGGTAGAATGTAAACAAGCAAGCATGCAGTTTTCTAACCACCACTGGTGTTAGCCATCTAGTGTCTACCACCAGTTACCAGTTGCCCTAGAGGTGATTTTGACTCATGGCTACCCCATGTGTGTCAGAGTAGAACTATGCTCCATAGGGTTTTCAGTGAATCACCAGGCCTTTTTTCCGAGGTGTCTCTGAGTGGACTCGAACCGCCAACCTTTCAGTTAACAGCCAAGCATTTAATAGTTTGCACAACCAGGGGCTTGTGCATCTACAAAGTAAACCAATGTTAGGATAACTGTCACCTCTGGAGCAGAGGGATGGGAAGAAGTCAGGACTTCTGATGAACCAGCGATCAAACAGTCCTGGGACCTGCCCTACCTCTGGACTTTCTGTTATGTGAGATAATACACGTTCTTATTTAATAAACCAATTATCCCTGCTCACACACATGCACGAGCGAGAAAATACACACAGTTTCAGAGTTCCTCATTTTCTCTTGCCTGGATTTTTGTAATGTCTTCTTAACTGGTCTTCCTGTTTCTAGTCTCTTCCTCCTTCAATTCATTCTACACACTACCCCAGACTGATCTTTCTAAACACCTGCTTAAAATCTTTCAGTGATTCTCACAATCTCTAGAATAAACCCAGACACTCTGGCTTTGGTATTTCAAGTTCTGCAAACTCCATCCCTTGCCTACATTTGCAGTCATCTCCTGACATGCCCATTCCTAAGAAGCAGTGTCCTGCACTAAATAGAAGCACAGACTTGGGTATCAGAGGGATCAAAGTTCAAACTTGACTTTCCTGTTTCCCAGCTCTGTGATCTTAGGCACGTTATTTGACTTCTCTGAGCCTCAGTTTTCTTACTTATAATTTTCAGGTAATGCTACCTGCCTTGAAGGGTCATTGTGAGGATTATGAGAATGGGTAAGAAATGTAGCACTTAGAAGTCATTCCAAAAGATAGTTGTTATTGTTGTTGTTGTTATATCTTATGTATCAGCCACATCTAGTCTACTTGCATTTGTATAAACATGCAAAAACATCATAACTGCCTGGTGTGTCCCAATTTCCACTCTTCTTTTCTCTTACTTTTCCATCTCATGAACTATTTTTAATTCAGACTATCACATATCACCTCCACTACCCAGCCTTCCTAAGAACCTTGGCATCAATAACTTCCTGCTTTGTGGCTCCATAGCACTTGATGCCCACATGAGCATCCTACACTGTAATTATTCATATACCTGCTACTAGTCTGTGGGATTTCCGATGTCCTGAATTCTAGCCCATTCATTTTTAAATTTATTTTAAAAATTTTATTGTGGTAAAATAGATAAAACAAAACATTTGCCATTTTAGTCATTTTTAAGTGTATAATTCAGTGACATTAATTACTTTCAGCATGTTGTGCTATCATCACCATTATACATTTCCAAAAGTCTTAGATCACGCCAAACAGAAACTCAGTACCCCTTCAGCAAGACCCTTCCATTCTTCCCTCCCCACAGCCCCTGGTAACCACTAATAAACTTTTGTCTCTATGCAGTCACCTAATCTAGATATTTCATATAAATGGGATCATACAATATTTGTCCTTTTGTGTCTGACTTATTTCACTCAGCATAATGTTTTCAAGGTTCAGCCATGTCATAGCATGTATCAGAATTTCGTTTCTCTTCGTGGCTGAATAATATTCCATTGTATGTATGTACCACATTTTGCTTATCCATTCATCTATTGATGGACTCTTGGGTTGTTTCCACCTTTTGGCTATTGTGAATAGTGATGTAATGAATATTGGGGTAATGTATCTATTTGAGTCCCTGCTTTCAAGTCTCTTGGGTATAAACCTAGAAGTTATCTCATTCAGTTTTGAAGCTTCATCATATAATGGTGCCTGATATGTAACAGATACCCAATAAATGTTGGGTAAACGCTCAATAAATGAGAGAGAAGAGCAGAGATTATGGAATATAGTGGCTAATAACAAAACAACAGTAGTAACACCTGACATCTATATATTTCTTTTCAATTTGAAAGCTCTTTCACATATTCTATCTCATATAATTCTTAAAACAATCTCACAAGTTGATTTTGTAATTATACCTACTTTACCAAAGATTACACTGAGTTTAAAAAGAGATAAGTAATTGGCCCATGGTCAAGTGTCAGAGTCAGAACACAAAGCCAAGATTTCTCAAAAGTACTGTATGGATAATCTGGGCTCCAAACCAATACTTTAGAGATAGTGAAATCCAAAATGGACTTCATGTATGGATTACCAAAATAATTCCTCCAATCTTCCATAAATCCAAAACCAGTTGCCATAGAGTTGACTCTGACTCACGGTGACCCCATGTGTGTCAGAGTAAAACTGTGCTCTGTAGGGTTTCCAATGGCTGATTTTTCAGAAGTAGATCACAGGCCTTTCTTCCGAAGCATCTCTGGGTGGACTCAAACCTTCAACTTTTTGGTTAGCAGCCTAGCACGTTAACTATTTCTACCATCCAAGGATTCCCCAATCCTCCATATTACCACCGTACTGAGTGGTGCAGTTGAAAGAATGCTTAAAGTTGAGACATCTGGGTTATAGACTTTAATGTGTTGCCAAAAAGTCAGGACAATTTGGGCCATTTATTTACCTTTCCTGGGCCCTGAAGAAGTTTTCAAGATGATCTCTAAGACCCCATCTAGCTTAAAAAAATCTTTACAGGGTAGATGTGTTGTGACTGGCTTAGAGGAACTGAATATATTTTAATGATCTCTGTTAGCAATAAATTCTATACTTTAGGGTGAGACTAGGTAGAAGACAAAAGGTATGATTTTATGGAAAGGAGGGAATGGCAGGAAAGGAGGAAACATTCCAGTCTTACAGACAATGATGTCCATTGTCAGTTGCCTAAGTCTGGCTCCAGAGGTTCTGTAAGGAATGATAACGATGCTCTGTTCTCTTGACTGTGAGATAAAACGTTGATGTCTCTTCTCTCTCCATTAATCCCTTTAGAACCTAATAAATTGATTTGATAACATTGATCAAAGGGGATGCATCCTTTCTCCCACAGCCCTCTTAACTTTCAAGTTCAAAGAGGAATCACAGAAAAAGAGGTTTTGAAACCTGCTTTTCAGAGTGGCCTATATTGCATTTTAATTTAATTTGTTAGAATTTCATCTTTTGCCTTTGTTGGATTGATTAGATGAAATAAAATTATATCTGGGGGATCTCTGTTACAAAAATTGCTTAATCCTTCCTTCTGAAGATGAACTGTGAAGGCCAGAGACTGTCCTCAGGTAACTTCCCAGATTACCTCCTACAATGACAGTCTCTGAGTTTGTGTGTCTCTGATATATAAACAGACCCAGAGCTTTTTTAAGAGCAGAGTTAGACTGCCCGGTAGGAAGTTTCTGAACTGTGTATATTTGGAGCAGTGGGAAGTAGTCTGCTCATTCCCAGCATTTTAAACTGGTCATTCATATCTTAAAACTGTCCAAACCAGGAGATACTCGGGACTTAATGTGTCCTAACAAATATTTGGTGACTAAACTTATAAAAACCAAAAACCAAACCAGATGCTGTGAAGTTGATTCTGCCTCATGATGACCCTGTGTATTGTAGAGTACAACTGCACTCCATAGGGTTTTAAATGGCTGTGACCTTTCAAAGCAGATCACCAGGACTTTTTTCTGAGGCACGTCTAGGTGGGCTCAAACTGCCATACTTTCAGTTAATAGTCACACACTTAACTGTTTTCACCACCCAGGGACTGTAACTAACCTAGTCCAATCTCCTTCACAGGGATGGATTACCCAGTAAACAAGGTAAGCACATGCTTAGGACATCAATGAAACACGGGCACCAATTGTCCAGAGTGAAGATCCATGGATGCCAAGCAGACAAGACACAAGGAAAAATGAGCACCACAGCGGAAGGGAACTGGCAGGACACTAAATGAAACTGTTAACAGTTCCAATGTGCTGGCCAGAAATAAAGTTTGTACAGGGTCACTAGGGTTCCCACCCTCAAGGTTGTTTAAGCTATGAGGCCCCTACCACTTCAGCACCTTCATTGACATCTGTCTTGTATGGGCCTCTCCTGTGTAATTGAAACTCCTTATTTCAGCAGATTTCTTGGGAGTATACTATTTCTTTCTGATAAACAAGAGGTGAGGATGGGCTGTTGAGTCTAACTCTTGCTACATTCACCCAATATGCAACTGAATCCAACATGAGTGGTTACTGGACAAGGACAGATTATATTGATAGATAACAGGTCTCTGATCTATTTGAAGAGAATCGTCTTATATATGCCGTCTGGAGTTGATCCAGCAGCTCCCGCCAGGAGGGCCAGCAACAGTCTTTGCCATGATACAAGCACAAGGATATGCTTTTGCACACATCCTGGTAAACAACTAATGGGAACTCCAGTCCCAGATGACATGTAAAAGCATGACTATTGCAATGAATTCAATGAAGTTACTTTTTAACGGTATAGATTTACTCACAGAGTTATGTCCTAAGCTTTGTAAACAATAATATTTATAAGTTTAGTTTTAAAATATGTTTCACATACACACGGATGCAATCTAACATACATTTAATATAATACTAACATGAGTCATAATATAATACTAACAGTAAATATCCAAAAAGTACTGGAAATATTAATATTTATCTAACATGAAAAGTTTTAATTTAAGTATCAAATGAGTGTCATTTTTTTGTTGTCTGTTGGGCAGGACATAGTACTTGATATTATGCTATACACGCTGATAAACAAGTATTTGACACCTTAAGAAGATGCAAAATTCGGTGTTTCTTTATTGTGCAAAATATGTTTCTGTTTTGCAACAATGAACGTGTTTCTAAATTCTTCTTTCATTTATAATGATAACATTTATTACGAAACAAGCATCCAAATTGAAGTAAGAGTCATTTAAAGCAAAAATGATGAAAGTCAATTTTTAGTTGTGGGAGATCAACAGAGTGTTACATTGATGGTTGAAACAACTAAGTTTGCTGACTCATTTTCTTTGTTGTAGAATATGTGGAATATTCTTTTTGTAGAAAACATGGTATATAGTAAAAATCTTAGTACCCCGCATCCACTAAAAATTTTATAATCCAGTTAATCTCATTCCCGTAAATTGGCATGTGCCACTTTTGCATTCAACTGCTAATGTAGTCACATTTAAAAAGAAGTTACATCATGGATAGCTAAGACACACACACACACACTGAGCCATATATACGTATACATGTATATGTATATATAACTCATATATCCCATTCGAATGCATGAGTAAGCAGAGGAGGGGGCACCAGAGAAGATCAGCGTTTAGGGCCCTCACAGGCCTTAATCCGGCCTTGCTCCTTCCTGATGCAAGAATTCCTTTTGCAGTTCCCTTGAAACAGCTATTCAGCTTCTGACAAAAGATTTCATGAACAAAAAATGCCAAGAGGTACATTGCTTTTTCTTCCACTGATTTAATATTTTCCTCCCTGCCCTCATTTATCCAGTTCTGGAATCAGAGAACAGTAGCATTTGATAGAATTGCTCTTGTTGGCAAGTTGTCAGCCTCTAATTGGCATCTGTTCTTTTTAACCTGTCTAGACCCCCTCCCTCTTCCAGGGGAGCCCAGACCTCCCCTTACAGTCCTGCTTACATTTGCACAACCCAAGGCAAGCATAGAACGTAGATTCCCATATATGTCTAAATAGTTAAAAGGTATAAACTTAGTAAGCAAATTGTTACATAAAATATGCTCTATGCTTCTGCTATGGCAAATACACTTTCAGAATGCTGTAACTGAAAAATATGTATAAAGTTATGGTTTTTATATGACTCAAAGGCAGCAAAAATATCAAATACAATGGAATTTAATTATGTTTGCATATGTCTAGGTGTAAGACTGATGGACTGACAATATTTAGATCCATAGTAAAATAAAGACACATATTTCATGAATTATTACATACTTATTCCACAAAATATATTTGTCTTGTTTTTATGCTCGCAAAATCACTAATTACATTATTACAATCAATATTTTCATGTAATTTTTGTTCTACTGACAGTAATCTAAAACAGATATCAGCAAACTTTTTCTTAAAGGGTCAGTTAGTAAATATTTTAGCTTTGTGGGCCTTATGGTCTATGGAGCAACCTCTCTTCTCTGTTGTTGTGGCATAAAAGCAGCTATAGACAACACATAAATGAATAGACATGGTTACGTACCAATTAAACTTTATTTACAAAAGAAGGCCACCAGCCTAGTTTGTCAACTCCTGATTTAAAGGAATTAATCATAAACTATAATTGTTGCTGCTGTTAGGTGCTGTCAAGTCGATTCCGACTCATAGTGACCCTATGTAAAACAGAAAGGACACTGCCTGGTCCTGCGCCATGCTCACAATCGTTGTTATGCTTGACCTGACTGTTGCAGCCACTGTGTCACTCCATCTCATCGAGGATCTTCCTCTTTTTCGCTGACCCACTACTATACCAAGCATGATGTCCTTCTCCAGGGACTGGTCCCTCCTGATCACATGTCCAAAGTATATGAGACATAGTCTTCCATCCTTGCTTCTAAGGAGCATTCTGGTTGCATGTCTTCCAAGACAGATTTGTTCATTCTTTTGGCAGTCCATGGTATGTTCAGTTACTCTTCACCTTAGTCTTCAAGGTGACATCTTTGTTTTCAAACACTTTAAAGAGGTCTTTTGCAGCAGATTTGCCCAATGTGATGTGTCATTTGATTTCTTGACTGTGGCTTCCATGTGTGTTGATTCTGAATCCAAGTCAAATGAAATCCTTGATAACTTCAGTCTTTTCACCATTTATCATGATGTTGCTTATGGGTCCAGTTATGAGGATTTTTGTTTTCTTTATATTGAAGTGTAATCCATACTGAAGGCTGTGGTCTTTGATCTTCATCAGTAAGTGCGTCAAGTCCTCTTCACTTTCAGCAAGCAAGATGGTGTCGTCTGCATAACGCAGGTTGTTAACGAGTATTCCTCCAATTCTGATGCCATTTTCTTCTTCATATAGTCCAGCTTCTCGGATTATTTGCTCAGTATACAGACTGAATAAGTATGATGAAAGGATGCAACCCTGACACACAGCTTTCCTGACTTTAAACCACACAGTATCGCCTTGTTCTATTTGAATGCCTGCCTCTTGATCTGTGTACAGGTTCCTCATGAGCACAATTTAGTGTTTTGGAATTCCCATTCTTCGCAATGTTATCCCTAATTTGTTATGATCTACACAGTCAAATGCCTTTGCGTAGTCAATAAAACACAGGTAAACATTTTTCTGGTATTCTCTGTTTTCAATCAGGATCCATCTGACATCAGCAAAGATATCCCTGGTTCTACGTTCTCGTCTAAATCTGGTCTGAACTTCTGGCAGTTCTTGTCGATATACTACAGCAGTCACTTTTGAATGATCTTTAGCAAAATTCTACTTGTGTGTGATATTAATGATATTGTTCAGTAATTTCTGAATTCTGTTGGATAACTTTTATTTGGAATAGGCATAAATATGGATCTCTTTCAGTCAGTTGGCTAGGTAGCTGTCTTCCAGATTTCTTGGCATAGACGAGTGAGTGCTTCCATCGCTGTGTCCATTTGTTGAAACATCTGAATTGGTATTCTGTCAGTTCCTGGAGGCTTGTTTTTCACCAATGCCTTCAGTACAGCTTGGACTTCTTCCTTCAGTATCATGAGTTCCTGATCATATGCTACCTCCTGAAATGATTGAATGTTGCCCCACTTGGTATAGGGGCTCTCTGTATTCCTTCCATCTTCTTTTGATGCTTCCTGTTGTTTAATATTTTCCCCACAGGATCCTTCAGTATTACAACTGGAGGCTTGAGTTTTTTCTTCAGTTCTCTCAGCTTGAGAAACGCAGGGCGTTTTCTACCTCTAGGTCTTTGCACATGTCATCCTAATACTTTACTTTGTCTTCTCGAGCCTCCCTTTGAAATCTATTCAGCTCATTTACTTCATCATTTCTTCTGTTTGCTTTAGCTACTAGATGTTCAAGAGCAAGTTTCAGAGGCTCTTCTGACATCCATTTTGGTCTTTTTTTTCTTTCCTGTCCTTTTAATGACCTCTTGCTTTCTTCAGGTATGATGTCTGTGATGTCATTCCAGAGCTCACCTGGTATTCGGTCATTAGTGTTCAATGCGTCAAATCTACTCTTGAGATGGTCTCTAAATTCAGGTGGGATATACTCAAGGTGGTACTTTGGCTCTCATGGACTTGTTCTAATTTTCTTCAGCTTCAACTTGAACTTGCATATGAGCACTTGATGGTCTGTTCCACAGTCAGTCCCTGGCCTTGTTCTGATTGAGCTTTTCCATTGTCTCTTTCCACAGATGTAGTCGATTTGATTCTTGTGCATTCCGTCTGGCGAGGTCCATGTGTACATCGCCATTTATGTTGTTGAAGAAAGGTATTTGCAATAAAGAAGTCGTTGGTCTTGCAAAATTCTGTCATTCAATCTCCATCATCATTTCTGTGACCAAAGCCATATTTTCAAACTACTGATCCTCCTTCTTTGTTTCCAACTTTCATATTCCAATTACTAGTAATTATCAATGCAAAAATATAATTATAATCAAAGTATATAAACTTGTATGCATATTCACAAAAATATAAATAAAATAAATGTAAATATAAAATTATTTTCACGGGTTTTTTTCAAAAATTTCATTTTTATGAGCTCTCTGACTGGGGTCACAAATAGATGGTCCTGGACAGAGCAGGAGAAAAATGTAGAACAAAATTCAAATTCACAAAAATAAAAAGACCAGACTTACTGGTCTAACAGAGACTGGAGAAAACCTGAGAATATGGCCCCCAGATACCCTTTTAACTCAGAACTGAAGTCATTCCCGAAGTTCACCCTTCAGCCAAAATATTAGACAGATCTATAAAACAAACAACAACACACGTGAGGAACATGGTCTGTAGTGTAATCATGTATACAAGACTAAATGGATACACCTGCCCAAAAGCAAAGACAAAAAGGCAGGAAGGGACAGGAAAACTGAATGAATGGAAATGGGGAACCCAGGGTGGAGAAGGGGAGAATGTTGACAAATCAAAGAGTTGGCAACCAATGTCACAAAACAATTTGTGTATCAATTTGTTGAATGAGAAACTAATTTGCTTTGTAAACTTTCACCTAAAACATAATTTTAAAAAACTTTAATTTTTCTTTAAAATATTCAAAATTATCTTAAAATCAGAAGGGCTAATATAAACTATAATTTTAAATAAAAACAATTTAAACAAAGTTGTAAATTTTATTTAAATTTTTGGAAAGTTTACATAAATCTTATTTGCATTTTTTACAGTAAATATATTGCCATTTCTGCTGTTCAATAACCATCTAGTTGCCTATGTAAAGAATCAGTATCATACTTTATGCATGTTACATCTATATCTGTTGTTGTTGAGTGACTTTGAGTTGATTCCAACTTACAATGACCCCATGTGACACAGTAGAACTGCCCTATATGGCAACTCATACCATGGTTAGTTCTTGCTAACTCCCTGTCATTGATAGATGAAATTCTAAGTCCTGTGTTGTTGTTAGCTATTATCAAGTTGGCCGCCGACTAATGGCGACCCCAAGCACAACGGAACAAAGCACTACCTGGTCCTGTGCCATACCCATGATCAGTTTTGGACTGGACCGTTGTGATCCATAGGGTTTCCACTGGCTGATTTTCAGAAGTAGATCACCAGGCCTTTCTTCTTAGTCCATCTTAGTCTGGAAGGTCCACTGACACCCGTTCAGCATCATTTCTATAACGCCTAGCTATTCTCTGAGCATAAACAGATCTCTTGGAATCATAATTCAGCTTATATTTCTGAACATTCTTGCCTGACCCCTGGAGTTTCACACTTCTGTGTCCACCTGATAAGACTTTCCTGGAATCAATTCTTTTGTGAATTACATTTAAGCTTGCTTTATCCATAGACAGGTGGAGCCCTAGTGACAAAGTGGTTAAGAGCTACAGCTGCTAACCAAAATGTCAGCAGTTCAAATCCACTAGCTGCTTCTTGGAAACCCTATAGGGCAGTTCTACACTGTCCTATAGGGTCAGTATGAGTTGGAATTGACTCAACGGCAACGGGTTTTATCCATATACACTGTGCCTAGGACTGCCAGCGTCCTTAACAGCTCAGCTGTTGTAGATAAGACTGGTTCACCCAGGCCGAGTTCATTTCCCCAGCCTCCTGCTACTGCTCCCTACTCTCAAGACTCACCTCAAATGTCACCTCCTTCATGAGGGCATCCCTGATCTATTCTTCCCCACTGGATGAGTTCGTCTCCTTCTTATGACTCCTGTAGCCCATCGAACCCCTTGTTTTTATTACCTTTATCTCATACATGTACTATAATCCCTTGCTTCTCAACCTTGTTATTGTTAGCTGCCACAGAGTCAGCCCCTGACTCATGGCAACCCCAAGTGTTATAGAGTTGAACTGCTCCATAGGGATTTCTTGGCTGTAATGTTCATGGATGCAGATCACCAGGCTTTTCTTCCGTGGAGCTGCTGAGTGAGTCTGAACCACCAACCTTTTAGTTAGAAGCTGAGTGCAAACTGCTTGTCCCATCCAGGCTGTAGACTGCAAATCCCTTGAGGGAGCTGTCTTACTTCTTGTAACTCTTGAGGCTTGTGATCAATACATTTAATTGAATTAAAAATAAAACAGTTAATACTTTTACTTTTGTTATCATTTTTATAATCATATACCCTACCTCCAGCTCTCTGACAGGACAAGGCTTAATAGTTTAATGAACACAAGTGCAATTTTTTAAGCCTTCCTGTAAAGCAAGTTCCCTCTCTGTGTGTAGCAAAGGGTCCAGACAATCTGGGGTTAGGAAAAAATTTAGGAGGAAATGGGCCTCGAGACTGGGAGACTGTGGGAATTCAGAGAAAGAAAGCCTTGTGTTTCTGGTGTCAGAGAAAAATGGCTGTGCTGGGAGCAGACACCAATGACATACTAAATGATGGTAATAAAGCCAGGGCCAGATGCTCCGGCTTTGACACCTGTAACTAAAAGATGTTTTTTCAGCCTGACCAAGGCATCATGCTATCATTGCCTGTATTATTAAGCAGCTGGTGCTCCAGAGATGCCCCAAGCTTTTACTTCCTTTATGTTCTTGTAGCAGGAATATTTATTATTGATGTCTCCTCCTATTTGTCTGCCAGGATTATTATCCTACATAACTCTCTGTTTCCACAGTAAAAGCTCCTCAGAGGGTGAAAATATGCCAGATCCTTGGCAAGAGAAGCAGGCTTCTAGGGCAGACTCAGTCATCAGTACTCCAATGAGATTAGAAGTTAGTCTCTTGGCATAAGCTGAGCCATTTCTATAATCTTTGGAGTTCTTGAAAGTTTTTTTTTTTTTTTTCCTTTCCTCGTTGGAAGTCCCTGGGAAGCCTCTTTTTCTCACTTCAGCCACGAGCTCCTCTCTGTGTGGGCCGAGTGATAGCGGTTTTCTGTGCCCAGTTAATGAAAGAGCCACATACATCCCTGCTGCTTTTTTTTTTTAACATTTATTTTGTTGTTGTTGTTAAGAATATACACAGCAAAACATACACCAATTTAACAGTTTCTACATGTACAACTCAGTGACACTGATTACATTCTTTGAGTTGTGCAACCATTCTCACCCTCATTTTCTGAGTTGTTCTTCCCCATTAACATAAACCCACTGACCCCTAAGATTCCTGTCTAATCTTTCAAATTGTTGTTGTCACTTTGACCCCATATGGATAGTTCTTAAAAGAACATAATGCTAAATGCAGACATTTTTTACTAGCTAAGCTAAACTATTTTTTGATTTCAAGAAGACTTTAGGAGATATTTTTGGTTTAAGTTTTAAAGATTCTCTCAGGGCAATAGTTTCAGGGGTTCATCCAGCCTCCATGGCTCCAGAAAGTCTCAAGTCCATGAGAATTTGCAATTATGTTCTGCATTTCACCCCTTTTGATCAGGATTCTTCTACAGAATCTTTGATCAAAACATTCAGTAATGGTAGCTGGGCACCATCCAGTTCTTCTGGTCTTATGGCAAAGGAAGCAGTTGTTCGTGGAGGCAATTAGCCACACATTCCATATCCTCTTCCTATTCCTCCACATCCCTGCTGCTTTTGTGGATAGTGCAGGAAAAAAACTGTACAAATGGTATGTACTCTGGGAAGGAGTAGGCCATCTGAATCTGAGGCTTAGAAGACACGAAAATGGTCAAGAAATCTAGTTAGACTGTAAGCATGGTGAAATAGGCCAGAGACTCATACATCCTTACCCTGTGCTGGAATCCCCTCTGCAACAGCCATTACACATTTGGTGATGGTCGACCTGCCATTCCTCCCTAACCTCTACCACCCTGGCCAGAACTGGTTAGATGTTAGCTGCAAAGAATGTTAAGTTTGTGTGTCAGCATGGCTGGGCCATACTTCTCAGTGGTTTGGCAGTTACGATGTAGTTTGGCAGTTGTATAATGACGTGATCACCTCCATGATAAGATTTGATATAATGTGATCACCTCCATGACGGGATCTGCTGTGAGTAGCCAATCAGTTGAAAGGGAGTTTCCTTGGGGATGTGACCTGCATCCAATATAGGTGGACTTTCTGGCAAGGCTTATGGGCTTTTGTGTTCACTCTGGATCCTGCGGCTGGCTCCTGATCATCTGACCTCCGGTTCTCGGGACTTGTGCTAGCAGCTTACCTGCTGTCTTGCCTGCTGCTCTTGGGATTCTTCAGTCTTCACATTCTGTGAGCCAGAGCCCTGCTGTCTGGCTTGCTGAGCTTGGGTTCACTAGCCCCTGTGGCTACATGAATCGAGAGAAGCCTCCACCCTGACCCACGGACTTAGGATGTTCCAGCTTCTACAACTGCATGAGTCATTTCCTTGATATAAATCTCTCTGTATATATATTTATACATTTTACTGATTTTGCTTCTCTAGACAACCCAGCCCAAGACATTTGGTACTGAGAGTGGTTCTAGAGAAACAAAATTATACAGGTGAATTTTCTAAAATTTGTTCTCAAGTCTGGTTAGTCTTAAAGATGTTGATAACTCTGCTTCCAGCAGTAAAGAGGGCACTTTTAATCCATGGCCTGAGGTGGCAATAGAAATACAAAAATTATCACCAAGTATTGGTGAAAGACGAGGGTCTGGGTGATTGCGTTTGTGATACCTTTCTACAATTTTGTCATAATAAGAAATATAAAGAAGCTGGTTGATTGGTCCTACTTTCAATAGACAAAGTGGTGAAAGAAAGAGATGAGCTCAAGGCCTCAGAGTCAAAGCTCAAGTGCCACATGAAAGACCTCAAAGTTTCTACTTGTGCCTTGAAAGAAAGCCTTATTTCTTGTAGTAACAGAACTGATACTGTGGGAAACCAAACCCAGAGTCTTGTCGTTAAGAGTGGCTGAATTACAACACCAACTGAATTCCCAACATTGAGTGGTACCTGAAGTTAAAGTGAGGGCACTGATTGGGAAGAAATGGGATCCTGAAAGTTGAGATGGGGACACATGGGCAGATAATCAGGAAGCTGGGGACACTGAGCCTCTAAATTCCATTGAAACACTTCTGCCAACAGAACCAGCCTTCTCACTCCCATCTGAAGGGATTATGCCATCATTGTCTGTTAAGCCACACTCCCCAGTAAAACCATTAGCTCCTACACCCCCATCTGATGAGACTAACCCAGCTGTGTCTGAAGTGCCTTTGTCTGAGTCATTACCTGGGGCATCCCCTAAGTGAATGTTCTCAAAACACATCTCCACCACCCTTTTTGGCTTCTAGACGTATAACTAGACTTAAGACCAGCAAGCCTCAAAAGCTGAGGTATAAAGAGTGACCCAAGAGGAGGTACGCAACACTACAAAAGAACTGCTTGACTTTTCTAATACGTACAAACAGAAACCTGGGCAATACGTGTGGGAATGGCTATTAAGGGTGTGGGATAATAGGGCAATGAACATAAAGATGGATCAGTCTGTGTTTATTGATATGGACCCACTACGCACAGATTCTATATTCAGTGTTTCAGCTCACAATAGTAGGAAAGGATCTAATAGTTTATTTGGTTGGTTTGCTGAAGCATGGATTACACAGTGGCCTACACTAAATAAAGTTGAAGTACCAGACCTGCCTTGGTATATTGTAGAAGAGAGTATCCAAAGGCTTAGGGAAATTGGCATGTTAGAGTGGATTTTTCAGGTTAGACCCACAGACCCACACAGGGAGTGACCATATGGCACACCTTTTACCACAACAGTGTGGAACAAATTTGTGAAGGGAGCCCCAGCATCCTTGAAGACTACTGTGATTACTATTTTATGCAAGTCAGATTTGACAGTGGGTACTTCCCTAACTGAAGTGAGACACCTAACTACAATGGGGCTGATCGGAACCTGTGGCAGTAGGGGCCATGTGGCATGTGGCAGCACTCAATCTACAAAGACAAGGTGGGCGTGGTTACAGTAATGGACAATGGAGTCAAATCAGCAATCAGAATAGTCTGACTTGTATGGACTTACAGCTTTGACTACTTAGTCATGGTGTCCCTAGGAGTGAAATATATAGGAAATCTACTAAATATTTACTTGATCTGTACAAGTGGAAGAATTCTAGGTCAAGTGAATAGCAGTCTAACTCGGATCGCCAGAATAGAGAGTCACAGCCCCTCAATCAATTCGCAGACTTGAGCAAGTTTAAAGACCCATAACACCTTGAAAGAAGGGGAGGCTGTGTCCTCTTGAGGAAGGACCTCACTATACTGCCAAAAATTTATACTGTTAATCTTTCTCACAGCCTTCCCCAAAGGGAGCTATGGCTGTTTGCAAGAGTGACAGTTCACTGGGGAAAAGGAAATAACTAGACTTTCAGGGATTACTGGATATGGCTCTGTACTGACACTTATTTCAGAAGACCCAATACAACACTGTGGCCCACTAGTCAGAGTGAGAGCATATGGAGGTCAGATTATTAGTGGAGTCTTAGCTCATGTCCATCTCAGAGTAGGTCCAGTTAGTCCCTGAACCCGTACTGTAGTGATTTCCCCATTTTCAGAATGAATGATTGGAATAGATATACTCAGCTACTGGCAGAACTCACACTGGATCCCTGACAAGTGGAGTAAGGGCTATTACGGTAGGAAAAGCCAAGTGGAAGCCATCTGAATTGCCCCTACCTAGGAAAATAGTAAATCAAAAGCTATTACCACATTCCTGGAGGGATTTAAGAGATTACTGCCACCATCAGGAACTTGAAAAATGCAGGGGTGGTAATTCCCATCACATCTGCATTCAACTTGCCTATTTGGCATGTGCAAAAAACAGATGAATCTTGGAGAATGACAGTGGATTATTGAAAACTTAACCAGGCAGTGACTCCAATTGCAGCTGCTGTTTCAGATGTAGTTTCATTGCTTGGGCAAATTAATACATCTCCTGGAAACTGGTATGGAGTTGCTGATCTGGCTAAAGCCTTTTTCTCTGTATCTGTTTCAAAGGACCACCAGAAGCAATTTGCCTTCAGCTGGTGAAGCCAACAATACACCTTCAGTGTCTTACTGTAGGGCTACATCAACTCTCCAACTCTATGTCATAATTTAGCCCCCAAGGACCTTGATTGCCTTTCTCTTCCACAAGATGCCACACTGGTCCATTATATGGATGAAGCATCAATAACTCTGGACTTATTGGTAAAATATTGCATTTTAGAGAGTGGGAAATTAATCTGACAAAAATTCAAGTGTCTTCCACCTCAGTGAAACTTCTAGGAGTTCAGTGGTGTGGGGCATGTCAAGATATTCCTTCTCAAATGAAGGATAATTTATTGTTTCTGGCCTCTCCCACAGCTAAAAAGGATGCACAATGCCTAGTAGGCCTCTTTGGATTTTGGAGGCAACACGTCCTTCATTTGTGTGTGCTACTCTGGCCTATTTATCAAGTGACTCAAAAAGCTTCCAGTTTTGAGTGGGGCCCAGAACAAGAGAAAGCTCTGCATCAGGTTCAGGTTGTTATGCAAGCCACTCTGCTACTTGGGCCATATGATCTGGCTGATCCAATGGTGTTTGAAGTGTTGGTGGCAGATAGAGACGCTGTTTGGAGTCTTTGGCAGGCCTCTATTGGTGAATCACAGCACAGACCCTTAGGATTTTGGAGCAAAGCCCGGCCATCATCTGCACATAACTACTCTCCTTTTAAGAAACAGTTTTGGCTTGTTACTGGGCCTTAGTAGAGACTGAATGCTTAACCATGGGCCACCAAGTCACCATGTGGCCTGAGCTGCCCATCATGAGCTGGGTGTTGTCTGACCCACAGAGTCATAGAGTTAGACGTGTACAGCAGCACTTTGTCATTAAATGGAAATTGTATATACGAGATCAGGCCTGAGAAGGACCTGAAGGCACAAGTGAGTTGCGTGAGGAAGTGGCCCAAATGCCCATGGTCTCTACTCCTGTCACATTACCTTTCATTCCCCAGTCTGCACCTATGGCCTTATGGGGAGCTCTTTATGATCAGTTGACTGAGGAAGAGAAAATTCGTGCTTTGTTTACAGATGGTTCTGTGCAATATGCAGGCACCACTTGAAAGTGGACAGCAGCAGCACTATAGCCCTTTTCTGGGAACTCCCTGAAGGACAGTTGTGAAGGGAAATCCCCACAATGGATAGAACTTCAAGCAGTGCAGTTGGTTGTTCACATTGCTTAGAAGGAGTAATGGCCAGATACACAATTGTATACTGATTCATGGGCTGTGGCCAATGGTTTGGCTTGATGGTCAGAGACTTGGAAAGAACACGATTGGAAAATTGGAGACAAGGAGGTATGGGGAGGAAGTATGTGGATAGACTTCTCTGAATGGACCAAAAAAATGAAGATAATTGTGTCTCATGTGAATGCTCACCAAAGGGTGACCTCAGCAGAGGAGGATTTTAACAGTCAAGTGGGAAGTATGATGCATTCTGTGGAAACCAGTCATCCTCTTTCCCCAGCCATTCCTGGCATTGCCGAATGGGCTCATGAACAAAGTGGCCATGGTGGCAGGGATTAAGGTTATGCATGGGCTTAGCAACATGGACTTCCACTCACCAAGGTTGACTTGGCTATAGCCATTGCTGAGTGTCCAATCTGCCAAGAGCAGAGACCAACATTGAGTCCCTGATATGGCACCATCCCTCGAGGTGATCAGCCAGTAATCTGGTGGCAGGTTGATTACATTGGACCGCTTCCATCATGGAAAAGGCAGCATTTTGTTTTTACTGGAATAGACACTTTGGATATGGATTTACCTCCTGTGCATGCAGTGCTTCTACCAAAACTACGATCCATGGACTTACATAATGCCTCATCCACCGTCATGCTATCCCATGCTGCATCCTTTCAGATCAAGGGACTCACTTCACAGCAAATGAAGTCCAGCAATGGACCTGTGCTCATGTAATTCACTGGTCTGATCATGTCCTCATCATCCTGAAGCAGCTGACTTGATAGAATGATGGCATGGCCTTCTAAAGACACAATTATGGTGCCAACTAGACAGCAGCAATATCTTGCAGGGTTGGGGCAATGTTTTGCAGGAGGCAGTATATGCCCTCAACCAGTGTCCAATATATAGTTCTGTTTCTCCCATAGCCAGGATTCATGGGTCCAGGAATCAAAAGGTGGAAATGGGAGTGGCACCACTCACTATTACCTCTTGTGACCCACTGGCAAAATTTTTACTTCTTGTCTCCGTGACCCTGTGCTCTGCAGGTCTAGAGATCTTATTTCCAAGGGTATGAATGCTTTCATCTGGAGACACATCACTGATTCCATTGAACTAGAAGAACTAGAAAACTAGAAGTTAATGCCACCTGGTCACTTTAGGCTTCTCATGGATCAACAGGCAAAGAAGGGAGTTACCATATTGGCTGGTGTGATTGACCCTTGTTACCAAGAGGAAATCAGATTGCTATTATATAATGGAGGTAAAGAAGAGTATGTCTGAAATTCAGGAGATCCCTTAGAGTGTCTCTTAGTTCTACCATGCCCTGTGATTGAAGTCAATGGAAAACTGCAGCAACCCAATTCCAACTTGACTACAAATGGCCCAAACCCTTCAGGAATGAAGATTTGTGTCACCCCAGCAGGCAAAGAACAATGACCAACTGAGGTGCTTGCTGATGGCAAAGGGAATGTGGAATGAGTGGTGGAAAAGGTAGTTCTAAATACCAGTTATGACCATGTGACCGGTTGCAAGACTGTAATTGTTTTGAGTATTTCTGCCTTGTACATGTGAATCAAATATTTTTGTTTTCTTCACCTATAAAATATAAGATGTAAACAGGGCTAGTGCCTTTTCAGTTGTATGTTTGTTAGTTGTATCATGTTAGGCACAAGTTTGACTTTATAATTGTTTTTATTCAGAGAGTCACTATGTTTTAAGGAGATGTGTACAGGTGCCGAGTTGACAAGAGGTGGACTGTGATTGTTAAGGTTGTGTGTAACTTGGCTGGGCCATGATTCTCAGTGGTTGGGCAGTTACGATGTAGTCTGGCAGTTGTATAATGATGTGATCACCTCCATGATGAGATTTGATATAATGTAATCACCTCCATGATGGGATCTGCTGTGAATAGCGAATCAGCCGAAAGAGAGTTTCCTTGGGGGTGTGGCCTACTTTCAATATAGGTAGACTTTCTGGCAAGGCTCATGGGCTTTTGTTCACTCTGGATCCTGCAGCTGGCTCCTGTTCTTCTGACCTCCGGTTCTTGGGACTTGAGCTAGCAGCTTACCTGCTGTCTTCCCTGCCCATCTTGGGGTTCATTGGTCTTTGCATTCGGTGAGCCAGAACCCTGCTGTCTGACTTGCCGATCTTGGGTTTGCCAGCCCCTGTGACTACATGAATCAGGAGAAGCCTCCAGCCTGACCCACGGATTTGGGACATTCTAGCCTGTACAACCATATGAGCCATTTCTTTAATATAAATCTCTCTATCTATGTATTTATACACTTTACTGATTTTACTTCTCTAGAGAACCCAGCCTAAGACAGTGTTATATCTAGTCAGAGCTGCCTGAACAGGCAGTTCACAACATGGGAGCCAAATTAGATCTGATACTAGGATGGCCATTAGGGAGACCCTATCCCAGAAGGAACTGTGCAAAGCATACACTCTGAAGTGAGGTGCATGGAAATAACAGACAGGAAGAGGCCAAGGACAAAGCTTGAACAGAAATCTGTCCCAAGGAACTCCAGGCCCATTTAAAGAAAGCATTGTTAAACTATACTTGCTCAAAATCTGAAAGTATCATCTCTCTCTTCAAAATGTATCCCAGATCTGATTCACTGCATCCACTTCACTGTGACCACCCATGCTGAAGCTACTATCTTCTCTTGCCTAAACAAAGGCATTGAGTTTCTAGCTGGTTTCCCCACTACCACTCTTGCTATAACTCCAAAGTGCTCTTGACATAGCAGCCAGAGCCAAGGGTGGATTATCCATTAAGCAAAGTAAGCACGGTGAATACCTTGCTTACCAGATCATCTGTAGAGAACAATTTCACATTTTTTCACCACATCAAAGATTGTACTTCTAGGTATGGCTGGCATCTGTCTCTCTCCCAACCCCACAGCACCTTCCTACATAATCAAAGCCTTTTTTCAAATTTACAATCCCCGATGGGGTGGATACCCATTAAGTAAGGTAAGCATGGGCTTACCTGTGCTTTTATTGGATAATCTGTCCCTGGCCAGAGCCATCTTCTTAAAAAGAACCAAAAGAAGTCTCAATACATACCACAACATGGATGAACCTAGAAGACATTATGTTAAGTCAGTGGCAGAAGGACAAAAATACTGTATAATACGATTTACGTGAAACAAGCCAATTAAAGAAACAAGAGATTATTAGTGTTTACCAGGGGTGGGAGGAAGGGGGAAAGGGGAAGTTTTGCTTAAGGCCCACTGAGTTTATGTTAATGATGGTGGAATAACTTGGCAAAGGATAATAATAAGGGTTACACAATTTGAAGAATGTAATCAATGTCACTGAATTGTACATATGGAAACTGTTAAATTGGTGAAAATTTTTGTGTGTAAATTTTCACGAAAAAAGTAATTTGAATCCTGTCATCCTTTGCTTAAATTCTTCAATTGCTTCTTATTTCCTTTAGGACAAAATCTGAATTCCTGACCACTGTCTACCAACCTTTGCAAACCTGACCATTTCCCTGACTCGTCTTCCAACTTTCCGGTCCTTTACTTTAGGTCAGACATAGTAGTCTCTTTTTGGGTTTCTAAAACATGCCAAATTTGTTCAAGTATCCAGAACTTTGAACTTAACTATTTCCTCTCCCTTGAACAACTTCCCCCTAGATCTCTACATGGTTAGTTCCTTCTCATTACCCAAGTCTCAGCTCAAGTACCATAGAGATGCTTTCCCCATTATCCTGGACAAAGGAGCCCTTCCCTCATAATCATTCCCTAGCTCATTGCTGTGCCCATCTTTTTATGGCACTTACCTTTATCTGAAATTTTGTTTTTGTATTTATCTTCTGTCTTTTCCCACTAAACTGGGTGAGAAGGAGATTTTTATTTGTCATGTTAACTAATGTTTCCCCTAGAGCAATGCCAGGAATGTTGCAGATACTAAACTAATGATAGTTGAATGAATGAATGATACACACAAGGATTTAATAAGCATATTTTGACTTCCATAGCAAGCCTATCCAACAGTAAATTAATTTATTTTGGCATGACTTGTTCCTAGTGACTTTAGATTGGCTCCACTTCAGTAAAGTCTAGTTATGCATTTAATCATCTCTCCTAGCACTTTGTTAAAGATTCTCCAGTCTCAGCTTTTCTGGAACCTACAACTGAGCTCAGTGCCTTGATCTTTCACCTTTCCATGATTTCTCAAAATTACCAACTGTGGGTCTGATGTTGCACCTTGTATGTTATTTCAGTTCTCTGGGATGAAATTGCCTGAGCCTGAGCCCTTGAACTGATTTAAAGGGACAGGAGGCCGTCTTTGCTGTTTCTTGACTGAATTGGGAGTTCACTTCCTGGTTCTTATGTGCTTTCTATGTCTGTAGTGTCCCCTCTTAGGACCCACAAGAGAAGCTCTTCATATAATGATGTATAGTCAGTCTGTAAACACTTTCCGGAATTGACTCTTCAATGATGTCTTGAGTTCCCTCCAGGCCCCTAAGTTTCTTAAACGTGTAGATGCTGTGTGGCTATGGGATGCAGGAGAGTATGGTGGTAAAGTATCCAGGATCTGGATTCGGGCTGCCTGGGTTTGCATCCCAGCTCTGCCACTTGCTGGTCATGGAATCTCTGGCCTCAGTTTTCTCATGTGTAAATGGCCCTGATTTTATAACCTGCCCATACCCAGCTCCCCTGGGACAGAATCCCTGTTTGCTTTCACCTTCCCTTTCAGAGAGTGGGATGCAGAAGCCAGGCACCCTACCAGACCTCCCTGTTGCTAACTGCACCCCTCCAAATTGCCTGCATTATTGAATCCTACCTTTTAGAGCATCTCCTGTTTGGGGAACTCTAACTCCATCCCCCTTGCTTGGCTCACTGCCTACTGCCTGTCACCATCCTCTGCAGATGTCATGAGCCAACTGCCTGGATGGGCTCTTTCTCATTATCATGTCTGCCCCCAAACTCAGACCCCATCCATGGCAACAGACTTAACTTTTGGATCCTAGACCTTTGGAGTATTCTACAGTCAAACTCCAATTCTGATAGCCCTTAATATTGGTGAAGCATCTAGTGGCAGAGAATGAGCAACTTAGACAAAGGGCGGGCATTTCATCATCAGCTATCACTACTAAAAAGGCTTTATTGATTGGCTTGTGTGCTATACTTAGCGCTGCACAAAGCTATCGACTCAAGACTCAGCATCTGTCCTGAAGATTGTCCTAGAATGCAGGGCACCATAAGCTGGCTTCCTGATTCAGCTTTTTCCTCATGCACTCCAGATATGATTTCTTTTTAGCCTTGCCTTATTTCGTTCATGGTTGGAAGAAATTGGAGTCAGGAATAGCCTGTTTTAAGTCAAGCATACAAGCAGCTGCTGTTCACAGTAGCGACTGCCTGTTATCGATGGAGCCCAACAAGGTTGAGGTGTCTGATAGATTTTTTCTGTGAGACACCTAATGTTGCAAAGCTTACTAACAATATTTCTGATTAGCTAATTGCCTGGCACCCCATAAGGGTTCATTAGTCTTTTTCTTTGTATTGGTCAAAAGAGGAAAGCAAAGTCATGGGCAATTATGGACCTAAACCTAAGATTTGCAGCAAAGGAAACTTAGCTAAGAGAACCTCTGAGCCTGGGACATGATACTGCTTAGAACTCAGAATCTGAGCATTTGCTGCTTTGAAGTGAAACGGATGCTCTGGAGTCACCCCTCCAGAGTTAGAGACTTTGGCAATCTACGTAAGTGGCCACAATGTCAGGTCAATTGGTGAGGTCCAGGAGGCTGGAAGCCCTATGTGTCAGACATTAGGAGGAGTCCCAAGAATGGAACACTGAGAATGGACAGCAAACTTGGGCTCCTTCCCTGTTTTCTTCTTGGAAAATTATCCCTTGGCGGAGTCTTTCAGTTTCATACAGTATGGGAACAATCTCACTAGGTCCATCTAATCCCAACTGTCTCATTTTACAGAGGAGAAAAGTGAAGCCTAAAAAAGGGAAGTAACTTTCCCAAGGTCACACAGCTTGTTTTCAGCAAACTTTGGACTAGAGTTTGCGCCTCCCGAGTTCTAGGCTTGTATCTACCACCACAGGCTGCCACGCTTTTCCATACCCCACCCACTACTACGTGTCTCTATTTCTTCAGCACTGTGCCACAACACCTAGCAGGGAAAGAGAGGACAAAAGAGGTCATTCTGGAACCCCTGAGGCGAAACACCCAGAACCCGTATCCCTCTCTTGGCCAGGCTACTGGCAGAGCCCTGTCCCAATGCCCACAAAAGACCTTACAGGGTTGGGTGACACCAGAATCAGGGAAAATACCCCCGATTGGATTAACAGACATGGTTCCTGGGACTGAATCCCATTCGATGTGGGAGCCTCGGCCCTCGGCCCTCACTTGACAGGAAGCTTTTCAAAGCACAAATAAGCTGGTGATACAGGCCAGATGGGAGCTCCCAGGAAAAGGGGGAGGGGAAGAGAAGTCCCTGCTTGGCAAGAGGGACAGAGCAGGCACTGCTGCCCTTCCCCCAGCCAATGTGGCTTCCCTTTGTGCTGGGCTGACAAGGGGCAGCTGGTGAAGCTGGCAGTGAGATGGGCAGGAGGAATTAGCCAAGTGTCCATGGGCAAAGGTGGGCTCCGGGCGAGGGCCCTCAGGTGGAGGCACTTACCCTGGAGTCTCCCTTCTCTACTCCAGTAAACTGGTTCCAAGAGGATCTCCTCAGAGCAGCTAATAATAGTCTGGATGCCCACGAGCTCCTTTGCACTTGGACTCTGAGCCAGACCCTCAGGCCCTTACTAGATATGCCCTTCCTAGCTGTGTTGCCTTGGGCAAATTACTTCACCTGTCTGGGCCTCATTTTCTCCTTACAAAATGGAGATAATCATAGTACCTACCTCACAGTTTGGCTCAGGATTAAAGGAGTCAATAAAATGCAAAGCACTTCCAACAGTGAAATTTGTAAGAGCTAAATATGTGTATGCTTTTAAAAAATATTATTATTTTTATGTTTAATATTCTTTTCCACACAGGAAAAACTGAATATTTGGCCTGAAGATTGGTGAGAGACAAAGATACAGAGATGGCATCTGCTAGAAACCCTGCCCAGTGGATAGAAGTCCCAGGGATTTTTCTGGTCTTTCTGTGGCTTTTATTTTTTTTTTTTTTTTGTCCTTAGAATTTTCTCTTTGTGGTGACTGGCTTGGCAGTGGGAATTTATCAGGTGTATTCTTTAAGAAATGTTTTCTGATTCTTTGAGACATCAGGATTCCAAAATCTGGAAACCACCTATTTCTCTAGAGTGACTGGAAGTGGTAGAATAAGGACTTAGATTCAAGGCACAACTCTATAATTTCCTACCTATTTGACTTTAATAGAGTTACTTTACCTCTCTGAGCCTCAGTTTCCTCATGTGCAAATTGGGAGAAGTGTTTGGTTTACCATACAAGATTATTTGCTATCCAATAAGAATGTGTTTGAAATGCTGTATACAAATGCAAGATGGTATTATTTTTGTCACAGGTAAGGGATTAGATTCCCACCTTACTGTGTGGCTACTTAATCTTTGTTGAGACTCAACTTTTTCTTCTATAAAGTGGATTAGTAATACCAACTTCACAGGATTATTGTGAGGATTACAGGAAATCTTTTATTTATAGCACTCAGTATAATATCTGATATGTTATAGTTATTTGAAAATGTTGTTATCCTTACCTACCATCTCTCCCCACCTCCCCTCCCATCCCTGCCCCAGACACATCATCTACACTGCAGGTATTTCTGAGAAAGACAAACCCAGTACAATCCTCTGGTGAGAGAATGTAGACAGGTGTCATTTTTATTACAGAAGCTTCTTGTTATATTTTGCCTAGGAAATAACAAGCTTTGCTTACTTCTTTTCTCCTGGCTTTTCTCTTCTTAACTTAGTTTCTCTTCAGATTCCCTTGGAAAAAAATAGCCTGGTTGTGTTTGGTGTCAGGAGGTAAAGTCTGCCTTTAGGGTTCTGACCTCCTGAAGAGGGTGCAGCCAGGATGGGAATCCTGCCTTGTCTCATTTGGAGGCTCACCCCCAAGGGCTGTCAGGTACTATAACTTAACCCAATTGAGTATGGACTGGGAAGAATGATCTGTGGTTAATTAAGGAGCTTTAGCTTGGTAGGACACTTAAGTGCTCAGCTGTTAACTGAAAGGTTAGAGGTTCAAATCCACACAGAGGCATCTTGCAAGAAAGCCTTGGTGATCTACTTCCAAAAAATCAGCAACTGAAAATCCTAGGGACCACAGATTTACTCTGACACACATGGGGTTGCCGTAGTCAGAGTCAACTCTACTGCAACAAGGTCTGGTGTAGCTTGGAAAGAATCATGTTTTTACCACAGGTGTAGCTTCTTGCTGCAGATGAAGGGTGGGCTGGATATGGAGAAATCCAAGAGGACATTTTGGGTGAAAGTTAAGAAGGAAAGAGTCATCAGTGTCTTGGTTCCGCATGCCTGCGTCCCTACTAGGGGTGGGAAGAGAATTTCTCTGTTTATACAGAATGTCCTCTCTGATCACCCCATACCACATTTCCTTTCAGTGGGCTAATGACAGTCCTATATCCTTCACATACTCAAGGCCGACAGGCACAGTATCCAGTGCTTGGGACCTTGGGGAGACAAATGAGAAATTAATTTTTCTTGGCCCCATTTCTTACTTAACTGGGCAGTAAGTAATGTCTGTTCCACAATTGCCATCCCCCATCCCCACAAAAGGGAGAGGTATTCCCAGTCCCTGCCATGTCCCATAAAGGGTGTACTAGTATGCAGTATGCCCCTGCTCCCCTGAGATTTAGACAGCTACGGGGCAGATGGCAGGCATTCATTTTTGTCATTGGGTTTATTTGGCTTCTCGTGCCACAAACTTTCTGAACCTCAGTATTTTCATTTTCAAAATGGGGATTCAGATACCTACTTCTTGAAATGCTTGTAAGGAATGGAGATAATGAATATAAATCACTTAGCACAGTAGGTGGTGTTTGGTAACTGCTGCATAAAAGGAAATTTGTGTTTTACAGATATAGGTATGGATGTGGATGTGGATATAGATATAGATATGACTAACCACCACTCATTTGAAAATTTCAAAGGGCAGCTCAAGAAGACAAAGTAAAGTATTATAATGAAATATGCAAAGACCTGGAGTTAGAAAACCAAAAGGGAAGAACAATGCTTTGAATTTCTCAAGCTGAAAGAACTGAAACCAAAATTCAAGCCTCCAGTTGCAATACTGAACGATTCTACAGGGAAAATATTGAACAATGCAGGAAGCATCAAAATAAGATGGAAGGAATACATAGAGTCACAATACCAAAAAGAATTGGTCAACGTTCAATCATTTCAGGGGGTAGCATATGATCAAGAACTGATGGTACTAAAGGAAGAAGTCCAAGCTGCACCGATGGCATTGGTGAAAATCAAGGCCCCAGAAATTGACAGAATACCAATTGAGATGTTTCAACAAGAGGATACAGCACTGGAGATGCTCAATCATTTATGGCAAGAAATTTAGAAGACAGCTACCTAGCCAACCAACTGGAAGAGATCCATATTGTACCCTTCCAAAGAAAGGTGATCCAACAGAATTCAGAAATTTTCAAACAATATCAGTAATATCACACACAAGTAAAATTTTGCTGAAGATCATTCAAAAGCTGTTGCAGCAGTACACTGACAGGGAACTGCCAGAAATTCCAGCCAAATTCAGAAGAGGATGTGGAACAAGGGATATCGTTACCGCTGTCAAGTGGATTTTGGCTGAAAGCAGAGAATACCAGAAAGATGTTTACCTGTGTTTAATTGACTACGCAAAGGCATTAGACTGTGGTGGATCGTAACAAATTATGAATAACGTTGAGAAGAATGGGAATTCCAGAATACTTAATTGTGCTCATGCAGAACCTGTACGTAGACCACGAGGCAGTCATTGGAAGAGAACGAGAGGATCCTGCATGGTTTAAAATCAGGAAAAATGTGCGTCAGGGTTGTGTCATTTCACTGTACTTATTCATTCTGTATGCAGAGCAAATAATTTGAGAAGTTGTACTTTATGAAGAAGAACACAGTAGCAGGATTGGAGGAAGACTTATTAACAACCTGCGATATGCAGATGACAAAACTTTACTTGCTGAAAGCTAAGAGAACTTGAAGCACTAACTGATGAAGATCAAAGACTACGGCCTTCAGAATGGATTGTATCTCAACATAAAGAAAAAAAATCCTCACAACTGGACCAATAAGCAACATTATGATAAACAGAGAAAATATTGAAGTTGTCAAGAATTTTATTTTACCTGGATGCGCAATCAATGCACATGGAAGCGTCAGTCAAGAAATCAAACGACATACTCCATTGGGCAAATCTGCTGCAAAGACTTCTTTAAAGTGTTAAAAAGCAAAGATGTCACTTTGAAGACTAAGGTGGGCCTGGCCCAAACCATGGTGTTTTCAATCGCCTCATATGCATGCGAAAGCTGCACAATGAGTAAGGAAAACTGAAGAAGAATTGACGCCTTTGTATTTTGGTGTTGGCAAAGAATATTGAATATACCATGGTCTGCCGGGAGAACGACAATTCTGTCCTGAAGGAAGCACAGCCAGAATGCTCCTTAGAAGCAAAGATGGCAAGACTTCGTCTCAAGTGCTTTGGACATGTTATTAGGAGGGACCAATTCCTGGAGAAGGACATCATGCTTGGTAAAGTAGAGGGTCAGTGAAAAAGAGGAAGACCCTCAAGGAGATGGATTGACACAGTGGCTGCAACAATGGGCTCAAACATAGCAACAATCATAAGGATGGTACAGGACCAGGCAGTGTTTTGTTCTGCTGTACATATGATCACTATGAGTCAGAACTGACTTGACGGCACCTAACAACAACAAATATATAATATAAACATTTCCTCATTTCTGAGCTTGCTCAAAAAAAAAAAAAAAAATCTAGTACTCATTTCCTCCTAGCTCTGAGTGAAGAGGGCAATTGTTGGGATGACTTTAATGGGCTTAATACTAAATGCGGAGAGAGAAGAGATGAAAAAGATTGACTTTCTGCACTTTGGCGTCCAGTGTACTTTTGGATTCAGCAACACTCTGCTGTATCACCAAGCTATATGTTGATAGCTAAATGCTATGACTACTCTACTACTACCCATGGTCCCTGGGTGCTGCAAACAATTAAGCACTGGGCTACTAACTGAAATACTGGCAGTTTGAATCTACGCAGAGGCACCTTGGAAGAAAGCCCTGGCATTCCACTTCTGAAAAATCAGCCATTGAAAACCCTGTGGAGCACAGTTCTACTCTGACACACACAGGGTTGCCATGAATTGGAGTTGACTCAATGGCAAGTGTACTGGTATTTTACTAATTACTGATACTACTATTAGTACTTCTATTACTAAAGTTTTTGGTTGCTTACTCTATTGCCAGGCACTGTGCCAGGGGTTTGAGTACAAAAATATTTTTGCCCAGCATTTTTATGCTGGCTTTACAAATGAGAGAACTGAAGTGTAAGAGGTTAAGCAACTTGCCTATTACTCTACACCTAGTGAGAAGCAGAGATGAGATTAAAACCTAGGACTTGTGGAGCTCAAGAGCCTGTGCTTTTAACTGCTGTGTTACACAGCCCCAGTAGGCTAGAAACTTCAAAGCAGAGAAGGAAGAACTGTACCCCCATAGCTAGGTTGAGTCTGTCAAGCAGAGGAGTTGGGTGGAAGCAACTGCCCTTCTGTTCTGTGTGCCAGGCAAGGGTCTGGTGTTTAGTAGCTGCTCCATAAAAGGAGCCAAAGGTCTCAGGGAAGAGGGGACACACTGTGATCTGTTTCCCTTTGATCTGAGGACCGCATCCACCAGACAAGTTTCTAGACCTAGAAATAGGATGGACTGAATCTCTAGGATGGGTTAACGCCAGTCTCCTCTCTGGTGGTCACGCAAACTGAGCAGCCACTTGGGTTGACTGCATTTCCAGGATGTAGCACAGTGTTTCCTAAGCCTGTCTCAGAGCATTAGTCCCCTAAGATACTCTATGAGAAAAGGTTTCCCAATTGTACACGTTTAAGAAGTGAGGTATTCTTACCATTACCAAATGTTCTGATCAGGACAACAATAGATGGATCCTGATAGAAAGGGAGAAAAAAGTGGAACAGAGCTTCAGATTTTCAAAAAATCCAAACTTATTGGACCCACTGAGACAGGAGGAATCCCTGAACTATTACCCTGAGATAATCTTTAAGCCTTGAACCGAAAATATTCCCTTGAGTCACCTTTTAGCTAAATAGCAGGTTAGCTCATAAAGTAATGACTATCACCCTTGAACAGAGCCCTAGTGACACAGTGGTTAAGCGCTCAGTTACTAACCAAAAGTTTGGCAGTTTGAATCCACCAGCTGCTCCTTGGAAACCCTATGGGGTATTTCTACTCTGTCCTATAGGGTGGCTATGAGTCGGAATTGACTTGATGGCAATGGGTTTGTTTTGTTTTTGGTTATCACTCTTGAGTGCTGTGCTTTTTTTTTCCCTTAAATTTTATTTATTTTGTTGTTGTTGTTGTTGAGAATATACACAGCAAAACATACACCAATTCAACACTTTCTACATGTACAATTTAGTGACACTGATTACATTCTTTAAGTTGTGTAACCATTCTCACCCTTTTTTTCTGAGTTGTTCCTCCCCATTAACATAAACTCACTGACCCCTGACGTTCCTATCTAATCTTTCAGGTTGCTGCTGTCAATGCGATCCCATATAGATAGTTCTTAAAAGAGCATAATGCTTAAGGCAGACCTTTTTTACTAGCTAAACTATTGTTTGGTGTTAAGATGAATTCAGGGGATATTTCTGGTTTAAGGTTTAGAGGTTATCTCGGCAGTAGTTTCAGGGGTACATCCAGCCTCCATGGATCCAGAACGTCTGGAGCCCATGAGCGTTTGAAATCATGTTCTGCATTTTCCCCCTTTTGATCAGGATTCTTCTAGGGAATCTTTGATCAAAATGTTTAATAATTATAGCTGAGCACCATCCAGTTCTTCTGATCTTATGGCAAAGGAGGCAATTGTTCATGAAGGCAATTAGGCACACATTCCATATCCTGATCCTATTCTTGACTCTCCTTTTTCCTCTGTTGCTCCAGGCAAATACAGACCAATTGTTGTGCCTTGGATGGTCACTTGCAAGCTTTTAAGGCCCCAAGCACTACACAACAAACTAAGAGGTAGAAGAGAAGCACTAAACGTGTTACTAGGCTAATTAACCACAATGTCGCCTGAAATGATGACCCTAAACCTCCAAACCAAGGAACTAAATCCCATGAGGTGTTTGGTTGTACATAAGCAGCCTAAGCAGCTACTCTTTTTTTTTTTTTTTTGTCATTGTTATAGATATATCTGTCTTAGTTATCTAGTACTGCTATAGCAGAAATTCCACAAGTGGATGATTTCAACGAACAGAAATTTATTCTTTCACAGCTTAGGAGGCTAAAAGCCTGAATTCAGTATGCCAGCTCTAGGGGAAGGCTCTCTCTCTATGTTGGCTCTGAGGGATGGTCCTTGTATCCTTTCAACACCTGTGCTCCCAGCGTTCCATAGAGATCTCCATGTGTCCTGGCATCAATCTTCTTCTGGGTCTAGGAGGTTCTCAGCCCAGAGACCCTAGGTCCAATGGATGTGCTCTGCTCCCAGCTCTTCTTTCTTGGTTGTAGTGAGTACCTCTCCTCTCTGCTCGTTCCTCTTTCCTTTTATCTCTTGTAAGATAAAAGGTGTGACTCAAGCAAGGGTGTGACTTGAGTAAGGATGGTGACTCAAGATACACCCTACAATAATCCTGCTTCATTAACATATAGAAGTTAGGATTTACAATGTATTACAAAATAGAGGATAATTACATCAGATCACAAAATGGAGGACAACAACATAATACTGGGAATCATGGCCTAGCCAAGTTGGCACATATTTTTGAGGAACACAATTAAAACCATGACAACATCTATCACACAACTTTTGCCAATTCAACTCTTTACAGGTATACAACTTCTTGACAGCAATTACAATAATTGGCTGTGCAACCTTACCCTTAAACAATGTGATTTTCCATCACCGTTAACCCCCCTTTTCCCCTTCCTTTCCACCCCTGGTAACCACTAATAAATTTTAGTCTCTATACATTTGCCATTTCTTGTCTTTTTATGTAAGTAAGGTCATACAATATTTGTCCTTTTCTGTCTTCAGGCTCCATCCATACTGCGGCATGTATCAAGACTCTATTTCTTCCACTGGCTGAGTAGTATTCCATTGTATGTATGCACCAGATTTTGTTTATCCATTCGTCTGATGATGGGCATTTAGGTTGTTTCCACCTTTGGGATGTTGTGAATAGTGCTGCAATGAACATTGGTATACAAGACTTTTTTTAGTCTCTGCTTTCAAGTCTTTTGGGTCTGTACCTAGGAGTGGAATTGCTGGGTCATCTGGTAGTTCTATTTTCAGTTTTTTGAGGAACTGCCATACTGTTTTCCACAATGGCTGTACCATTTTGCATTCCCACTAGCAATGGATAAAAGTTCCAATTTCCCCACATCCTTGCCAACATTTGGTATTTTCTGTTTTTTTAATCTTAGCTACACTAGCTGAAGTGAAATGGTATCTCATTGTGGTTTTGGTTTGCATCTCTCTGATAGCTAATGATGTTGAGCATCTTTTCATGTGTTTTGTGGCCATTTGAATGTTTTCTTCAGTGAAATGTCTATTCGGTTATTTGTCTTTTTGTTGTTAAGTTGTCTAAGTTTTATATATTTTGGTTATTAGATTCTTGTCAGATGTATGGTTTCTGAAGATATTCTTCCAGTTGGTAGCTAGTCTTTTCACTTTTTTGGTAAAGTCTTTTGATGAACAAGTTTTTAATTTTTATGAGGTCCCATTTATTTATTTTGTATTTTGCCATTTGTGCTTTTGTTATTATATTAAATAATCCATTGTTGAAAGTTGTGCCTGACAGTATTGCCCCAGCTTGTTTTTCTAAGAATTTTATGGTTTTAGCTTGCACATTTAGGTCCTTAATCCATTTTGAATTTGTTTTTGTGTATGGTGTAAGGTATGGATCCTGTTCCATTTTTCTGCACGTGGAAATCCAATTATCCCACAACCATCTATTGAATAGACTCTTCTTTCCCCATCAAATGGACTTAGCACCCTTGTCAAAAATCTGTTGATCATAGATGTGTAGGTTTATTTCTGGATTCTCAATTCTATTCCATTGGTCTATATGTCTATTTTTATACCAGTACCAGTATGTTTGGATTACTGTAGGTATATAGTATGTTTTAAAATCAGGACATGTGAGTCCTCCTACTTTGTTTTTTACTTTCAACATAGCTATTAGGGGCCTCTTGCCATTCCATATAAAGTTGAGGATTGCTTTTTCTATTTCTGTAAAGAAGGCTGTTGGAATTTTTATCAGAATTGCATTGACTCTGTAGATCGCTTTGGATAGTGTCGACATCTTAACAATATTAAGTCTTCCAGTCCATGAACATGGAACCTCTTTCCATTTATTTAAGTCTTCTAACCACAAAGGAAACTAACAATCCTACACATCAAAATAAAAAACAAGAAAAATATAAAGACTCAGCAAATATATAATCAACAACAATGAAAAAGATGAAAAGAAAATACACAAAGAAAAACAACTCAGCACAGAAAATTAAGTGGAACAAAGAAACTGTCAATAACACATTTATTTAAGTTTTCTTTAATCTCTTTTCACACAGTTTTATAGTTTTCATTGTATGTTCTTCACATTCCTAGTTAAGTTTATTCTTAGATATTTTATTTTCTTAGATACTATTGTAAATGGTATTGCTTCCCTAATTTCCCTGTCAGATTTCTCATTGCTGGTGTATAGAAACCCAACTTATTTTGTTTGTTGACTGTACCCTACTGATTGTTGTTGTTAGGTGCCTTTGAGACAGTTCCGACTCATAGCAACCCTATGTATTACAGAATGAAATGCTGCCCAGTCCTGTGCCATCCTCACAATCGTTGTTATTCTTGAGCCCATTGTTGCAGCCACTGTCTCAATCCATCTCATTGAGGGTCTTCCTCTTTCTCTTTTAAAGATCTGACCTTCTACTTTACCAAGCATAATGTCCTTCTCCAGGGACTGGACCTTCCTGATAACATGTCCAACGTCTCACCATCCTTGCTTCTAAGGAGCATTCTGCCTATAGTTCTTCCAGGATAGATTTGTTTGTTCTTCTGACAGTCCATGGTATATTCAATATTCTGCGCCAACACCATAATTCACAGGCATCAATTCTTCTTCAGTCTTCCTTAATAATTGTCCAGCTTTCACATGCATATAAGGCTATTGAAAACACCATGGCTTGGAAAGATTAGACAGGCCCATAAAACAAAGGAGGAGAAGGCAGCAGGGGACAGGAAAGCTGATAATGGGGAACCCAAGGTCGAGAGGGGGAGATGCTGACAGGTCGTGGGGTTGGCACCAATATAACAAAACAATATGTGAATTAATTGTTTAATGGGCAACTAATTTGCTCTGTAAACCTTCATCTGAAGTACAATAGAAAAAATATTCAAAAAAAAGAAAGAAAGAAAATACCATTGCTTGGGTTAGGTGCACCTTAGTTCTCAAAATGACTGCTTTGCTTTTCAACACTTTAAAGAGGTCTTTTGCAGCAGATTTGCCCAATGAATACATCGTAGGATTTCTTGACAATGCCCATGGGCATTGACTGTGGATCCAAGTAAAATGAAATCCTTGACAACTTTGCTAAATTCCTGCAGCTTTGTTAAATTTCTCTATTAGCTCTAGAAGTTTTCTTGTGGAATTTTCTCTATATAGGATCATATCATAAGTACTGTACTTTTTTTTAAAAAAAACCTTCTATTACGAGACCAAATGGTCAACAAATAGTCTAAAGCATAGTTGAGAAGGTTAGGGGTCTGTGAGACTATGTTAATGGGATCTGAAGAACAAAAACAGAAAAAATGAGAGTGTTGATACAATGTGAAGAACCACGGAACAATCTGTGTAGAAGTTGTTGAATGGGAAACTGTTTTGCTGTGTACACTTCCACTGAAAATATAATAAAATATTATTTTTAAAAAAAGAAGTGAGGATACTATATCCCTCTCATAGAAATTCACAATGTTTGTAAACATGATAAAAGCTCTAAAAAGTTTTGCAGTTAAAAAAAAAAAAAAGCCAAAATAAACAAAAAAACACAACATGGTCTACTTTCCTTATTCATTATGTCTCAAATACACCTGGCCATAGAACATTTTGTTGGAGTGTCATCTGTTAACATCTCAAGGAATTAGTGTTAAGAAATGTTCGTGTAGTGCAAAGAGCACAGGACCAGTAGGCAAGAAACCGCCACGATTTTAGCTTCATTAAGGTGTGTAAGTCGGTTATCCTCTCTGGGCTATAAAATGAAAAAGTTGACCCGTATAGTCTCCAGGCTTCCTTCTAGCTTAATGAATCTGTGACTATGGTTACATCTATAGGAACTGGTGAAGGATTAAAACACTTGGAAAACACATTGTTAACCTTCTGGGAAGTGAAAATCAGATAAAAGAAATACGTGCATATCAGAGAACAGCACAGTGCCTGGCAACACACAGTAAGTGTTTAATAAAGTTTTGCTAAAATGAATGAGGGAACGTGAAAAAGATGTAAATACACGTAAACGAAACAAACTAGTACAATAGGATCTTCTGTAAAAAATGAATGACATCATGAGTGACTGAGATGGGGTGGGAAAGCTTCCAGGAGGAGATAAATTTTGAGCAGTTTAGAAAGAGGAGGAATAGAACTAACAAATATTCCCCACTTACAGTGTGGCAGATAATTTACAGGTGTTATGTGAACTTTGCACCTCTGTGAGACATGGAAAAGTGCTCAGGATCACGCAACTGGTAACTGGAGATAAGGAGGGTGAAACTAACATATCCTGGATGTTTATTAAGGACCATGCCCCATGCTAGATGTTTTACATGAGTGATCTTATTTAATCCTCTCAAGTGTCCTATGAGGGATTATTTCTATTATCCTTATTTTAGAGATTAAGATAGCTTGGATTAAAAGAGAAGGGGGAAGGGGATAGTTAAGCAACTTGATCAGGCTTACCTAGCGAGTAAGAGGTTTACTTCACAAAGGATGGAGCTGGAATCCCAACTCCAAAGTTCAAACTCTTGCTCTGCTACCTGCTTCTAAGCCCACCCACACTTGGACAAAGGAACTCTTCTTGATTTAAAGTATAACTCCACAGGAGGTTTTATTATTATGAGTTATCTCAGAGCACATAATTGTGGAATAGGTATCATAACTTCCCAAAAAAGAGCATAGCTATAACAACCCAAACTAGCCCTGTGCCGTCAACTAGATTCCCACTCATAAAGACCATATAGGACAGATTAGAACTGCCCCATAGGGTTTCCAAGGAGCTGATGGTGGATTTGAACTACCAACATTTTGGTTGGCATCTGAGCCCTTAACCGTTGTGCCACCAGAGCTCCATAGCTTAATGAGTGTCTGCAATATATTGGAAACCATGTAGCAGGAAGGAGCTGTTGATGGTGTCAAATACCATTACTCTGAGAAGCAGTTCCAAAAGAGCCTGGTTGTTGGGGTTATGAAATGCCAGAGTGAGGGATATTTGTGAGCAAAAAGACTCTGCCAGGGATGATACCATCTTCTGGAAAGGGAGAATTAATGCTGAGACCCCACTGGTAGACTTCCAGTGAGAAAGCCCCTTTGATTTATAGGCTGATACCACCAGGTAGCATTTTAGTGTAGGTGTAAGAAGCAGATGGGGAAAATGTGTTCTCTTTTGTGGGTAATATGAAAATATTTGTGTCACTTCGAGAGACAGAGGACAGAGTAGCAGGGATGGAGGTCTGGGGACCGTGTTTTTAGGGGACATCTAGGTCAACTGGCACAACAAATTTATTAAGAAATGTTCTGCATCTGACTTTGGTGACTGGCATCTGAAGTCTTAAAAGCTAGTAAGCAGCCATCTAAGACACATCAATTGGTCCCAACCCACCTGGAGTAAAGGAGAATGAAGAACACCAAAGTCACAGGGAAAGCATTAGCCCAAGAGACAGAAAGGGCCACATAAACCAGAGACTGCAACAGCCTGAGACCAGAAGAACTAGATGGTGCCCGGCTACCGCCAATGACCACCCTGACGGAACACAACAGAGTCCCTATTGGAGCAGGAGAAAAGTGTGGTGCAGAACTCAAATTCTAGTAAAAAGACCAGACTTAATGGTCTGACTGAGACTGGAGGAACCCCAGAAAGCATGGTCCTCGGACCCTCTGTCAACCCAGAACTAAAACCATTCCTGACGCCAACTCTTCAGTCAAAGACTAGACTGGACTGTGGGACATAAAATGGTACTCATGAAGAGTGTGCTTCTTATCAAGTAGATACGTAGACTAAATGGGCAGCTCCTGTCTGGAGGTGAGATGAGAAGGCAGAGAGGGTCAGGAGCTGGTTAAATGGACATGGGAAATCAGGGGTGGAAAGGAGGAATATGCTGTCACAGTATAGGGAGAGCAATTAGGGTCACATGACAATGTATGTATAAATTTTTGTATGAGAGACTAACTTGAATTGTAAACTTTCACTTAAAGTACAACAATAAAATAAAAATAAATAAATAAAAATATATGTGTCAGACAGTGGTCAGAATGATGTGCTGGATGGAGAGGAGGGTGGAAAATAATAAATGGAAAATGGGGGCTTTGTAAAGCAGATCTTGTTAGCTGGGACTTTGGAAGACAGTAATGAAAAAGGATTTGCCATTTCACCCTTTCTTGGTTTTACTTTCATGGCCGGAAAAGCAGCCTTGTTGCTGGCACTTCTGGTGTCTGTAATTTTTCAAGGCCTCTCTGGAAGAGGGAGGATTTTGAAGTGGTTCAGGTGAGAGTGCGGTGATAACTTGTAAATGGGCTAGAGGTGTTTTCTTCATGGGCTCAGGTGACCTTCGGAGACATGGCGCTTGGACAACTGAGAGCAAAGGGGCCTGACAACTCTACCTCCTGGGCCACCCCGTGTTGATAGTGGGGTAACTCAGTTCTCCGCTTCCCTAACTAGCTGTGTGATCCTGGGAGACTCTATTAGCCTCTCTGAGCTTAGTCTTCTCATTTGCAAAAAAGAGCATTTTGTATCTGATGACTCCTTAGGTTCTGTCCTGCTTTTGCAGCGCCAAGATTTCCACACCACCCAGGCCAGATTCCACCCCACCCTGAAGATCCTGCAGGGCAGGTCACCTGTGGACTTGTGCTAATCTGTTCTACTCATCTTCCCCCCCCCCCCGCACCCTTTTCATTATTGCTTTGCGCGAAGCACGGTAGCTTGGTTTATAAATACAAGGCAACGGCGCTTCTGTGTTGGTTTCCCCATTTAACTTGATGGTCTGGTTGTTTGTCCCCGAGTTACACTGCAGTGCTCAATGCTGGAGCGAGGCAATAGCGGGAGAAGCCAGGCAGCAGGCTTCACCCGGTCCACCGAGGGAGGGAGAGGGAAGCAAGGGGAGGAGAGAGAGCAGGACAGAGGAAAGAGGGGGACTGAGTGGGAGAGAAGGGCGGGAGAGCGGGAGACTGGAGCGGGAGACCGGAGCGGAAACCACAGAGGTAAAGTCAGGGACGACGCAGAGAGACGCAGAAGAACTGGGAGGGAGAATATATGTATAGAAAGGGGAACTAGCAGCAGTTAACAACTAGACGCGGAGACAGTGGGAGCTTCGGCGCCCACGGAGAGAGGGGGAGTTCCGCTTCCTCCGCCGAGCCGTCCCCGCCCGCCTGGGTACACACGGCCGTCCGGGAAGGAGGGCACACAGAAGGGCGCCCAGGAGGTGCACAGCGCCTCGCGCGACGCCGCGCCAACGGCAGGCCCCCCACCCGGCTCCGCGTCTCCGGGACCCCAGCGCGCTCGGGCTCGCTCGGGCTCGGGCGTCCTCGGGCTCGGTCTCCACCCCCCACCCCCTCCAGATGGGACTGGCTCTGCTCTGGACGCCAGGCTCGCGGGGAGATGTGGTGAACGGGCGGCAGCAGCTGGTGCGCCTCGAACGCCGCTGACCCAGCGCGCCCCGACCGGCTGGCCACATGAATGCCTCACCCAACAGACCCAGGTAAGAACTTCCTGACCTTCCCCGAGTCCTCGGAGGAACTCACCTGGACACTTGAGGTGATGAGGCGAGAGAGATTCCCATGAAACTAGAGGCTGTGGAAACATTGCGTGGGGGGTGGGGGTTGGGGGCTGCTGAATGTTCTCTTTGGAATTTTCTTAGCGCAGCATCGAAGTTACCAGAGGGCACAGTAAAGCTATTAACATGGATTGTAGCCTGGCTGCGGTGTCCAGGAACTCACCTGGACACTTGAGGTGATGAGGCGAGAGAGATTCCCATGAAACTAGAGGCTGTGGAAACATTGCGTGGGGGGTGGGGGTTGGGGGCTGCTGAATGTTCTCTTTGGAATTTTCTTAGCGCAGCATCGAAGTTACCAGAGGGCACAGTAAAGCTATTAACATGGATTGTAGCCTGGCTGCGGTGTCCAACACCTGAGAGTTGGTATCCCCAGGAAACCACTGGGAGAGACAACCTCCTTCATGAATTTCCAGAGATGGCTAAGCTGGCTTCTTTCTCCATTCGTTTCTGAAGACGTGCTCAGAGCATGGGGGTGAGGCTGGGATTGGGGGCATGGGGATTGTGTCTGCTTCTCTCCAGCTTTGTGGTAAAAGTTTGAACGGGGGGCACTGACTTCTTTGTCTTGGATATTTCCCTCAACCCACCTGGCCACCCCCATCCATCTTCAATCCATACCCCTTGAGTGGTAGAAATCCAAGATTTGAAAGAAAGACAAAGTGGACATCATGGGGTTTACCTAGTGAGACATTTTACTTCCTTGGCCCTGGTGTGTGAGGCATCTTCCTGCCCTTGATGTTGGTTTGAGTTCCTCCTAGGGTGGAGGTGGAAGGTCTAGGAATTGCAAGAACTGCTAGTTTGGACCTAGGGATGCCTGAGGTCCCATTCCAGGAGAAAGGAGTAATTCGCTTCTCCTGGAAAGTAGATGAAGGGATAAGGAGGTGTGGCCATTAGAATGAAGTTGTTAGAGCTCAACTTGTTTGCAACCATCAGCCAACCTCATGGCTGGAAAAACTTCTTTCCTCAAAAAGTTCCTCAGCCGGATGCAGAGCCCTCCTGGGGAGAACCAAAGTCCCAAGGTACCATATGAGCAAGCAGTGGACTGCGTGCCCCTGGGGCTCTGATTCCTTTTGTAGCTGGGGGGCAATTCAATCTCAGGCCCAGTATTGAAGAGGAGTAGACTGGGATGATTGTGTATATCACAGATATTTAAAGATCCCTAGGTCTTTTTAAGGGGGAGGAAAGAAAAAGTAAAAATAAAGTAAAATGTTTTCATGACAGCAGCAGATGTAAAACTCCCACCCTCTGGGCAAGGAGAAGGAAATTTGTGCAGGGGGCTGAGCTGTCTCCTCTGCCAACACCTCCATGGGCACATCAACTTTTGGATACAAACAAGTGTTTCATGGGTGAGGATCCCTCCACCTGGGGGCTTTTCAGGAGGAGCATATCTCAGCTGGGGCTCTTTCTTTGAGTTCAGGAAACTGAATGTTGGAAACAAGTTGGAAATGCTGCATTTCTACTCCCTACCCCAAGATCTGACTTTGCCATGTCTCTGATCTCCAGGCTCACTAAGAAACAGACAAACTCAAAGAGAGGCAGTCACACTTTTCTACTGTCACCTGTTTCTCTCTTTTTCCCCCCCATAAAATAGCATTTAGGGGGTTAGAGGGTAAAGTGTAGAAATGTCTCTTCTTGTATGAGCAATTCAGTCTTGTGCTTTGGGTGAGGTTAAAGTTTGTTCCCTTTATTCAACTGTGCCTCCTGCCTTAGTTTCTTACTTGATGGCCATTTCTCTTGCTCATACCGGATGTCCCGATCCATGTCACTGTCACTGGCTCTCAAAACTTTCACTTGCTGCCTTTGATGATGTTCCAGTGAGGTCACCACTGCCTGCCTGAGGCCTCCCTTTGGCTCATTTACTTTGTAACTTGCTCAGAAGCTCTTGTCCTGAGCTTTGAACTTGGGCAGAGAGCGCTGCTGTAGCATCCTTGGTATTCAAGAGATTGAGGATCTCATCTCAAAACGGTATGTGGAAGTTCTGGTTTCCGCTTTCCACACTCTGAAGCTGTTTGGTTTTAGAGATTTGGGGCTTGGCTGCAGTGTTAGCGTTGAAAACCTAGGCAAACTGGGGTGCTGTTATAGTACCCCAGTTTGATTGTTGTTTGCTGCCTTTGCATTGCCCTAACTCATGGTGAGCCTGTGTCCAATGGGATTAGACTGTCGTGATTCATAGGGTTTTTAATGGCTGATTTTTTGGAAGTAGAGTGCCAGGCTTTTCTTCCTAGTCTGTCTTGGTCTGGAAGCTCCCCTGAAGCCTGTTCATCATCACAGCAACACGAAAGTCTCCACTGACACACGGTGCGGGCTGTGCTTGAGGTGCATATACCCTTTATTATGGTCTATGCAAGGCTCTGGCTTCTAAGGGATGCCTCCTCATCCACTCTGCTTTCTACCTGGTAGGTATGCGTTGAACAAGCTTTGTAATGAATGAATGTTGCCTGTAAGAAGCAGGAGGGTGGAAACAGGGTTGCAGCAAAGGAAGAGAGATGTTTTAGGAAATGGATCCTGAGCAGTCACATGTGGTTATGAGGGTCACCTTAATTTATTAAAGCCTCATTTGGTGTGTGGGAAAATAGAGTTCTTGATCTAGATGGGGGAACACTTAGCAGTAGACTCAAGTACAGATCTGTAAGGTAGCAATAAAAGCGGGAAGCTAAGTTCTTTTCTGTAATAGGTTGACATGGATGTATTTGTGAGTTAGTGGTCTGCTAACCGCCTGTTCCTTTTGGCTTTCCTTGAAGCAACAGTGAAGGTCTGCCTCCAGAGAGAAATTGCTGGTGATCCACAGTAGGGAGAAGGGTATCTTCTCTTGTTCATGGGCACCCCTTGAGGAACTCGTTTCAGGCATGTCGAACAAGCTAAACTGAGTTGGTTTCATTAGCCATTTTAACAGGCTTGAAACAACCTGAATGTTTTTGTGTGAAACTAGGTCAAATAGTGGAAAATTTCTGAGACCCCAGCAGGCATGAAGCTGAAAGTGTGTCTCTCCTCCTAGCAGCTGTGTGGGCTTGTGGGCTTTGGGCTTAGCTCTGGAGTCTCTGGTAATAATGAAGTTTCCCTTTCTGTGCCAGAATTGTAATAAAGTTGATTTAGAGAAGGCTGATGGTGGACTTTAAGAATCAGAATTGGAGAGTGCAACTTGAACATTTATATATATATAAACCTGTGTAAAATTAAAAATTGACTTGTCCAAAACACAAGACTACTGATGTACTATCTGCATGCCCCCTCCCACTCACTCTGAGCTGCTGAGGTCAATGAATAATAAACATATTTGGCTAGATGAAAAAACCAAAATCCCAAACCCATTGCCGTTGAGTTTATTCGGACTCATAGTGACCCTATAGGACAGAGTAGAACTGCCCCATAGGCTTTTCAAGACTGTAAATCTTACAGAAGCAAACTACCACATCTTTCTGTCATGGAGTGGCTGATGGGACTGAACCACTGATCTTTCGGTTAGCAGCCGAGTACTTTAAACACTGCACCACCAGTGCTCCTTTGACTAGATGAGAGAAGATGAAAAAAGGCAGCCCCTGCAGCTCCTCTAGGAGTGCCTGGGTGGCTTAAATGGTTAAGCATTTGACTACTAGCCAAAAGGTTGGTGGTTCGAACCCACCCAAAGGTACCTTGGAAGACAGGCCTGGCGATCTGCTTCCGAAAGGTCACAGCCTTGAAAACCCTATAAAGCAAGCAGTTGTACACTGCACACACAGGGTTGCCATGAGTTGGAATTGACTCCGTGGCAACTAACAACAACAACAGTGTCTCTGTCCTTTGATCTAATTGATCCCTGATGTTCCTTCTTTCTAGGCATCTACTGTGTCTGGGACTTGGAGATGGGGCAGGCTATGGAGATGGGAGGAAGAGCAGTTCCTAGGGAAGTTTGTGAGCCTGAAGACAGGCTGCCCTAAAGGCAAGGGTGGCCTAAGTGAGGGTGCCACAGGCCTGGGAGGAGAACCAGCACCTGGGGAGGAGAAAATGAGAAAAGACATATAGAAATGATGAAGGAGGGAGGAGGGTGGCCGAGAGAGGAAGCAAGCAAGTGGGAGGAGTGAGAGGGAAGAGATGGGGTAAGAGGAAGATGCAGAGAGTAAGACAAGAAAAGGGAGAAGAGCAGAAAATGGGGGAAAGCAGCACCTTGCTTTCAGGTTTGGTCCCTTCCCATCTTCCTCTGGCAGGGGAGACAGCCAGCAAGCTGGAGGCACCTCATGGTTTTTGTGCTGTCGGAGCCTTCTCATAGAAGCTGTCAAGCCTCAACCCCTCATGGAAGCTCATTCTATTTTTACATTTTGCAGAATTCAGATTAAATAAATGACCCTGTGATGGCGTTTTCATGCAGATTTTATCCAGTGCACCCACACAGCCAGTGCCGGGGTGGCTGGATATTCAACATAATATTTCATTTAATCAGATAAGAAGGCATCCTAGAGGGGGCGGCAGGCACAGAGCCTGGGCTTTGATAACAGTCGATAAAGAAAGACTTTGATGAGGGTGGACAGAAACCAGAAAGGAAACTTGTACCCTAGTGCGGTTGGGCTTAATAGCAGGAAGAACTCGAGTTAACTGAATTCTGGAGCAGCTTATAATATTCCATCCTCTGCCTTTTTTTTGGCACTGGATTTGATTCCAGCCTTTGTGAGATTTGTTGGCCCAGTTCTCCTTGGAGAGCTCATTGATGGCAAAAGGGCTCACTTTGGCTGAACTTGTCCGCAGTGAAGCCTGCTTAGAATTTGAGCACTCAGCCTGGTTGTTGGCCTGGCCTGGGAAGCTCATGTGGACTTTGCTGGTGTGATAGTGCTTAGACAGCAAGCATAATAATATTGTGCATCTTGTGCTTGGTTACCCATTGCAGTCTAGTTGATTATGACTCATGGAGACCTCATGTGTTACAGAGTAGAACTACTCCATAGGGTTTTCTTGAGAGTGCCTGGGTGGTGTCAATGGTTAAGCTTTCGACTTCTAGCCGGAATGTTGGTGGTTCGGATCCACCCAGAGGCACCTCAAAAGACAGGCCTGGCATTCTGCTTCTGAAAGGTCACAACCTTGAAAACTTTGTGGAGCACAGTTCTGCTTTGCACACATGGGGTCGCCATGAGTTGGAATCAACTTGACAGCAACCAGCAACAGCAACAATCTTTATAGAAGCAGAGCACCAGGCGTTCCTTCCATGACACCACTGGGTGGGTTTGAACTGCCAACCTTCAGGTTGGTAGACGAGTGCAGATTGTTTGCTATACCCAGGGTGGCAGTCTCTGGGAGTCCCTGGGTGTACAAATGGTTAATATGCTCGGCAGCCCACTGAAAGTTTGGAGGTTCAAGTCCACCCAGAGGTGCCTCAGAAGAAAGGCCTGACAATCTAGTTCAGAAAAAATCAGCCATTGAAAACCTTATGGAGCACAGTTCTACTCTGACACCCAAGGGGTCACCATGAGTCGGAATCGATTCAACAGCAACTCGTGCTTGGCTTGAGTGGGATATAGAGCAGATGATATTCTGTTGGTCTAGACATGGACTCACTTCCTTAAATCCCAGGAGATTTAATAGCCATTAAATGCATATACCTTGGAACATAACCATTCTTTTGGAAAAACACACAAAAAACCTGCGTATTAAGGGGACTGATTAATAAGACAAGGCTGGTTGGATAGATGTAAAAATGGAGGACTATTCAAAAGGCTTGTCACTTCAGCTCCCCTATTTTTCTTTAATTAGAGCACTTATGTACTCTTCTGTACACATTGAATGTTTACATGATTGCCCACCTATTAACCTCTAAAATGCTGATTTTACAAGTTCAGTATCCTGAGTGGATAGCAATAAAGACCGCTAGTGAGTCAGTTCTGACTTCAAAAGGAGTGGTGGAATGGACAGTGGGATGTAGAAAGGAACTCTTTCTGTGACCAGCCTTACAGAGGATGATCTTTCCCTCTGGAACTCAGCAGTCTTACTAGCCAGAGAATATTCCCAGCAGAGACTATAAAAAAGGTATCTTAGTCTCTGACGCAGAGAGTGAGTGAGAGCATTGACATGAGCCATATGGATGTGTGTTCAAAGACATGGGCAAAGGAAGGATTGACAGCCCTTTAAGGGGGAAGCAGAAGGCAATTTTCTTTTGTCCTTCTCTGACAGGCATCCATGTGTGTTTTCTCTCGGTGTTCTTTCTTCTTTGCTATCTGGTTCAGGCAGTTCATCTGGCCTGGCTTTGAAGCCAGGGAACCTTTTTGTGCATCTTGAGGAAGCAGGGGGAGGAAAACCAAAAAATAACCCAAGTCAGGATTTTGTTTACTTCCGTTAAATTCAAAGCATGGCTTCCCAGTTTGAAGCCTCTATCACTCAGGTCTCAGCTCAGCTGCGCTTAGAGTTGAGCATGATTCCACAATGTCGGTGCCACAGCCATCGGAGCCCAGCACTGCTTTGTGATAGGTCTTCCACAGATGTCTGTCCTTGGGCCCTGAGCCTTTTCATGCTCAAGTCTTTATTTAAATGAACTCCCAGAATGAGTTCCTCAACTTGTTTGGAAGTAGAGAGCTTACACGTACGTCTCTATCCAAAAGTTCTCCTTTTCCTAGTGAGAATGACGTGGTTAGCTATCTCATGAGTAGGGACAGTAAACAAAAGCACTTCTGCACTCTTCATTGTTATTATTTTTTTACTACTAAAATAGTGTTTGTATCATGCTTTATTGCTCATAAAGCTCCTCTGTTATTTTACTTAATTCTCTTGAAAACCTCACGCAGAATAAATTATTATTATCCACATTTTATGGTTACAGAAACTGAAGCACAGAGACATATGCAATTGTCCAGTATCACATGGGCAGTAAGCCAGCAGAGCCAGGACTTAAACCAATGTTCTATTGTAAATACTGTGATCTTTCACACCATGCTTTCTGTTGTGGATCCCACCTGAATTTTTCAATGCCATCTTTTTCTCATAGCTTCTCCTATCATCTTTTATTAGTTGTCTACCTCTGCAGGTAGGGGTATTATAAGCACCTTTGTGTAGTTGATACACAAAGGGATTCCTTAAAATACGGACACCAGTGGAAACCTAATTAAAGGAGTTTAGCACGGAGAGGTAGACTATGTTAATTTCTTTGAGACCTACCACCTTTCTTTTAGGCTTTGGCATGTTACTTCACTGCTAAATTTTCTTGGCATTTAAGTCAAAGAAAAAGCTGAATGAAAGTTGGCATTATGCCTAGTCCTCATAGCTATGATATCCCTTCATTTCTTGTAGATTATCTTAAAATGGGAGCACTGCCCCATAGCCTGCTCCCACTGAACCAGTGGTTAAATAAACCAAAGAAATTATCGCAGAATTTGAGGAGGACTACTTCCAAAGAGAGAGCAGAGCAAGCCCTTTTGGATTCAATCCTCTGTTTGAATGACTAAGTCCTTTAAGATGGCCTCAAACGAATAAATCAGCTTTTTGAGGCCTTTCTTCATCTTGGCTGGAGCCATTCCCTCCTTCTGAACTCAGCTGGCAACAACAACCAACAGAGAATGCTAATTTCTAGTCCTGGCTGGTCTTTTGCATGCACGAGCTTCCTGCTGTTTGTCTGAGAAAGTACAAAACCAGGTAAGTAAGGCTTGGCTGATGGCTTTATTTAGCAGTGAGACCAGCCCGAGCTGAATGATGTATTTTGGCTTGTCAAGAAGCAAGAACAAGTTAGCAGAAACAGCAGGGCTGTTGCCCAACTGTGGTTGAAGCTGAAGGATTAAAGGATTAGATTTAAAAAATAATTTCACCTATTCCTTTTCTTTCTCCCAAAGTATGATAACTCTTAACCCATCTGGATGCCTTGTGAACCTCAGTGCATAATGCTAGTGCTAGGTTTTGACTCTTCTACCTGAGGCCTGGGCCTGATATCTCTTAGCATTAGCCACATTTAACCTAGGCCTGGAGCCTTTGGGCTACCTTGTATAACTGCACCGAAGTGATGGTGCTGTGATCCAGTTTGGGAAACTGATCTTGGAAGAGGATAAAAGGTGGCCCAGATAAGCCTGACATAGGAGAGTGAAGAATACAGACATTTGCACTTCTTGTGGACTTTATTCCTGTGTGGGCAGTGGAAAGAGATGAGTTGATGGCTTGGAATCTGGGTTTTTCAGAGCACTGGTGAAGAGCCCTTATTTCCTATTCTATTCTGGTAAGGTATCTTATCTCTACCAGTTCTCAACAGTATGTAATGTGTTCTTACCCACATTCTGTTCATTTTTCACTTATTTTTGTTGTATTTTACCTCATCCTCCCTTTATATTCTTGCAACAAACATTTGTTAAGGAAGAAACAAGGTGAGTGAGTATTAGGGACACAGAGTTGGATAAGACAGTTCTTTCTTCAAAGGGCTCATGGTCAGTGAGGAAGATAAACATAAAGTGGAAGTGTCAAAGACAACCTGCTAATGGCTGTAACCAAAAAACCAAACCCATTGCCATCCAGTTGATTCCAACTCATAGTGACCCTATAGGACAGAGTATAACTGCCCCATAGGGTTTCCAAGGATCTCCTGGTAGATTCAAACTGTCCATAAAGAGGGAAGAATAGGCTAGCATAGGAACAGAGAATCCAGAGTAGTGAGCAGAGCAGCCCAGGTGACTGACTTCACAAAGGCTTTTTCAGAAGAGGTTGTATTTAATCTGAGTTTGAAAAGGAGAGCAGGTGGAGAAGGGTGAAATCATATTTCAGGCAGAGGGGATAGCATTTACAAAAACATGGAGTTGTGAGGGACGTAATATGTTTGTGAAGAGTAAACTCTGTCAGCAGTGGGGAGGGTGAATGGAAAGAGAGAGAGTCCAAAGACTGGATCCCATAAAGGGGGCTGCTGTAGTAGTCAGAGTGAAAGTCGATGGTGTCTGAACTCTTGCAAGTGAGGTTGGAAAGGATCATTCAGATTTGAGAGTTGGTTTAAAGAAGAGTCGTCAACATTTGGTAGAAGGTGGATGGTGGAAGTGGTGGGGGGAAGAGGAGGCGCCATGGATGTGTGCATGTTCTAGCTTGATGTTATCTAAACTAGGTTATTGATCAGAAAGGATCAGAGTTGAAAACGAAGATAACGAAATCAGCATTTGAGTAGAACGAGGATTGAAAAGAGGCAATTGAATACGAATGTAGGGATCATTGATAAACTTAGCAAAAATAGTTCAGTGAAGTTGCGGGACAGGAGCAAGATGGTAACAATTTCAGAAAGCTTACAGTGCTGGTATCTGTTGAAGTCGGAAGGCGTACTCTGTCACGGCACAGTCTTCTTCAATCTCCACCATAGCCCACGAGCAGGGCAGAGAGAACGGCTGGTGGATTTCTCTTGGGTTGGAGACAGTTTGGGAAGGTTTGTCAAAACCACAAGGTGTTGAGAGTTCTGGTGAGACTGTTGTTGAACTGGACACAGAGGAAAGTAAATCCAGAAGATAACTGATAAGCTGGAGAATGATGAAGTAGAAGAAGAGATTTAAGGGAGAAATGGGATGAGAAATTTCAGAGGATTTGGTGTTGAGATCTTGACAGAGCTCAGAGGTGTTTTGAGATTCTAGGGGTGCCATCTGGATAGAAGATAACTTCAGCAGGATTTATGTCAGTGACCACCTACCTTAAGCTGACATTGTCTTATTATTAATATCAAAAAATGAGCTGTTTTTTGTTCAGTGGGAAACCAAGAAAGACTGAAATCTTTCAACACTGGTAATTCCCATCCATTGGGGATTAGTCACTTGTAGCCTCTCTACGAATAGTACGCTGTGGTCAGTGACTTCTCATGGCTTATCGGCTACATGATCTTATGATTGTGTACATGTGCTAGATACTAATTAATAGGTATTTTGAAGAGTTTCCAAAACATGTGAGTGCAAGCTCTTTCCATGGGACTTTGGAAGGTCCAGACCAACACATTATTTTTTAAAAAATAGGCTATTTTATTATTTTTGAAATTTATTTTATTTCACAATGCCTTAAAATAAATTAATTCCTTCCAGAGAACAGTTCCTGTCCCTTACTTCATGAAATTTTAGGTTCATAAAGTGAATTTTATAGGCCATTCCCCACTCCTCCATGCCAGCCAGGTAACATAATTGTTTCCATTTTCATCCAATTTGCATGTTCTGTGGGGTTGATTCACTGCTCAGCCACATGCTTCCCACAGGTGTTGTCTCCAGAAACCAGGCTTGTGAGGGGCCTGCCGAGGCAAATAAAGGATCCTTCCTTCACTCAGGGAACAGCACCAGCAGGTGGAGAGCCCTGTCAGGCCCTTTTTGACTTGTTTTGCTGGAGTTTTCTACGGTTTGTCTACCCTTACTCTCTGTCCTCTGCCCCAGGCTCAGGCTCCCTCTGTATCTCAGTGTTGCTTGCTGGATCGTTGAATCATCTGTAACTTGGTGCAACTGCATATCTCTCTTTTACATACAAACACCAAAGAACACAGTTCTCTGTGAACAATTGATGTCATCCCAAAAGAGGCTTAGATATCAGGAAAAAAAAAATCTCAGTTGAATTTTATCTGCCTGTTTATTTGTTCACCTTGATCATAGTGTGCTGAAGCTAGATTTTAAAATGTCCTTTCTGTGTTAGTCTGTTATCCTTTCATACAGGTGGTTCTGATTTCTTCCACTGTTACTATAATCGGGGACTAAATGTAATTACCCAGGGTTTCAATTTAGACGTCAAACACAATTACCCAGGAAACAATCTGTTAGAGCGTCCTTCTGTTTATTCAGTCATATATTTAGCTTTATGGTGAATTCTGGATAAGAAATATTAAAAATTAAGATCTCAGTGAGCCCTGGTGCACTGGTTAAGAGTTTGACTGCTAACCAAAAGGTTGGCAGTTCAAATCCACCAGCTCTCGTTGGAAACCCTAATGGGGCAATTTTACTCTGCCCTGTAAGGTCACCATGAGTCGAATCCACTCGACAGCATTGAGTTTGTTTGTTGCCCTCTGTGGCTTTGCTTTATATATTTCTGGTCATTTAGGAGCCCTGAGTCTTCTCATTTAAACTTTTGAGGTCCAGAAAAGTCACTCATCCAAAATCACAAGGCTGGTGACAAATTTAGGACTAGAACCCCCATCTCTGCAGCCTCTGGGGAGAAGCCCACCCTCCAGTTACTGGAGAAGGGTGTTTTAAGGTGGTGTAGATTGGTATTCCCATTTAGCTACAGCTTGTGGGCCAACATGTAAAGTACTGTGATCCTCAGTGTGTCCTGATGTTGTTAACTGGCACAATAGAACCAGTCCATTGTGATCCATAGGGTTTTCATTGGCTGATTTTCAGAAGTAGATTGCCAGACCTTTCTTCCTTGTCCACCTTAGTCTGGAGGCTCCACTGAAACTTGTTCAGCATCCTAGTAACACATGAGCCTCCACTGACAGACAGGTGTTGGCTATGTTTGAGGTTCACTGGCCAGGAATGGAACCTGGGTCTCTCGCATGGAAGGCGAGAATTCTACCACGGACCCACTGATTCCTTCCAGTGTGCCCTACACACAGCTTTTCTTGTAAAGTTTCCATCCTGAGCCCTCTGAATCTCTTTCTTCCTTTATTGTCTAATTGGTGTGTGCTTAAAGGAGAGTAATTTGAACAGATCAATTTTATTTTACCACCACTCATTTTGAAATCATATGCATACTTGTACCAAAGAAAAATTCATCTTTTGATTGTTTATAGCATGCCAGCCTCTGTTAACAGACAGAGATTTGTGTGGATAATTGAGAGCTGACCCGCTGTAAAACACTATTGGCCATGTATACTGCAGAGAGGCAGGAACCATGCACAGCGGGAGGAGAGTTTACCTGACCTTATAGCTAGGAGGTTTGTGGGTGTAGTTGAATTTTAGATAGCATGGCATGGATTTCCCTGATTGTGCAGCTTCTGGCCTAAGACTTTGTCTGACCTGCCCTAGCCGGGGAATCTAAGTCAGTGCTGTTACAACTCCAGCTTCACCTTTAGAGAAGTGGAAATTCTCCCAAATCATTGTTTTGGGCTTTGTTGGTCAGTTTGGTGGATTAGATGCTTATTGCTGCAGGAGCGAGCACTAAGCAAATGTCCTTGACCCTGGGATTTTTGTCACCACACGGGAAAGGACTACTGGAAAAGGGTAAAACGTGATTCTAGTTGTAGCTGTTGTTGAGTACTGTCAAGTCAATTCCGAATCATAGCGACCACCGTGTGACAGAATAGCCCCATAAGGTTTTCTATGCTGTAATCTTTACAGGAGCAGATTGCCAGATCTTTTCTCCCATGGAGCTGCTGAGTGGGTTTGAATCGCCAGCCTTTTGGCTAGCAGCCAAGTGCTTAACCATTGTATCACCAGGTTAGAAAGAAGGAAATCTCCAAGGCATACCTCTTACATACACAGGTAGGAGAAACATATTTGACTATGAACAGGGAAATGTATAGGAACCAATTAAATTGCTCTTAAGAAAATTATGAAAATCCTCTGAAAAAATGTCCTGGTCTTTTGCCTTTGCCTTCCTGGAACATGAGTTATGAAATTATATTGTGGAACCCTCCAAGGAATCAGACAGGCTCCTTTTGCCAGAGCTTAGGTCTCTAAGAGTTTAGCTGTACAGAACACACGGTCATTTTGGAGAATTGTTTCCTATCTGCAGATTATTTTGCTCTCTAATTTTGCTTTCCCCAGGGAGAATCCATCTGGACAAAATAGCAGTTATCAGCCGTATAGTCATCCATGTTAATAGCTTTACTAAGTTATGTTCAGAGATACTAGCCATGAAGAGAAATGTGAGATGTGGTAGGTGTTTCAATGTAGAATTGTATCTATGCTTTGACTATATTCCAGGTCGTTCAGATGTTATTAACTGCTTCCAAAATGTTATAAATGATGTGTTTGTAGTCTGGATCATCTCTGTTATCTGTGTTACTGTTTCTGTCTGTTCTTAAATAACTCATTAAATAATTTTTTTTGTGTGTGTGCTCTTTTCTCCCCTGCTCCAGTCAAACTGTCTGGTTTTCTAAGATAGGCTATTTTGCTGTTGAGTCTGGGAGACAGAAAATGGTCATGCAAAATAAACATTACTACTCCCAGCCCCCTTCCTCTCTCATAATAGACCACTGTCTCTGTTGAACTTTTAACTGAAACCACAGTCCAGAGTTTCAAGGCGCCGTCTCTCAAACATGGGTGTCATTAAAATCCAGAGAATTCTAACCACAGGTTTACTATCTTTGGAATAAAAGCCCGAGAGCAGCACTGCTCACGTCTAATGCAGGAAGGGCAAGTCAAAAACAGTTTTGGCATCCTTGAGATTGCTGACCCCATAGGCATTACAACCTTCAGGTTTTATTTTGATTGCAGCCTCCTTGTCTGCCATTGGTTAAATTATTGCAAAGCAACAGTGCTCCTCTACTTTTGTTTCTAGATCATCACAGTAGAGGGCTAATGGGCTTCCACTCTGTGCCGAGTTCTTGGGTCATGAGAAGACAGATGCAGGAGAAGCATTCCTAGGAATGAGCTGTATTAAAACATAACTCAGAGCTTTGTTGTTGCTGGGTTGCCACAGGTTAGGTGGAATATGGTGGCATCTGTCTTTACCAACGTCACATGGAGCAAGAGAGTCTTCTTCCATGAGTGAGCTTCCCTCAAAGTAGTCACAGAGTTTCAGTAAAAGATACTCATTTGACCTTGGCATTGATCCAGGTCCAGTCTATATCTGAAGAATAATCATCTTCATCATTAACATTAACAATCTATTATTGAAGCTTTTATTCATGATCTCACTTAACTAAAAATGCCACCATGAATCATTACTATTAATTTCCTAGTTTTACAGATGAGGAAATCAAGACTTGGGGGACTAAATGACTTCCTCAGTTTACGTTACTGGTGTACAGAGCTGGGATTCAGATTAGGTAGACTTCAGAGCATGAGCTTCCAAGACAACTATGTTATAGGAAACAAAGCCATCAGAAACTATTTGTCATCTATCTCCTCTGTGTAAAGTAGTATATTAGGCTTATGGGAGTGGGGTTACAAAGAAGCATAAGACACCTCCCATCTCCAAATAGCTTCCAATGTTTGTGGACAAGAAATCATTTAAAACATAATTAGCAATACAAGAGTATATATGCTAAATGCCCAATATGTGAAACATAAGAAATATTATATTAATTAAGAGGAGGTCTTGGACCAGAAGAACTAAATGGTACCCGGCTGCCGCCAATGACCGCCCTGACAGGGAACACAACACAGAGTCCCTGATGGAGCAGGAGAAAAGTAGGGTGCAGAACTCAAATTCTAGTAAAAAGACCAGACTTAATAGTCTGACTGAGACTGAATGGACCCCGGAAGACATGGCCCCTGGACTCTCTGTTAGCCTAGAACTGAAACCATTCCTGAAGCCAACTCTTCAGACAAAGATTAGACTGGACTATGGGACATAAATGATACTTGTGAAGAGAGTGCTTCTTAGCTCTAGTAGAAACATGAGACTAAATGGGCAGCTCCTGTCTGGAGGCGAAATGAGAAGGCAAAAAGGGACAGGAGCTGGTTGAATGGACGTGGGAAATCCAGGGTGGAATGGAGGAGTGTGCTGTCACATTATAGGGAGAGCAACTAGGGTCACATAGCAATGTGTGTATACATTTTTGTATGAGAAACTGACTTGAACTGTAAACTTTCACTTAAAGCACAATAAAAAAAAAAAAGAGAGAAGGTCCTGGAGAAGGTGAGATTCACAGTGGGGCTAGAACAGTGGACAAGATTTACACAGATGGAAAATCAATAGGAAAAGCCTTTCACAAAGGAGGTGGTATGAACAAACCCCAAGGGTGGGCAAGTATAGGCATAGTATGTTGTTGAAGGGTGGAGAATAATGGGGCTGAGGAAGATGGTGAATTACCCAGGTGTGAAGTATTTGTATAGTCATCTGTGTGGTCAACAGATGTTTACTGAGGGCCTGCTATATGGAGGTGTTCTTTCGGAGAAGAATGAGAAATAAGGTTGAAAGGTAGATTAGAGCCTCATTCAATGTCAAGTTCAGGAGTTAGAACTTTGTCTTTGTAGATCTGAAGTTCACAATCATTAGTCTGGGTGAACCTTCTCTGGCAAATCTCTAAACTTGTTGCCACTGTCATGTTCCTCTTCCCCCAGTTTTTCTGGACTTCACAGTGGAGGTGGGCATTGCTCTGACAAAGATATCCACTTATCCTTATGGAGACTGCCCACGTTTAGAGGATGGGGGAAGTAGGAAAGCTCGTTCTGTTGAAGTCTCCTACTATTATTGTGGAGCTGTCTATCTCTCTTTTCAATGCTGTTAGAGTTTGTTTTATGTATTTTGGAGCCCTGTTGTTGGGTGCGTAAATATTTATTATAGTTATGTCTTCCTGGTGTATTGACCCTTTAATCATTATATAGTGTCCTTCCTTATCCTTTGTGGTGGATTTTACTTTAAAGTCTATTTTGTCAGAGATTAATATTGCCACTCCTGCTCTTTTTTGAGTGTTGTTTGCTTGATATATTTTTTTCCATCCTTTAAGTTTTAGTTTGTTTGTGTCTTTAAGTCTAAGGTGTGTCTCTTGTAGGCAGCATATAGATGGATCGTGTTTTTGTATCCATTTTGCCACTCTCTGTCTCTTTATTGGTGCATTTAGTCCATTTACATTCAGCATAATTATTGATGGGTATGAGTTTAGTGCTGTCATTTTGATGTCTTTTTTTGTGTGTTGTTGACAGTGTCTTTGTTCCACTTAATTTTCTGTGCTGAGTCCTTTTTCTTTAAGTATTTTCTTTTCATCTTTTTCATTGTTGTTGATTTTGTATGTGCTGAATCTTTATGTTTTTCTTGTTTTTTTATTTTGATGTGTAGGATTGTTAGTTTCCTTTGTGGTTGCCTTAATATTTACGCCTATTTTTCTAAGTTTAAACCAGTCTTTTATTTCTTTATATTGCCTTGTCTTCCTGTCCATATGAAAGATCTATGACTACATTTTTCAGTCCCTCTTTTTTGTTTTAATGTTGTCATTTTTTACATGTTGATGTCTCTGTTTTCCTATTTCAGTGTTTTAGCTTAGATTTAGTTTTGTTACTTCCCTATCTGGGTTGATATCTGGTTGCTCTGTCCTGTGTTCTAGTCTTGGGCTGTTATCTGATGTTACTGATTTTCTAACCAGAGGACTCCCTTTAGTATTTCTTGTAATTTTGGTTTGGTTTTTGCAAATTCCCTAAACTTCTGTTTATCTGGAAATGCCCTAATTTTGCCATCATATTTGAGGGACAGTTTTGCTGGATGTATGAGTCTTGGCTGGCAATTTTTTTCCTTCAAGGCTTTATATATGTCATCCCATTGCCTTCTTGCCTGCATAGTTTCTGCTGAGTAGTCTGAGCTTAGTCTTATTGATTATCCTTTGTAAATGACTTTTTGTTTATCCCTAGCTGCTCTTAAAATTCTCTTTTTATCTTTGGTTTTGGCAGGTTTGATTATAATATGTTTTGGTGACTTTCTTTTGGGATCTACCTTATATGGGGTTCAATGAGCATCTTGGATAGATGTCTTCTCGTCTTTCACAATATCAGGGAAGTTTTCTGCCAACAAATTTTCAACAATTCTCTCTATATTTTCTGTTATCCCCTCCTCCCCCATTCTAGTACTCCAGTCACTTGTAGGTCATTCCTCTTGTTAAAGTCCCACATAATTCTTAGGGTTTCTTCATTTTTTAAAATTCTTTTATCTGATTTTTCCTCAAATAAGTTAGTGTCAAGTGCTTTATCTTCAGTCTAATTCTGACTTCCATTGCCTCAATTCTGCTCCTATGATTTTGTACTGAATTGTTTAATTCTGAAATTTTATTGTTAATCTTCTGGATTTCTGATTGCTGTCTCTCTATGGATTCTTGCAGCCTATTAAATTTGTCATTATGCTCTTCTCTAATCTTAAGTTCCTCTGTTGCTTTGTCTGTGTGTTCCTTGGCTATTTCCGCTTTTTGCATGATCTCCTTCCTGATGTCTTGAAGAGTTCTGTATATTAATCTTTTGTATTCTACCTCTGGTAATTCCAAGAAGCTCTCTTCCTCCAGAAAATCTCTTGATTCTTTGTTTTGGGAGCTTGTTGAAGCCATCATGGTCTGCTTCTCCATGTGATTTGATATTGACTGTTGTCTCTGAGCCGTCAATAAGCTATTATATTTATTTACTGATTGCTTACTGTGTCCTAGCTTCTTGTTTTGTTTTGATATGCCCAAATAGGCTGCTTCTGTGAGCTAGTTTGATTATTAGAGCTTTTGAAGCTTTAATGTCCTGTCACCAGGTGGTTAGTTCTGTTACTAGGTACGTGAGACCAGGAGTCCATTTACTTTTCTTGTATGGATTCACCTCAGGTGTCCAGGTAGTCAGTCACCAAGTGTGTGGTGCAGGCTCACACCTAGAATCTCAGACAAGCAGGGGTGATTGGTGTAGGCACAGGTACCTGGCTGCAGTAGGGGGTCGTGTGCTGCAAGGCAAGAGGCTGACGGCTGCCTCTGAGTGTCTGGGAGGAAAGCGTGTCCGTGTTCCCTAGAGTATGTAGGTGGATGGGTTTTGCAGCTGGACTATGGACACCCAATGCTGTTGGCTCTAAGGACTGGGAGGCATCACTTATTCTTGGACTCCTGTTGTGGGTGGCTAGGTGGCATGGGTGGAACCACTAGTCCTCAGGCCCCTGATGTGGGTGAGGACCCTGCTTAATGGGCAGAGAGCGGTGTCAAATGTCATGAACCTGCTTTTCCACCATATAGCTGATACAGTTGAAGTTAGGCTTCATGTATATACCCTGTTGTACTGTGCTAATGAGGACCTACACTGTTGAAATGGGTGCACACAGGACTGTGCAGGGGTAAAAGGCATTCAAAGTCCATGGACCTCTTATGCGTGTGCCTAGGCAAAGAGCTGTGCCTGCCGTAAATTTCTGGCTTAGGGGAGCTGGCAGATTATGTATTGCTGTTTGTTAGTTTCTTCCTTTTCCAAGGCCGGGAGAATGGCTGAAGGCGTGTGATGGGCCCTTACTTATGGCCCAGGGGACTCGGCAATGGCTGAAGCTGGCCTGGTACCCGGTGCGGAGGTGGGAGGGGGCAAGTAAATGGGAGAGAGGTTTTTTCCAAAGTGGGTGTTTTTTGATCTGCGTAGTTGGTTAGATGCATGGACTTATCTTTTGCTGATTTAGCACTGCTTTTCACTGGTTCTGGAGGCTTGAGTAGACTCTCCGCTGCTCAATCTCTCCTGATGTGGAAAATGCCTTCTGAGCGCCACTGCTTGCCTCACCACATGCACCAGCTGCAGGGTGCCGGTTCCCGCCAGGTCAGGTCTGGCAACTCCTCACTGCTTCTGAACCATCTCTCCCTCCTCCTGCCACTCAGTCTGACTCCTCAACTTTACCTTTGATGATCAGAGCTCCTAGATTGTCATATATAATCGACTCACTTGTTTTTTCCCATCTTTGTTGTAAGAGGGACCACAGGAAGTGTCTGACTACTCTGCCATCTTGGCCCCACCTCTTATTAGAAAACTTTTGAATTTGATCATTGGTCTATCAGGGATTTGGAGAACACATTTCAATCGTGTAGTGGAGACAGTAATCCTACTGCAGGGATTAAGAAGTAAATGGAGAGATGATGGCAACAGTAGTATAAAAAACCAGTTGCTGCAGAGTTGATTCTGCCTCATGGCGACCCCATATGTGGCAAAGTAAGACACTGCTCCATAGGGTTTTCAATGACTGATTTTTCGGAAGTAGATCTCCAGGCCTTTCTTCAGAAGAGCCTCTGGATGGACTCGAACCTCCAGCTTTTTGGTTAGCAGCCAAGCACATTAACTGTTGGGACTCAAACAGTAGTATAGACTGCTTATATTAGAAGTTCAATGGCCAAAGGAGAAGAAAACAAAGATAATAACAACAGGGCACAGAATTGACCAAAGATTTTCTTTTCTCTCAAAATGGACAAAATCAGTACATATTTGAATATAAAAAGTACAGACAGAAGAAGAAACTGATGAAATTTGAAACAAATGATGTAACAGAGGAAACTCTTCCTGTCCACTGGGATTTTATAGCTTTATATTCTAATCATAATTGCATGAGTAGAACTCTCAAAAACTGGGTGGTTCCACTGGCACCACTATTAGCTCCCTCCCATACCCTCTACTCAGTCCCATACCTTTAAACTGCCAGCCTATGTCATCCTCAAGCCCAGTTGCCGGTGGATGCTGACTGTATGGCAACTGTCAGTTCATTCGGAGGGTGGAGCCATCTCTTTTTTCCAGCAAGTGAGTTTCTTGAGTGTGTTTACAACATTTGTAAGAACTTTGTATCTATTTGGCAGCTTTTCTTCAGCTTTCTGCCTTTGTGATTTAGGACTTTGGATTACTGAAACTTTTCTTTTTGGTTAAAAAAAAAAAAAAGTAAATGTATACTTGACACAAGGTTCTTCCACCTAGGAATATATGTATATATGTGTGTGTATACACATATACACACACAGACTCAAAACTTTATGTAAGCAGGAACATTCATGCTTCCATTTCTGAAACACGATTTATTTAAACAATTACCTACCTGGAAGCTACTATGCGCCTGGGGCTGTGCTACATGTTAGGGTTTTAAAGAAGAATAAAGATACAGGCCTTGCTGTCAGAAATTCAGTTCTTTAGAGAGGAAGTCAGATTCTCAATCGGATACTTTCTAACATGATTAGTGCAAAAACAAAGGTATGCCCAGGTGTTACTGTAACACAGAAGAGGGGCACTCAGCCCTGCCTGGGAGTGTGGGGGAAAAACTTCCCGGAGGAGGTAATAGTTGAGTGTTTTTATTTTTGAAGGAAGAGCAAGCAAAGAAAGGTGGGAAGAACAGAGGAAATCACATAAGCAAGGTCACAGGGACCAGAGAGAGTATGGTTTTTACAAAAAAAATTAAGTGTTTTGGAATTACCGGAGTGTAAAATAAGAGGGATGGATTGAAAACAATGAGCCAGGGTTAACAGGAACCTTGTATACCGTGCTAAGATCTTGGACTTTGTTGTAAAGCCAATGGTGAGAGCCATTGAGGAATTTAAGCAGGGTAATATCATAATCATATTTATGTGCAGATCTATTCTGGTTGCAAATGGTTGATGCAAGGAGTGATTCAATTAGGGATGTATTTGGCTTCATTTTTCTGAAAACTCAACTCATAGTAGCTTAAACAAAGAGGAGATGTTTTTCATGCAATGAGAAGTTCAGGGAAAGGTGATTTCTGGCCTAGATTTAGGTGCCTGACAATGCAACCAAGAGCCCAAGCTCGTTTCGTGTTTCCACTGCACCATCCTCACCATATTTGCTTTTTTATCCTGGTATTGTTAGTCTGTGGTCACAAGAAAGCTGTTACTGCCCAGGTATCATGTTTATGGTTAAGGTGGGAAGAAGGGGAGAGTGGCAGTGACAGTGTCATCTGTCTCTTTTCAAGGAAGCACAGCTTTCCCAGAAGCTTCCCAGAGCACTTTTCTTCGTCTCACTAGCCAGACCTGGGAAGGGTCACCACTGACTGTGAAGGAGGTTGGAACAAAATATTTATTCTTTCCAACTTCCTTAATGAGGAGGAAGAGGAAAAGGGGCATTTGAAGTGTGTTGAGTTAGGCAACCAATAGTGTATGCCACAGAGGTTTATCTACATCAGAGGCTTGGAGATTGGGCTGCTTGCCAGTAAGTGGTAACCCATACCAGGTAGTAGACTTGGCAGAGGTCCCCACTAAAAGCAGTCAACATGTCCCTGAGCCTTTAGAAGAGACAAAGCCAGAGGAAGAAGGGCATAGGGCACTAGGAGCTGTTGGTGTAGGCTGTGATCTGGGGCCCATTGGGGCCTCCTCCCCACTCAGAAAGGGCAGTAGATGTCTGCTCCATCCCCCAGGTTGGTTGTTGAAAATGGGCAGTATCCAGCTTCCTGCCATGGAGCTGACTTTGCCTCCTTTAACCTCTGCATCCTCACTAGGCTTCAGTAATTATTCCAGTGCTCGAGTTATGCTAGGCACTGCTTGGAGGATATGGAGGATGGCGTTAAGGAGGTAACAGTAGAAGCATAAGAACCTGGTCAGTTGTCAAGCAGCTTATATTCTATATGGAACAATTATCAAATCGTATAAGACAAGCTACGAACAAGTGCCACTGTACTTTGTACAGACTGCGTGTCAGCAGCCCAGCCCTGGGTCACAAGCCACCTAGGAACTGGGTTCAGTGTTGCAAGGTCACGTTACCACCGTACCTTTCTCACCATTGCTCTGCAGAGCTGATTGGCTGGCCCTGCTCATGTGAGTCTGTGGGGAATCAGTGTTTGATCAGCAGCCTCCCTCCCACGTTCGCAGATGCACACACACTTGCTGAAGCGGGTCCTGCCTCCCGCCTCTTCTCCCTGGCCACCATGTCAGCAGGAAAGAGATATCAGCCTCTGCGTACCAATCTCATGGATTTACTTTTGAATTTGAAAAAATATCAAAGCAACATGGCAGCATTACAAAAATGTTTAAAAGACACGGGCAACAATCACCCACAATCTTGCCACCCTAATATAACTAGGGTGTAATATCTTCTTGTTTTAAGCATGGAAATCATGCTTTTTTTGCATACTTGTAATCAGAGGGTGTGTGCAATTTTTGCATCCAGCTTTATTCGCAGAGAGCTCACAAAATATCGAGTAAATGAATATTGATGCACAGTCTTATAAGAACAATGTATACTTCCCCTTTTCCAAAGTTGTTAATAAAAGTTGTTTTCAGTATTCTCTATTTAAATAATGGGCAGTGATGGTTTGCAGGCGTACTTCTTTTTTTTTTTTTTAATTGTGCTTTAGATGAAGGTTTACAGAGCAAATTATCTTCTCATTAAACAATTAATACACATACTGTTTTGTGACATTGGTTGCCAGCCCTGCAATGTGTCAGCACTCTCCCCTTCTCGACCTTGGGTTCGCCATTTCCATTTGTCCAGTTTTCCTGTCCCCTCCTGCCTTCTCGTCCTTGCCCCTGGGCTGGTGTGCCCTTTTAGTCTTGTATACATGGTTGAGCTTCAGGTGTTATTGTTTGTTTTATGGGCCTGTATAATCTTTGGCTGAAGGGTGAATCTCAGGAGTGACCTCAGTACTGAGTTAAAAGGGTATCTGGGGGCCATACTCTCACAGTTTATCCAGTCTCTGTCCCAGACCAAAAAGTCTGGTCTTTTTTCATGAGTTAGAGTTTTGTTCTGCATTTTTCTCCAACTCTGTCCTGGACCCTGTATTGTGATCCCTGTCAGAGCAGTCAGTGGTGGTAGCTGGGCACCATCTAGTTGAGGCACACTACTTTTAAGGTGTGGCTTTTGAGTCTTGATACAGACAACAAGAAATTTCTTAGTGTGGAAGGGGGAGTTTTGCAAAGAACAGAAATCCTGACAGGTGGGAGCAAATTAAGGATCATTCTGGGTGATCTAGAATCGTCCTCTAAGGAGAACCATCTAAAGTGCAGAGATAATATCTCATTCATAACCATGAGTATGATTTTCTCTTTTCATTTCTATTTGCCCAAATCTTGCCCTTTTGTCTGGCAGCTATTCAAGGAAAAAACTTTCTTGGATGAGGAAAGTGGGGAAATTTAGATCCGGTCCTTGAAATCTGGATTCTCTCCTCCCACAGGGGTTGCATCTGAGTTGCTATTACTGCTCACTCTATGACCTAGATAACTGCTACATGTTAGAATTGCCATGGGGTATTGGAAACCCAGTAACTGCCGGTTAACTAATGTTAACATGTGTGGAATTAGTCTTGCTGTTCACTTCTGCAAGTCTTAAACCTGACAGAAATTACATGGAGTTCCACCTACCTTGATCAACAGTATCCTTCCTTCTCCCATCCATCCCTCCCTTCTTAAATCATTCCCAAGAACTTCTCTAAAAGAACACAGGTGTCTACTTTGATAAACACACCGACAGACACCTCCCTTCAACCAATCCTTCCCTTGACTCCTGTTCTTCGTGAATGCCTCTGACAGTCTAATAAATAGGTACAATAAGACAGGATTATTACATTTCCTTCAGGCTGTTTTATCCTGGGAAACACTCCCTCTGTCTGGTCTGTACAACTCACACTAGTATGATAGCTGTTATAGAAATCCAAGATCAATGCCTAAAACATCAGCCTCCAAATTCATTCCAGAATTTATCTCACTCATGTGAACTGAGCCACCATCTTCAAATTTGATTAGATGTCCAGGGCATACATAGTGGTAGAGCCAAGAGGGCAGCTGGGTCCGGGATGAAGGGGGGTTCCGTTGGATGGATAGTGTCAAGGAGTCTCCAGTGTATGACATCTCAGCAGTAATGGCATCACCAAGGAGAAGAAAGGGGACCCATGTGCACAGGAAGCTGGAGCAGGTGAGGAGGCAAGCAGGCTGAAGGGGAAAGGGTGAATCACCCTCATGCTGTGTCCCTCTGTTCCTGGCTTTTATTAAGCACCCACAGTGACAAATCTTTGAACCAGCTGTGCTCCCTGCCCTCTGCCCTCAAGTACCATACAGTACAGCTGGAAGATAATACACTCAGAATTCCTAGCGGCTCTCTGTTTGTTTTTCTCTGTATGGAAGGCCCTGAAGTAGGAACTTGAGGAGAAATGTTAGATATTCAAAGAAAAGACTCGCAAAAGATACTGAACTTGAAAGTGGAACAGATTGCCCTTCACATGCACATGCTTCATAGCTGAAAGCTGGCATCTGTGTGAAAGGCAGCCATTTTGCCACTTGTATGTAGCTTCTCTATGTTTTAGAAAGAGTATGGAAACATGCTTAGCACATAAAAGATACTCGGTGTTTGCTCTCTTCCGTTTTATCTTCAGCACAGATATATTCCTTCTCCTGCAGGCACAAAGCCAAAGGCCCATGTGTTGAAGTGGAAGGAACTCTGGACTTGGTAACAGTTATAAAAGCCACCATTTATTGAGCATTTACTCTGCATCAATGAAGTAGCTGAAGGTGTTATCATTCCCATTATCATTCCTGTTTACTTCTGAAGATGCTGAGGCTTGGAGACACTGATTAACTTCCCCAAGATCGCAGAATTAGGAAGAGGAAGACTTGGCATTAGAACCCGGGTTTGTTAGTCTGATTCCAAAACCTGTGCTTTTTACTTTTATAAGGTTCCCAGAAAGCAGAAGAGCTGGTTTTTATTCCAAGTTCTGCTGCTTCCCAGTCGAATCTCCACAGACAAATATTTCATCAGTCTAGCCTCAGCGTATTCATCTGTCAGATGGAGGGGTTGCATTAGGTGTTTCCTGATGTTTCTACTAGTTCTCCAGTTCTATGCACTGACTAAAGATATTCTTGAACAGGACTTCCATCAAGATAATCTTAACTAAAAAACCAAACCAAAACCGTTGCTGTTGAGTCGATTCCGAATCATAGCGACCCTACGGGATAATCTTAATCAGTTTGAAATATATGGGGGGAGGGGAAGAGAAATTCCGTATTTATTTCATAACTATCCATTAAGTGCCTTCCTGAAGATATAGTAGACACCAAAACTATCCTGGTCTGGCCTTTGGAATTTACTAGTAAAGCAAGGAAAACAGAAATTGAATATTTCTCATGCATTGAGTGTAATGAAGAGAGGTAACAGCATATGTAGATACTTCTGAGGCTAATTCATGTGATCCCAGTTCAGTCAGTTTAGTGAACATCTGCATGAGTCCCAGAGAAAGCAACAGGTAGGGATTTAACATCAAAACCTAACGTGTCACCTTGGCTCAATTTTCCTTTCATTGTCTTTCTCTCTCTTTTTGAGACTTGTCATGTACCCCAGAGTCAGTGGGGGTTTTATGGGAAGGCCATGAAACATTGTACTGTGTCAGCCTAAAGCGGAACGAGGGAAGATGGTAACAAAGAAGAAGGAATGGGGATAGAGGGGCAGGCAGGGAGGAAGGAGGGCTGCAGAGTTGGAGGGATGGAATAAGGGTAAAAATAACTGAATTAGAGCTTAAGAACATCTTCCAAATACTTCCTGCAGCAGAAAGTTAAGAACATCTTCCAAATACTTACTGCAGCAGAAAGTGGAGAAAAGGCAAATTCACAGTACCATATTTTTATGCAAATAATATGCCAACCATGCCCCCTCCCCCTCGCCGGTATTTTTGTAACCACGCTATGCTAATTTTTTACATGTTGCTGATTTGGAAGGGCCTCAATAAGACATGTATTCCAACCTCATCTAATTATTTAAATCCCATGTGCAACATCCCAATAAGGCTTTGTGCTTTCAGTGATGAGTAACTGCCTACCTCACAAGGTAGGTCATTTGTGGGACAGCTTAGGCTATGGGGGAGGGGCACTTATTTTTGTTGAGCTGACATTTTCTTTCTAATAACTTCTATCATCTAGCTCTAATTCTACCCTCCAGGGTTACATAGAGTTGATTCTTTTTTTTTTTTATTTAAAAGTCCATCATTTTTCCCCTATGGATTCGCTATTGTACACAATGTACTCTACCCCCACCTCTTTTCTTACAAAATGTTTTGTCATGATTTTGAGTTTTAATCCCCAGCCTGATTGTCCTCCTCTAGAAGCACTTCAGTAGGTTAGTGTCCCGCCAGAATGGGACCCCCTGAACTGTGCACAGGACTCCTGGGAAGTCAGTTGGAGAGTAGAGCAAGCCTCTTTTCAGACACCTGGGCTTGAATGTAGCCTAAGATCAATTCAGACTTTTTTTTGTAGCTGCTTTACCCTGTTGACATATATTGAGCTTATAGTAAGCTAAACTTGTGTACCATCAACCAAATAATTACAATATACTGTTATAATATGCTGTCATTTTACCTACATTTCTTTATCCTGTTCACAATAATATAGTAAAGACACTGTTACATGCATTGCTAAAATTAGATATACTCTGTTGACCAGTTGCCTGATTTATTAGTGTAGTCTAGTGGTTATCAAACAAATAAACAAACAAAACAGGGGGCTAATTTGACATTCCACAGTTTTAGTAAAACTTTACTGCCTGCTATTGGTAACCACTGCCTTCTGAATAATCATAAAACCCTCTGGTGAAATAATACAGTTTTAGAATTCTGCTAGAGATCCATTTCATGCTCACTGGTCTGTAATTTGTAGAATCTACTTCGTTTTCACGTTTTGAAAAATGAGATGGTTGGCAACTTTCTATTCTTCATAATCACACACACGCACAGACACAGACACACACACACACACAAGGAGCTAGTAGGAGAAGTGTGTATGAAGGAGCAGCAAAACTACATCAGGAGAATTAATGGTGAAGCACAGAGTCGACAGCTCAGGTTTGGGAGAACAGATGAGAAAACCAAGGAAGGCGGGAGGAAGCCACAGCCAGATTCCTCTGGGGGTCAGGAAAGGCTCTTTAAACCATGATGTCTCTGGTATCACATCCAAGTCAGGCCAGGACTAGGGTGGGCCGAGGAAGGGGCTTGCCTCAGGCAAAAAAAAAGGAGGAGCCAAAAAACTCAGTAATCAAAATAAATAATATTTTAATGCACTATATTTTTTAAAAATAAAAACAATGTGGAGGTGGGGCCAAGACGGTGGAGTAGTCAGATGCTTCTGGCGGACCCTCTTACAACAAAGACCTGAAAAAAACAAGTGAATCAATTAGGTATGATAATCTGGGAGCCCTGAACATCTAAGGCAAAGTTGAGGAACTGGACTGAGTGGCAGGGGGAGGGAGAGATGGTTTGGAAGCAGCGAGGAGTTGCCAGACCTGACCTGGTGAGAGCCTGAGCCCTTCAGTTCTGAGCAGCTCATGGGGGAATGGTGAGGCAGGCAAGCAGCAGTGCTCAGGAGGCACGTTTTCTGGACTGGGAGAGACCCAGAACCATTGGGAAGCAGCCCTGGATCAGCAAAAGATAAATATTTGCATATGGCCTACTGCACGGATCAAAAACACCCCCCTCAGGGAAAAACATCTCTCCCATTTACCTCTCCGCTCCCTGCCCTGCACTGGGTCCTGGACCAGATTCAGCAATTGCCAAGTCCCCTGGGCCAGAAGTAGGATCCGTCACATGCCCTGAGCCATTCTCCTGACCTTGAGAGTGAACAAATTAACAAACGGGTAAAAATAATCTGCCAGCTCCCCTAAGCCAGGAACCCAGGATAGGCACAACTCCTTTGCCTAGGCACAGGTATAAGGGATCCACGGGTTTTGAGTGCCTTTCCCACTGCAGAGACTTGTGTGGGTCTATTTCAACAGCGTAGACCCTCATTATAGCAGTACAACAGCGTATATACCTGAAGTCTAACTTCAACTGTTTCAGCTGTGAAGTGGCACGTTCGTGACATTTGACACTGCTGTACCCATTAAGCAGGGTCTTCACCTACCCACATCAGGGGCCTGAGAACTGGTGGCTCCACCCAGACCACCTAGCCACCTGTGATAGGGGCCAAAGAATAAGAGTTGCACCCCCGTCATTACAGCCAACGGCACTGGGTGCTCATAGTCTGACTGCAAAACCCACCCACCTACACACTGTAGGGAACAGGGACACGCCTTCCTCCTGGACACTTGGGTATGGCTGTCAGCCCCTTGCCTTGCTCAGAGTGTGTCCTCCTGCTGCAACCAGATGCCTGTGCCTACACCAATCACCCATGCCTGTCTAGGACTGTGGGTGAGGGCCTACACCACACACTTGGTGGCTATCTACCTGGGCACCTGAGCTGAATCCATACAGGAAGAGTGGACAGACTCCTGAGCTCTCATACCTAGTAACAGATCTAACCATAATCAAACTAGCTTATACGAGCAGCCTATTTGGGCATATCAAAACAAAACAAGAAGCTAGGAAACAGTAAGCAAACATAAAATAAATAAATATAATAACTCATTGATGGCTCAGAGACAACAGTCAATATCAGATCACATAAAGAAGCAATCCATGATGGCTTCATCAAGCTTCCAAAATAAAGAATCTAGAAATTTTCCAGAGGAGGAAAATTTCTTGGAATTACCAGAGGCAGAATAAAATAGATTAATATACAGAACTCTTCAAGAAATTAGGAAGGAAATTAAGAGAAACACAGAACACGCAATAGAGGAAATTAAAAAGATTAGAGAAGAGCATAATGACAAATTTAACAGG
>NW_004444163.1:894718-908268 GCF_000243295.1 Trichechus manatus latirostris | reverse complement strand
AAAAAATATATCAAGCAAACAACCTCAAAAAAGAGCAGGAGTGGCAATATTAATCTTTGACAAAATAGACTTTAAAGTAAAATCCACCACAAAGGATAAGGAAGGACACTATATAATGATTAAACGGTCATTACAGTAGGAGGACATAACAATGATAAGTATTTATGCACCCAATGACAGGGCTCCAAAATACATAAAACAAACTCTAACAGCACTGAAAAGAGAGATAGACAGTTCCACAATAGTAGTAGGAAACTTCAACACAGCACTTTCAGTGAAGGACAGAACATCCAGAAAGAAGCTCAACAAAGACACAGAAGATCTAAATGCTATACCAGCTTGATCTCATAGACATATACCGAACACTCCACATAACAGCAGTCAAGTATACTTTCTTTTCCAACACACATGGAACATTCTCCAGAATAGACCGCATATTAGGCTGTGAAGCAAGCCTGAACAAAATCCAAAGCATCGAAATATTACAAAGCATCTTTTCTGACCATAAAGCCTTAAAAGTAGAAATCAATAACAGAAAAAGCAAGGAAAAAAAAATCAAACACATGGAAACTGAGCAACACCTTGCTCAAAAACTACTCAGTTATAGAAGAAATTAAGTATGGAGTTAAGAAATTCATAGAATCAAATGAGAATGAAAACACGTCCTACGAGAACCTTTGGGACACAGCAAAAGCAATGCTCAGAGGTCAGTTTATAGCAATAAATGCACACATCCAAAAGGAAGTAAGGGCCATAATCAAAACATTAACCCTACAACTGGGACAAACAGAAAGAGAGCAGCAAAAGAAGCCCTCAGGAACCAGAAGAAAGGAAATAATAAAAATTAGAGCAGAATTAAATGAAATAGAGAATAGTAAAACAATTGAAAGAGTTAACAAGACCAAAAGCTCATTCTCTGAAAAGATCAACAAAATAAATAAGCCATTGGCCAAACGGACAAAAGAAAAACGAGAGAAAGCAGGTAACCCGTATAAGAAATGAGATGGGTGATATCACAACAGACTCAACTGAAATTAAAAGAATAACAACAGAAAACTATTAAAAATTTACTCTAACAAATTTGAAAACCTAGAGGAAATGGACAAATTTCTAGAAACTCATTACCTACCTAAACTAACACAAACAGACGTAAAACAACTAAATAAACCCGTAACAAAAGAAGAGATTGAAAAGGTAATTTAAAAACTCCCAACCAAAAAAAAAAACACTGGTCCAGATGGCTTCACTGGAGAATTCTACCAAACTTTCAGAGAAGAGTTAACACCACCACTACTAAAGGTATTTCAGAGTATAGAAAAGGATGGAATACTCCAAAACTCATCCTATGAAACCAGCATAACCCTGATACCAAGACCAGGTAAAGACACCACAAAAGAAGAAAGTTGCAGACCAGTATCCCTCATGAACATTGATGCAAAAATCCTCAACAAAATCTTAGCCAATAGAATTCAGCAACATATCAAAAAAATAATTCACTGTGATCAAGTGGGATTTATACCAGGTATGCAGAGATAGTTTAACATTAGAAAAACAATCAATATAATCCATCACATAAATAAAACACAAGACAAGAACCACATTATCTTATCTATAGATGCAGAAAATGCATTTGACAAAGTCCAACACCCATTCATGATAAAAACACTCAACAAAATAAGAATAGAAGGGAAATTTCTCAATATAATTAAGGGCTTTTATATAAAGCCAGTAGGCAACATCATCCTAAGTGGAGAGACTTTGAAAGCATTCCCCTTGAGAACGGGAACCAGGCAAGGATGCCCTTTATCACCACTCTTATTCAACATTGTGCTGGAGGTCCTAGCCAGAGCAATTAGGCTAGGAAGAGAAAGTGCATCCAGATCAGCAGGGAAGAAGTCAAAGTATATCTGTTTGCAGATGATATGATCTTGTACATAGAAAACCCCAAAGAATCCACAAGAAAACTACTGGAACTAATAGAAGATTTCAGCAAAGTTTCAGGATACAAGATAAACAGACAAAAATCAGTTGGATTCCTTTCCACCAACAAATAGAACCTCGAAGAGGAAATCACCAAATCAATACCGTTTACAATAGCCCTCAAGAAGATCAAATACTTAGGAATAAATCTAACCAGAGACATAAAAGACCTATACAATGAAAACTACAAGACACTACTGCAGGAAACCAAAAGAGACCTGCCTAAGTGGAAAAACATAGCTTGCTCATGGATAGGAAGACTCAACTTAGTGAAAATGTCAATTCTCCCCAAAGCGATCTACACATACAATGCAATCCGGATCCAAATTCCAATGACATTTTTTAATGAGATGGAGAAACAAATCACCAACTTCATATGGAAAGAGGAGAGGTCCCAAATAAGTAAAGCATTACTCAAGAAGAAGAATAAAGTGGGAGGCCTCACACTACCTGATTTTAGAAACTATTATACTGCCATGGTAGTCTAAACAGCTTGGTACTGTACAACAATAGATACATAGACTAATGGAACAGAATTGAGAATCCAGACATAAATTCATCCACCTATGAGCAGCTGATATTTGACAAAGGCCCAAAGTCTGTTAATTGGGGAAAAGACAGTCTCGTTAACAAATGGTGCTGGCATAACTGGATATCTGTCTGCAAAAAACTGAAACAAGACCCATTCCTCACACCATGCACAAAAACTTGCTCAAAAAGGATCAAAGACCTAAATATAAAATTGAAAACTGTAAAGATCATGGAATAAAAAATAGGGACAATGCTGGGAGCCCTAATACGTGGCATAAACACAATACGAACCATAAGTAACAATGCATAAGCACCAGAAGACAGACTAGATAACTGGGAGCTCCTAAATATCAAACACATATGCTCATCAAAAGACTTCACCAAAAGAGTCAAAAGACAACCTACAGACTGGGAAAAAATTTTTGGCTACAATAAATCTGATCAGCGTCTAATCTCTAAAGTCTACAAGATACTGCAAAACCTCAACAACAAAAAGACAAATAGCCCAATTAAAAAATGGGCAAAAGGTATGAACAGGCACTTTGCCAAAGAAGATATTCAGGTGGCTAACAGACACATGAAGAAATGCTCATGATCATTAGCCATTAGAGAAATGCAGATCAAAACTACAATGAGATATCATTTCACCCCAACAAGGCTAGCATTAATCCAAAAAACACAAAATAATAAATGTTGGTGAGGTTGTGGAGAGACTGGAACACTTACACAGTGTTGGTGGGAATGTAAAATGATACAACCACTTTGGAAATTGGTTTGGTGCTTCCTTAAAAAGCTAGAAATTTAAGTATCATATGATCCAGCTATCCCGCTCCTTGGAATATATCCTAGAGAACTAAGAGCCATCACGTGAATAGATATATGCTCACCCATGTTCATTGAAGCACTGTTCATGATAGCAAAAAGATGGAAACAGCCTAGGTGCCCATCAGTGGACAAATGGATAAACAAATTATGGTATATCCACAGAATGGAATACTCCGAAACGATAAAGAATAACGATGAAGCCGTGAAACATCACATGGAGAAAGCTGGAGGGCATTATGCTGAGTGAATTTAGTCAGTCACAGAAAGACAAATATTGCATGAGACCACTATTACAAGAACTCAAGAAAAGGTTTAAATACAGAAGACAATATTTTTCGATGGTTACGAGGGTAGGGAAGGAGGGGGAGCATTATTCACTAATTGGACAGTAGACAAGTTTTATCTTAGGTGAAGGGAAGGACAGCACACACTACATGGGAAGTCAGCATAACTGGACTAAACCAAAGCTAAGAAATTTCCTGAATACAATCAAACACGTCAAGGGACAGAGTAGCAGGGGCAGGGGTCTGGGGACCATCTAGGTCAATTGGCATAACAAAGTTTATTAAGAAAATGTTCTGCATCCTACTTCTGTGAGTGGCACCTGGGGTCTTAAGTGCTTGCAAGTGGCCGTCTAAGATGCATCAATTGGTTCCAACCACCTGGAATAAAGGAGAATGAAGAACACCAAAGACACAAGTAAAGTATTAGCGCAAGAGACAGAAAGGTCCACATAAACCAGCGACTTCATCAGCCTGAGACTAGAAAAACTAGATGGTGCCTGGCTACCACCAATGACCGCCCTGCCAGGGAACACAACAGAGAGTCCCTGATGGAGCAGGAGAAAAGTGGGTGCAGAACTCAAATTCTAGTAAAAATACCAGAGTTAATGGTTTGACTGAAACTGGAGGAACCCCAGAGAGCGTGGCCCCCGGAGTCTCTGTCAACCCAGAACTAAAACCATTTCCGAGGCCAACTCTGCAGACAGGGATTGGACTGGACTGTGGGACATAAAGGGATACTCATGAGGTGTATGCCTCTTAGCTCAAGTAGATACAAGATACTAAACGGGCAGCTTCTGTCCGGAGGTGAGATGGGAAGGCAGAGAGGGTTAGGAGCTGTTTGAAGGGACACGGGGAATCGGGTGGAAAGGAGGAATGTGCTGTCACAGTGCGGGGAGAGCAGTTAGGGTCACATAATAATGTATGTATAAATTTTTGTATGGGAGACTAACTTGAAATGTAAACTTCATCTAAACTACGATAGTAAAAAAAATAAAAACAATGCAAAAAATTCATGATAAAAAAATATCAAATTTTTAAATAAAGGCAGGATCAGTATGTTATAGTTTTTCATGGTCTGTTTTTCTTAACAGCTTTTTGAGTTATAATTCATAGACCATATAGTTCACCCATTTAAATATTTTAGTATATTCACAGAGCCATGCAGTCATCACCAGATTCAATTTTTAGAACATTTTTATCACCCCAAAAAGAAGCCCCGTACCTATTAACAGTCATTCCCTTCTTATGCCTCCTCCACCCTACCCTAGGCAGCTGCCTGTCTACTTTCTGTCTAGATGGATTTGCCTATTCTGGACATTTCATGTAAATGGAATCCTACAATGTTGTCTCTAGTGACTGACTTCTTTTGCATAGTATAATGTTTTCAAGATTCATCCATGTTGTAGCATGTATCAGAACTTTGTTTCTTTTCATTGCCAAATAATATTCCATCATATGGATATAATTGGATGGATGGATGGATGGATGGATGGATGACAGTGAGTCAACTTTGACTCGTGTCAACCTTATGTAAAATAGAGCAAATCGTTGTCTGGTTCTGAGTCATCCTCAGAGTCATTGGCATGTTCGTGCCCATTCTTGCAGCTATTGTGCCAGTCCATCTCACTGAAAGTCTCCCTTGCCCTCCCTGGCCCTCTGCTTCACCAAACATGATGTCCGCCTCCTGTAATTGATCCCGTCTGATTACACATCCAAAGCAAGTAAGTCAGACAGTGTTCTGTTGTGATCCATAAGCTTTCCATTCGATAATTTTTAGAAGTAGATAATCAGCCCTTCTTCCTAGTCTATCTTAGCCTGGAAGCTCCACTGAAATCTGCCCACCATGGGTGAACCTGCTGGTATTTGAAATACTGGTAGCATAGCTTCCAACATCACAACAACACACAAGCCACTACAGTACAACAAACTGACAGATAGGTGGTGGATATAGATATATACCACATTTTATTTATCCGATCATCAGTTGATGGACATTTGGGTTATTTCCAATTTTTGGCTATTATGAATAATGCTACTATGAATATTAATGTAAAGTTTTTGTGTAGACATAAGTTTTCATTTTTCTGGTAGTGGAATTGTTCTGTTAAACCTTTTGAAAAAATGCCAGACTGTTTTCCACTGTGGCTGCACCATTGTGCATTCCCCCCTAGAAGTGAATGAGTGTTCCAATTTCTCCACATCCTTACCAACCCTCACGATCTGTCTCTTTGCTTATAGCCATCCTAGGGGTGTGAAGTGGCATCTCATTGTGGTTTTGATTTGCATTTCCCTGATTAATGATGTTGAGCATCTTTTCATGAGCTTATTGGCCATTTATTTATCTTCTTTAGAGAAAAGTCTATTCAGATCCTTTCCCATGTTAAAATTGGGTTATTTTTCTTTTTGTTATTGAGTTGTAGGAGTTCTTTATATATTTTAGAGTCAAGTACCATATGAGATATATCATTTGAAAAAACTTTTCTCCCATTCTTTTCACTTTTTTGATGGTACCCTTTAAAGCACATAAGTTTTTAATTTTGATGATGTCCAATTTATATACTCTTGTCTTTTATTGCTGTTTGTACTTTTGATGTGGTATCTAAGAAACTATTCTCTATTGCAAGGTCAAGAAGATCTATGCTCTAAAAGATTTATTGTTTTACATGTAAGTCTTTGATCCTCATGGTCTATTTTTAGAAAGTAATTTGCATGACATTTAAAACTCAGATACTCCTCCTTCAGTCTTCCTCTGAAACTAAGATTAGGAGAAAAAGTTTAGCAGAGTCTGTGGATCTAGGGTCCAGAAACAAGTATATCCTCTCCAGGGTGTTCTGATGTTCAGCCCTTCCTCCCTGGTGACCCAGAGGGTTGCATTTTTGCAAGACAAAGATGTGCTACACATCTCCAGAGATTGTATTATTATTTTAAGGCTTGATTTTCAAGGTAATGAAACTGGAGATACAGTGATAGACTGAATGACTTTTGCAGTTGGCGTAAGGTGATAGGAGGCTGGGAGGCTGCTGCCTGGCTCCATTTGAACACTATTGCCAGTTCTGCTCTCTGCCTGCTCTTTTGTCCTCCTGTCTCTGCATGGACCCCTTGGCTGAGATTTCTTCAGGAGTGTCATGGATTGAATTGTGTTCCCCCCAAATATCTGTCAATTTGGCTAGGTCATGATTCCCAGTATTGTATGACTGTGTACCATTTTGTAATCTGTTGTGATTTCCTTACGTGTTGTAAACTCTTTCATAAGGATATAATAAGATAGATTAGCAGCAGTTATATTGATGTGATCTACACGATTAGATAGTGTCTTAAGCCAATCTCTTTTGATATACAAAAGACAGAAGCAGCAAGCAGAGAGACATGGGAAACTCATACCATGATGAAAGCAGTGCCGGGAGCAGAGCTTGTCCTTTGGACCTGAGGTTCCTGCGCAGAGAAGCGCCTAGACTAGGGGAAGATTGATGACATGGACCTTCCTTCAGAGTCAACAGAGAAAGCCTTCCTCTGGAGCTGACACCCTGAATTTGGACTTGTAGCCTACTAGACTGTGAGAGAATAAACTTCTCTTTGTTAAAATCATCCACTTGTGGTATTTCTATTATAGCAGCAATCTCTGACTAAGACAGAATTTGGTACTGAGAGAGTGGGGTGCTGTTCTAACAGATACCTAAAATGTGGAAGCAGTTTTGAAACTGTGAATGGATAAGAGGAGCAGCAGTGGCAGAAGACCAGCAGCAGCAGAGAACCTGCAGCAGCAGAACCAGGAGACCAGTGCGAGACAGCGCTGGAGCTGACCCATGGAGCAAGGGAGCTGAATGCCTGTGTGCCAGAGGCTTCCTGGCGAAGTGGGGTGCCTGTGGGCACTTATCGGCACTTGCCAACCCACAGTGCGAGAGAGCTGAATGCCTGTGCAAAGGAGCCTTCCTGGCAGAGTGAGGTGCCTCCGGGCACTTGTTGGTGGAGCTACCAAGCTTTGGGACACTCGCCCCAGCAGGGCAGATGCAGGCATGAGGCCTAAGGGCCGAGAGGCCACAGGAAGCAGAAGCCGAAGAGACAAGGGACACAAGAAGCCGAGCTGCCTCAGTCTCAAAAGGTATGGCCATGACCTCAGGTGTTTCTAAGGGTGGAGTCGCCACTCAGATGGACTGGGAGAATGGTGCACCTAAAGCCGAGGGAGCAGAGTTGCTGTCCCAGTGGGCTTCCACTCAGAATCCGGAGAGTGTGGCCAGTACCTAGAGTCTGGAGGGCAGGGCCATTGTGTAAATTGTCTCAGAGAACAGAAGATTATTTTTAAAGCTTTGAGGGTTAATGTAATGTGTTCTGCTGACTTGCTTGGTGCCTGTTATGCCTTCTTTCCCTCCAGTTTCTCCCGTTTGTAATGGAAATGTCTAGCTTGTGCTTGTTCTGCCATTGTACCTTTGGAAGCAGATAACTTATATTCTAGATTTCACATGTAAAGAAGAATTCTTGGATTTGAGACTTAGAGTTAAGACTTTTGCTATGATATGATAGGATGAATATGTTTTGCATGTTGAAAGGATGTGATTTTTGGGGGGCCAGAGTGTGGAATGTCATGGGTTGAATTATATTCCCCCAAAAAAGTGTGTATCAATTTGGCTGGGCCATGATTCCCATAATTGTGTGGTTGGCCTCCATTTTGTGATTGTAATTTTATGTTAAAGAAAATTAGGGTGGGATTGTAACACCCCTACTAAAGTCACATCGCTGATCCAATGGAAAGGGAGTTTCCCTGGGGTGTGGCCTGCACGACCTTTTATCTTACAAGAGATAAAAGGAAAGGGAAGCAAGCAGAGAGTTGGGGACCTCATACCACCAAGAAAGCACTGCCGGGAGCAGAGCACTTCCTTTGGACCCAGGGTCCCTGCGCGGAGAAGCTCCTATTCCGGGGGAATATTGATGAGAAGGTCAACAGAGAGAGAAAGCCTCCCCTGGAGCTGACACCCTGAATTTGGATTTTTAGCCTACTTTACTCTGAAGAAATAAATTTCACTTTGTTAAAGCCATCCACTTGTGGTATTTCTGTTATAGCAGCACTAGATGACCAAGACAAGGAGGGTGACTCTTGGTCCTCTCTTGTCCTCATAGCTGCTTACACATACTAGTGCAACCCCCACCTCAAGCCCCTACTGCCTCACACCTTGCCTGTCCATCCCATCTCCCTCCTGATGCTGTGACTGAAGGTGGCATGGTTTTCATGGGGCCTTTTTATTTATCAGATAATGATCAGCTCTGCTTCTTCCCATGTGATCCGCTTTCTTCCTCCTCTGCCTGCCTTCCTTGGAGCTAATTCATACATATCTCAGGATCCTTCTTATTTTTATTTTTTTCCTCTTCCCATAGATAGAACTTATGAGGTTTCCATGGAAACCCCTGGTCAGAGGTAGGGAACTCTTCAACAGGGGTGAGATGAGCAAGCTTTGCTCATTTGTGTCGCACTCTGGTAGAGCCTCCCTTACCCCTCTCCCTCCACCCTTTTCCTGGGCAGCTCTGGGATCTGTTTTGGTAAGGTGCTCCAGTAGCCCAGAGCCTCGTGTCTTTGGATTGAATAGATGGTGGTGACAATGGCACCGAGAGTTGTAGCTCTGGGAGGAGGCTGCTGTTGGGTGGGTTGTCAGGCAGCTTCAGAGAACCTTTGGGGAGAAGGGCAGGTTCTCAGTGGTGATGTAAATTCTCCCCATTCTGGTATGTGCATGCCCTGGATAGAAGCATTGAGTCCCAAATCACCATCAAGTGTTTATCTTATTGGACTGAGATAATAGGGCCTTCTGGAGGTCATCACAGCCATTGATGGTACTGCATTTAATCTGACACTTGAACTCATTAGCCCAGATGACTTTTTCCTTATGTTGGGATATTGGGTGAAGCCGTTCTCAAAATTCTAAGGGAGATTTTGGGCTTTGGGGATGACACCTGGGTTGATTATACCTGGAACTGTTGCCAAGAATCTAGTCCCATACAAAGGAGCCATTTTCGAAATGGGATGTTTTGAATGGGATCCATTTCAGTAGATCCTCAGTTAGAAGTACAGAGATGTGGGGCTGATCCAGGGATGGATTGTGACCTGTGGCCTGTGTGTGGGATTCTCTTCCTTGATATTAGATAACCCTTGCCTGGATAGTATTGTTACAGAGTGGAAACTCCACGTTCTGCTCAGTGTGACTCGTATTGGCCAATGAACAAGAGACTGAGGTGGGAGAGCAGAAAAGGCACTTTTATTTCATTTAGCAAGGAAAGGAGGCAGTTAGAGCTGCTGCTGTCAAGACTGCTCCTCAAGGACGAGGGGAAAGTTTACCTTTAAGGGGTTTACAAGTAGGAAGTTCACATAAGTTACATCAGCAACATTCTTAATCATACTACGCAGATGCAATGGGGTTTACATATAACTTCGTGCATCACCAGGATTTTAATGTAAAGGTACAGGGCATGCCAAGCAAAGGAATGCAAAGCTCGGGGGTGGGGAGGGAGGTGTGGGGAGACGGGGAGCCAAGCAAAAAAAACAGGATTCCAAAGAAAAGCTGCTTGAGATAGTGGAATTTTCCACAGCCTAGGGATCTTTGCCTTAATATCTGGTAGTCTCTGGGTGGTGCAAATGGTTAACATGCTCAGCAGTTAACCAAAAAGTTGGAGGTTTGAGTCCACCCAGAGGTGTCTCAGAAGAAAGACCTGGCTGTCAACTTCCAAACAGTCAGCAGTTGTAAACCCTATGGAGCACAGTTCTACTCTGACACACATGGGGGTTGCCATGAGTCAGAGTTGACTCGATGGCATCTGGTTTAGAGAGTGTCTACAGTGCTCTCCTCTAAATTCCCTGGCTGCCTCAGATATTCAGCTGTACACCTTGGTTAGATCTGAGGTTTAGCGTTGGGAAAACTTGCCCCTGGCTCCTTGAGTAGGTTAGGTCTGGCTCTAATCAGGGTCCTTACACCTAGGAGTTTGGGCCATTCCCCTGCAGTGTTCTGAGCAAACTCATGTCTAGGACGATGTGGAGATTCTTGTATGTCAGGTCTCTAGATGAATGCCAGGTCATAGCCATTCACATAGTCATCAGATGTGAAAACTAGAAGGAATTTTGGAGTTCAGAGGTTCCCACCTTGAACCTGATGGTTCCTAGGGGCTGTGGAGTTACTACGCGGACTCCAAGAAACCACCTGTGCTCTGAGCACTATCTGTGGTCCAAACAGATACAATAGAGCCACCATCTCTGGGAACTATGCTACATTTTTACCATAAGAAGAGACTGTTACATTTGAAAAAATTGCAAATGACTGATTATTGGAAATCTGTTATTTTACAAATGAAGTAAAGAGAGGCCCAGAGAGAGAGTGAGGTGGTGATTGTCCCTAGATTACACAGCTAGGACTTGGCTGTTAGTGTCAGCACCACTAGCTCTGCTTGTCCACACTGTGGAAGGTGCTGTCCCCAGGGCAGAGGAGCTCAGGGCCTGAGAAAGAAACTACACGTTAAAAGTAGAACTTAGCAGTTGGTTTCACCTTTCCAGAATACATGAATGACATCAGTTAAAAAAAAAAAAAAAAAAACCCCTAAGGATTTTTTTGAGGGGGGTAGGGGAGGGAGTAGAGAGGGAGGACAAGGAAACCACAGTTCTGAGGGCATCCATTTTTTTCATTACCCTTCTAAAAAGCAAATTAGTGTCTTAAATTACATTCCTACTGCAGAATGTGGATCATAACAGAAAGATTGGCTAGCCTGCCTTTCAAGACCAGAACTGGGAAGCACTTTGAACTTGAACCTGATCATATCGGGTGCATTTCTCTCCACTTCAGAACCTGATTTGTTTCTTTAGAGGATTTTAGGGGAGTTGAGAATATTTAGGTTACTGATTAAGCATCATTGATTAAATTGTTTGGGGTGTGAGGTGTAAACTGCTATTGAACTTCAAGGTTCAGCTTAGAAGTCTCTTATGTTATGAAAAATGCCTCAATTTTGCCCCAAAACAAAGTTCAGAAGGCAAGAAGGGGCAGGAAAGATGGGCAAATGGAAAAGGGCAACCCAGGGAGGAAGAGGGTAGAGTGCTGTCACATTGAAGGGTTGGCAACTAAAGTCATGAAAGAAAATGTGTATAAATTGTTGAATGGGAAACTAAGTTGCTATGTAAACTTTCACCTAAACCGCAATAAAATGTTCACAAAAATGAGTCAGTTTTTCCATTCTGAAGACCTTGAAGTTGGTTGCTTTACATATGTGAGTGTGATATTTAAGTGTGTGGGAAAATGGATGACTGTGGGTGTTCTTGGGTATGATTATGCATTATGAAAAAGCATCCAGGAATATATGTGACCTTGTGGCTTCTCAGCATCCTGGCAGGACTCAGAGGGCACACTCAGACCTGGTGATGGAGGAGAGTTTAATACAGGGACTCTTTACAGAGTGGTGGATGGAGTTAAGGGAAACCAGCCGGGGATAATGAAGCTCCCTGGAGGTTGGCTACAGAAAGGGCTGCCTGACCTGGGCTGTGGCCTGGTACAGACAGGATGCAGTCAATCCACAGGGACATCACAAGGAGGAAGCTGGGGACAAATCTGTGACATGATTCTCCTGCTGCCTCCTGTCGCCAACAAGTGCCTCCCTTGGCAGGACCCAACCAGAAGCCAGGGGATAAGGAAGACAGTTTTGCTGTTCATATGTGTCTGTCTTCTGGGTCACAGGGCAAGGTGGAGAAGCATGAGAGTAGATCTGGAGGGGCAAATGGAAAATGTCCAGCACTTGGCCAGAGTTGAATGTGTAATTAAGGTAAGATTTACTTTGTCTTCTGGAGCTTCCCTTTGAAATCTTCTGTTCAGTTCTTTTACTTCATCATTTCTTCCTTTTGCTTTAGCTACTCGACGTTCCAGAGCAAGTTTCAGAGTCTCTTCTGACATCCATTTTGGACTTTTCTTTCTTTCCTGTCTTTTTAATGACCTCTTGCTTTCTTCATGTATGATGTCCTTGATGTCATCCCACAACTCTTCTGGTCTTTGGTAATTAGTGTTCAACGCCCCAAATCTATTCCTGAGATGGTCTCTAAATTCAGGTGGGATATACTCAAGGTCATATTTTGGCTCTCTTGGACTTGTTCTAATTTTCTTCAGTTTCCATTTGAACTTGCATGTGAGCAATTGATGGTCTGTTCCCAGTCGGTCCCTGGCATTGTTCTGACTGATGATATTGAGCTTTTCCATTGTCTGTTTCCACAAATGTAGTCAGTTTGATTCCTGTGTATTCCATCTGGCAAGGTCCACATGTATAGTCGCTGTCTATGTTGGTGAAAAAGGTATTTACAATGAAGAAGTCATTGGTCTTGCAAAACTCTATCATGCGATCTCCAGCATCGTTTCTATCACCAAGGCCATATTTTCCAACTACCAATCCTTTTTCTTTGTTTCCAACTTTCACATTGCAATCACCAGTAATTATCAACGCATCCTGATTGCATGTTTGATCAATTTCAGACTGCAGAAACTGGTAAAAATCTTCAGTTTCTTCATCTTTGGCCTTAGTGGTTGGTGCGCAAATTTGAATAATAGTCGTATTAACTTGTCTTCCTTGTAGGCGTATGGATATTATCCTATCACCGGACCGGGTTGTTCTTCAGGAGGGATCTTGAAATGTTCTTTTTGACCATGAATGCAATGCCATTCCTCCTGAAGTTGTTATTCCCTGCATAGTAGATCACATGATTGTGAATTTTTTTTTTAATTGTACTTCAGGTGAAGGCTTACAGAACAAATAGTTTCCATGAAACAGTAGTACACAAATTGTTTTATGACATTGGTTAACAACCCCACGACATGTCAACCCTCTAACTTCTCAACCTTTTTTTTTTGGTGAAAATACACATAGCCAAAGATACACCATTTCAAAAATTTCTACATGCACAGTTCAGTGACATTGACTATGCTCTTC
>NW_004444163.1:878059-886763 GCF_000243295.1 Trichechus manatus latirostris | reverse complement strand
GCTGGTGTTTCTTGGACAAGAGACTGTGTCCGCGAGAAGCAGCGGGTACCGAGTGTGGGTGAAAAAGGGTAGGGAGTGGGTAAGCGTATATCACAAATTACCGGAGCTCTGCAGGCCCTCAGGAAGAAGCAAAGATGGCACACGGAGCCAGGTATTTGAGCGAAAGGAGGGGGAGGTGGTGAGAGGTAAGGAAGAAATCAAAAGAAGCGGAAAAAAGTAACACCAGCAGCCAACAAATGGCACTCAGAGAGCTGGCCCATTCAGGTGTGTGGAATCCAAGCAGCTGGTGTTTCCCGGTGAAGAGATTGTGGCCGCGGGAAGCAGAGGAGGCCGAGTGGGGGTGAAGAAGGGTGGGGGGTGGGAAAGCGTGTATCGAAAATTACTGGGTGTTATGTCTCCCACTGGATGCTCCGTGAGGCTGCTTTCTCATACCCCGTTTGCTGGTCTCTGATAGGAGTCCAAGATGGCGGATCGGCACTGCGTTAGCTGGTAGGGGACCTCTGCATGAATCTCTCCTCGCTCTCCATTCTCTGTCAGTTTTCTCACTCCATTTGGTGCCTTGGACGAGTTCTTTATCTCTTCATTTGATGTTTTAGGGTTTCAGGATTGTTGTATTCTCTGTTTGGCTTAGTTTTTCAGATCTTTGCTGTGGAGGGATGGCTTGGTGCTTCTGCCTAGAGCGCCATTTTGCCGGGAACCCCCATGATTGTGAATTTTTATGCTGAATATTTCATGAATGTATATAGTTCTTTAAAATTCAGTGTACACTCATTGCGCCATCTTCCTCACTGCCTGTTGATTGCTTAACCCCTTGCAGACTGTTTTGTTTGTGGCCATTATGCCAAAAATTATCTCTAAGTAACTCCCAAATGCCAAATCCAGGGCCTTTTTCTCGACCTCATCCTGTTTGACAGCATCTACCGTTCCTGCTCGTGTCTTTTTTCTTGCCATGCACTTCTTCCTTGGCTTCTGTGCTGGCGTACTTTCTTGGTTTTCTACTGGCCTTAGTGGTCCTGCCCAAGATGTTCTGTTTTTGTTTTTCACATTTACTTCTCTTTTCCTTCCCACACAGAAGAGACAGATGTTGCTATTAATTTGGACGTGGTATCAGGAGGGACCAGTCCCTGGAGAAGGACATCATGCTTGGTGAAGTAGAGGGTCAGCGATAAAGAGGAAGACCCTCAATGAGATGGATTGACACAGTGACTGCAACAATGGACTCAAGCATAACAACCATTGTGAGGATGGTGCAGGACCTGGCAGTGTTTTGTTCTGTTGTACACAGATAGGGTCACTGTGAGTCAGAACTAACTCAATGGCATCTAACAACAATAACAGTAATTGATAGTTTATTTGACCATTTCTTCCTGTTGCTTCTACTGTAACGTCCATGAGTGCAGGAACATGTCTGTCTTGTTCATTATTTATTCCCACTACTTAATGCTGTGTCCCAGTGCTTAGTATAAAATAAGTGTTCAACAAATACTAGTTGAATGGATCCAAATAGTCTCCCAAGATGCCTTTCTTAGCCCTCTTCTCAAGTATATGGTCCTCAAGTAGACATTTCTGACCTGTTTCTTAGACTCAGAAGTTGGCCAACTTTTTCTTAAAGGGCCTAAGAATAAATGTTTAAGGCTTATAGGCCATACAATCTCTGTTCTGCTACACAACTCTGCCACTGTGGAATGAAAGCAGCTGTAGAAAATGAACAAATGGGCATGGCTGTATTCTGATAAAACTTTACTTACAAAGACAGGCTGCCCACAGGTCATAATTTACAGACCTTTGCTCTAGCTCATGTCTCCAGTAGCTCAGGGGACATTGTCACATGGTTGTCTGAATGGCACCTCAAATTAATTATATCTGACCTGGAATTAGGTCCTTGGGTGGAGCAAATGGTTTGTGGTGGACTACTAACCTAAAGGTTGGTGAATTGAACCCACCCAGCAGCACTGCAGAAGAAAGGCCTGGCAATCTGCTTCTGTAAAGATTATAGCCAAGAAAACCCTATGGAACAGTTCTGCTCTGTAACACATGGACTCGCCATGAGTCAGAATCGACTTGACAGCAACAAGTTTGTTTTTTATTGGTTTTGGACCTGAAATGATTATCTTCTCTTTCTTTATTTTTCAAAAGTCTTTGATTCTTAGCTCAGTTTATATTATCTTTATCCTTCTAGTCATCGAGGATGGAGATCTGATTGAGCATCATCCTGACCCTTTCCTTCCCCAAATTCAGTGACCAAATCTGACCATTTTATTTCTGCAGTTTCTCTTAGTCCAGGCTTCTGTCCTCACTCACTGCTGCAGCTCAAGCTCTCCTGAACTCTGTCTTGATTACTGTGTTGCCTCCTAATCGCTAATCCATATTGTTCTACTGCTGATACCGTCTTTCAGCAGTCTGATGGTACCTCTCTCCTCACTCCTTTCAAACTTTTCTTAGTTTCCTGTTGCCTACTGAATACACTTTAAATTCTTCATCATGGTTTTCAACCTCTTCTCCCTCTTCTTGGCTTCCACGGATTCCTCCACGTCTTTGTTTTATATATATTTCCTTTCTGACTGGAATACCCTTCCCGCCTCCACTGCCCATGAAAATCTTTAGGCTTCAGGATCCAGATCCAATGCTACTTACTTGAAGGCCGTCCCCAGCCTCACGAGCCTAAGTTACTCATGGTCCTGCTACCCTCCCATTCTGCCTTGTAGTGCAATTGGTTGTTTACACCTCACTTCCCCTCCTCAGTATTGTAAGCTCCTTGAGGGTGGGTATCATGGCATTTTCATCCTCACAGATTTAAATTTAACTTGCAGCCCTGCACACTGAGGCGTTGTTTGTTGAATGGAATTATATCTTTAAACAAAGGACCCTTTACGAGGGTTATAGGATAAGTCCCATTTGGTGGCGGAGCTCAGAGGTCCTCAGTTGCATCACTGTGTGCATGTGTATGTGCGATTACATGTCTTCCTGTATTATGCTTTGTAGAGTGATCAAACCAGGAGGTGTGGGAAAATACTATCTCACTTTCTTTGTCTACCTCTGTCAGGCAAACATCCTGGAAATATCAGCAAATTATGTAAGCTATTAAGTTTGACAGACCTGAGATGATGTGCTAGTTTTTCAACTCTTTAGTGGTTGACCTTGAGCATGTTATTAAATCTCTCTACATAAAAGTTTTTTTTAAATCTCTCAAATCCATCCTTTTCATTTCTTACTGCCTCTGCCTTACTGAAGGCCTTTCTCATCATTTACCTGCTTAGAAAATTTAATAACATCTTGGCTTGTCTCCTTCCCTCAGTCATGTTGTTGTTGTTAGGTGCCTTCAAGTCAGTTCTGACTGATAGCAACCTTACGTACAACAGAATGAAACAAACACTGCCCAGTCCTGCACCATCCTCACAATTATTGCTGTGTTTGAGCCCATTGTTGCAGTTACTGTGTCGGTCCATCTTGTTGAGGGTTGTCCTCTTTTTTGCTGACCTTCAACTTTACCAAGCATCATGTCCTTCTCCAGGGACTGGTCCCTTCTAATAACAAGTCCAAAGTATGTGAGATGAAGTCTTGACATTCTTGCTTCTAAGGAGCATTCTGGCTTTACTTCTTCCAAGATAGATTTGTTCGTTCTTCTGGCAGTCCGTTGGTATATTCAATATTCTTCGCCAACACCATAATTCAAAGGCATCAATTCTTCTTTGGTCTTCGCTATTCATGGTCCAGCCTTTGCATGCATATGAAGGCGATTGAAAGTACCGTGGCTTGGATCAGGTGCGCATTAGTACTCAAAGTGACATCTTTGCTCTTTAACACTTCAAAGAGGTCTTTTGCAGCAGATTTGCCCAATGCACTATGTTTGATTTCTTGACTGCTGCTTCCATGGGTGTTGATTGTGAATCCAAGTAAAATGAAATCCTTGACAACTTCAGTCTTTTCTCCATTTATCATGATGTTGCTTACAGGTCCAGTTGTGAGGATGTTTGTTTTCTATATGTTGAAGTGTAATCCATACTGAAGGCTGTGGTCTTTGATCTTCATCAGTAAGTGCTTCAAGTCCTCTTCACTTTCAGCAAGCAAGGTTGTGTCATCTACATAACACAGGTTGTTACTGAGTCTCCTTCCAATTCTGTTGCCACATTCTTCATCATATAGTCCAGCTTCTTGGACTATTTGCTCAGCATACAGATTGAATAAGTATGGTGAAATGATACAACCCTGATGCACACCTTTCCTGATTTTAAACCACACAGTATCCCTTTGTTCTGTTTGAAGGACTGCCTCTTGGTCTACGTACAGAATCCTTATGAGCACAATTAAGTGCTCTGGAATTCCCATTCTTTGCAATTTTATCCATAATTTAATATGATCCACACAGTCAAATGCTTTTGCATAGTCAGTAAAACACAGGTAAGCATCTTCCTGGTGTTCTCTGTTTTCAGTCAAGATCCATCTGATATCTAAACATACCATGCTCCTGGATAGGTAGACTCAACATTGTGAAAATGACAGTTCTACCCAAAGCAATTTACAAATGCAATCCCGATCCAAATACGAACAACATTCTTTATGGAAGAACTAATCATTAACTTTATATGGAAAGGGAAGAAGCTCCAAATAAGTAAAGCACTACTGAAGAAGAAGAATAAAGTAGGAGGACTCACACTACCTGACCTCAGAACCTACTGTACAGCTACGGTAGTCAGAACAGCTTGGTACTGGTACAACGACAGATGCATTAACCAATGGAACAGAATTGAGAACCCAGATGTAAATCCATCCGCCTACAGTCACCTGATCTTTGACAAGGGCCCAAAGTCCATCAAATGGGGAAAAGACAGTCTTTTTAACAAATTGTGCTGGAAAAACTGGATATCCATCTGCAAAAAAATGAAATAGGACCCATACTTCACACCATATACAAAAACTAATTCAAAATGGATCAAAGACCTAAATATAAAGCCAAAAACCATAAAGTTCATAGAATAAAAAATAGGATCAATGCTAGAGGCTGTAATGCACAGTATTAACAGGATACAAACCATAACCATCAAAACACCAACTCCAGAAGATAAGCTAGATAAATGGGATCTTCTAAAAATCAAACACGTATGCTCTTCAAAAGACTTCACCAAAAGAGTAAACAGAGAACCTACAGACTGGGAAAAAATTGGGGGGAATTACAAGTCAGACAAAGGTCTAATCTCTAAAATCTATAAGAAAATCTATCACCTCTATAACAACAAGACAAATAATCCAATTAAAAAATGGGCAAAGGAAATGAACAGACACTTCACCAAAGAAGACATTCAGGCAGCGAGCAGACACATGAGGAAATGCTCACCATCACTAGCCATTAGAGAAATGCAAATTAAAACCACAATGAGATACCATCTCACCCCGGCATTACTGGCACGAATCAAAAAAACTGGAAATAAATGTTGGAGAGGCTGCAGGGATTTTGGAACACTTATGCACTGCTGGTGGGAATGCATAATGATATAACCATTTTGGAAAATGATACGGCGCTTCTTTAGAAAGCCAGAAATAGAAATACCATACAATCCAGCAATCCCACTCCTAGGAATACATCCTGGAGAAATAAGAGCTGTCACATGAATAGACATACGCACACCCATGTCCATTGCAGCATTGTTCACAGTAGCAAAACGATGGAAACAACCTAGATGCCCATCAACAGATGAATGGATAAACAAACTGTGGTACATACATACAATGGAGTATTATGGAATGATAAAGAACAATGATGAATCTTGAAGTATCTCATAACATGGATGAAACTGGAGGACATTATACTGAGTGAAATAAGTCAATCACAAAAGGACAAATATTGTATGAGACGTCTATTGTAAAAACTCATGTAGAAGTTTACACACAAAAAGTAACAATCTGTTGGTTATGAGGGATGGGAGGGGTGGGGGAAAGTACTAAATAGACAATTGATAAGTGGTAGCTTTGGTGAAGCATAAAACAATACACAATACTGGGGAAGCCAGCACAACTTGTACAAGGCAAGGTCATGGAAGCTCCACAGACACGTCCAAACTCCCTGAGAGACTGAATTGCTGGGCGGAGGGGTGTGGGGACCATGGTCTCAGGGAACATCTAGCTCAATCGGCATAACACAGTTTCTAAAGACAATGTTCTACATTCTATCTTGGTGAGGAGCGTCTGGGGTCTTAAAAGCCTGTGAGCAGCCATCTAAGATACTCCACTGGTCTCACCCCTTTGGGAGCAAGGGAGAATGAAGAGAACAGGATACAAGGAAAAGATTAGTCCAAAGGACTAATGGACCACAGATACCAAGGCCTCCACCAGACTGAGTCCAGTACAGCTAGATGGTGCCCGGCTACCACCACTGACTGCTCTGACAGGGATCACAACAGAGGGTCCTGGACAGAGCTGGAAAAGGATTTAGAGCAAAATTCTAACACACGCTAAAACAGACCAGATTTATTGGCCTGACAGAGACTGGAGAAACCCTGAGGGTATGGCCCTCGGACACCCTTTTAGCTCAGTGGTGAAGTCACTCCTGAGGTTCACCGTTCAGCTGGGGATTGGACAGCCCCATAAAACAAAACAGGACTAATGAGGCATAGCAGCCCAGGGACAAGGACTAGAAGGCAGAAGGGGACAGGAAAGCCAGTGATAGGGAACCCAAGGTTGAGTAAGCACAGTGTTGACGTGTAGTTGGGTTGTTAACCATTGTCATAGGGCAATATGTGTCCTAACTGTTCAGTGAGAAACTATTTTGTTCTGGAAACCTTCGTCTAAAGTGAGAATAGCAGCATCACTGGAAGAACGTAATTGATGTCACTGAATTGTGCATATAGAAATTTTTGAAATGGTGTATCTTTGGCTATGTATATTTTCACAAAAAATTAAAAAAGGTTGAGAAGGGAGAGTGTTGATGTGTCATGGCGTTAACCAATGTCATAAAACAATATGTGTACTGACTGTTTAATGAGAAACTATTTGTTCTGTAAACCTTCTCCTAAAGTACAATAAAAAAATAAATAAAAAGATCCATCTGACATCACCAGTGATATCCCTCATTCCATGTCCTCTTCTGAATCCAGCTTGAATTTCTGGCAGTTCCCTGTCGATTTTCTGCTGCAGTCATTTTTGAATTATCTTTAGTGTGATTTTACTTTCATGTGATATTGATATTGTTTGATAATTTCTATGTTCTGTTGGATCACCTTTCTTTGGAATGGGCACAGATATGGATCTCTTCCAGTCGGCTGCCCAGGTAGCTGTCTTCCAAATTTCTTGGCATAGACAAGTGAATGCCTCAGTCTGTAGTCTGTCATTTCCTGGAACCTTGTTTTTTGCCAATTCCTTCGTGTAGCTTGGACTTCTTCCTTCAGTACCATTGGTTCTTGATTATATGCTACCTCCTGAAATGGTTGAATGCCAACCAATTCTTTTTGGTACAGTGTCTGTGTATTCCTCCCATTTTCTTTGATGCTTCCTGCATTGTTCAATTTTTTTGCCTGTAGAATCCTTCAATATTGCAACTCGAGGCTTGAATTTTATCTTCAGTTCTTTTGGCTTGCAAAATGGCGAGTGTGTTCTTCCCTTTTGGTTTTCTAACTCCAGGTCTTTGCACATTTCATTGTAATACTTTACTTTGTCTTCTCGAGCCATCCTTTGAAATCCACTGTTCAGCTCTTTTATGTGATCATTTCTTCCTTTTGCTTTAGCTATTCTACGTTCTAGAGCAAGTTTCAGAGTCTCTTCTGACATCCATTTCGGTCTTCCTTTTATGTCTTTTTAATGACCTTTTGCTTTCTTCATGTATGATGTCCTTGATGTCATCCCACAACTTGTCTGGTCTTTGGTCATTAATGTTCAATGTGTCAAATCTGTTCTTGAGATGATTTATAAATTCAGGTTTGTACTTTAACTCTCGTGGACTTGTTTTAATTTTCTTTAGCGTCACCTTGAACTTGTATATGAGCAATTGATGGTCTGTTCCCATTTGGCCCCCTTATTTTGACTGTTGATACTGAGCTTCTCCATTGTCTGTTTTGACAGATGTAGTTGATTTGATTCCTGTGTATCCCATTTGACGAGGTTCACATGTATAGTTGCCAGTTATGTTGTTGAAAAAAAGCTATTTCTAATGAATAAGTCGTTTGTCTTGCAAAATGGTATCATGTGTTCTCCTTCATTGTTTCTATCAGCGAGGCTATATTTTCCAACTACTGATCATCCTTTGCTTCCAACTTCCAAATTCCAATTACCAGTAATTATCAATGCATCTTGATTGCATGTTTGAGCAATTTCAGACTGCAGAAATTGATAAAAATCTTCAATTTCTTCATCTTTGGCATTAGGGATTAGTGTGTAAATTTGAGTAATAGTCCTATTAACTGGTCTTTCTTGTAGGCATATGGATATTATCCTATCACTGACAGCGTTGTACTTCAGGATTGATCTTTTTTTTTATTGCACTTTAGATGAGGGTTTACAGAACAAATAGTTTCTCATTAAACAGTCAGTACACATATTGTTTTATGACGTTAGTTAACAACCCCATGACATATCAACATTCCCTTCTCAGCCTTGAAAATGTACATAGCCAAAATTATACCATTTCAAAAGTTTCTACGTATACAATCCAGTGACGTCAATTATGTTCTTCCAGTTGTGCTGCTATTCTCACTTTCCTTTTCCAAATTATTCCATC
>NW_004444163.1:856555-877333 GCF_000243295.1 Trichechus manatus latirostris | reverse complement strand
CCTCACCAGGATGGAATGTAGAACATTGTCTTTAGAAACTGTGTTATGCCAATTGAGCTAGATGTTCCCTGAGACCATGGTCCCCACACCCCTCCGCCCAGCAATTCAGTCTCTAAGGGAGTTTGGATGTGTCTATGGAGCGTCCATGACCTTTCCTTGTACAAGATGTCCTGGCTTCCCCAGTATTGTGTACTGTTTTACCCTTCACCAAAGTTCTTACTTATCTATTGTCTACTTAGTGCCCCCCACCCCTCCCATCCCTCATAACCAACAGATTGTTACTTTTTGTGTGTAAACTTTTACATGAGTTTTTACAATAGAGGTCTCATACAATATTTGTCCTTTTGTGACTAACTTATTTCACTCAGTATAGTGTCCTCCAGTTTCATCCAGGTTAGGAGATGCTTCACAGATTCATCATTGTTCTTTAACTTTGCATAATACTCCATTGTGTATATGTACCGTAGTTTGTTTATCCGTTCATCTGTTGATGGACATCTAGGTTGTTTCCATCTTTTTTCTGTTGTGAACAGTGCTGCAGTGAATATGGGTGTGTATATGTCTATTCGTGTATTACATTTTGTAGTGGTTTTTTGGTGGTGCTGATGTTTTCTTTGTTCCTCCTACTCTCCTGTGCTGGGTTCCTTTTGTTTATGGATTTTTTTTTCATTTCTTTTGTTTTTGTAGGTTTTGTTTTTACTGAGACATTATGTTTTTCTTCTTTATTTTGAGGAGTAGGTTTGTAAACCTTCTTTGTGGTTACCTTGAAAATTACCCTTATCTTCCTAGATTTGAACCAGTTTATTATTACTTGGTATCACCTTGCCTTCCTCTCCATTAGAAGGTTCTATACCTACACCATTTATTCCCCCTTTATTGTTCGGATGCTGTTGTCATTTACAGATTAACCTCTCTGGTTTCCTGTTGTAATTCTTTTGGTTTTGCATAGTCCTTAAGAGTTCATTTCCTAGGTTGGTAACTGACTAGTACAATCCTGTGTCCTGTATTCAGCCTGTGGTCTGATGTTGTTTTTTCTCAGATTGAAGGACTCCCTTTAATAAGTCTTGTAAATTTGGTTTGTTTTTTACATAGTCCCTTAATTTCTGATGTAATTTCACCATCATATTTGAACGAGAGTTTTGCAGGATATATTATTCTTGGCTGGAAGTTTTTTCTTTCAAGGTTTTATGTATGTCACCCCATTGCCTTCTTGCCTGCGTGGTTTCTGCAGAATAAGCCAAGCTTAGTCTTATTGTTTCTCCTCTGTATGTGACTTTTTGTTTTTCATGAGTTGCTGTCAGGATTCCTTGTTTGTGTTTGGTTTTAGCGAGTGTGATTATGATATTCCTTGGTGATTTTCTTTTGGGGTCTCTCCTATATGGGGTTTGCTGAGCTTCTTGGATGGTCAGCTTTTCATCTTTCATGATATTGGGGAAGTTTTCTGTCGGCAATTCTTCAATAATCCTCTCTGTGTTTTCTGTTTTCTCCTCCTGTTCTGGAACTCCGATCACTCGCAGAATTTTGCTTTGGATTGTATTCTACATAATTCTCAGGATTTCTTCATTTTTCTTCGTTCTTTTTTCCTGATTTTTCCTCAGAGTTGTAGCCAAGTGTTTGTGTTCAATTTTGCTGATCCTATCTTCCATTGTTTCAAACCTGCTCCTCAGCCCTTCTATGACACTGTCCATTTCTGAAATCTTGTTATCTTTTGGATTTCTAATTGTTGTTTTTGTATGATTTCTAGTTGTGAATTTATTTTAGCATTTTGCTCCTGTATTATTTTCTTGCACTCTTCCATTTTTTGTCTCTATTTTCCATGAATTTGTCTGCCTTTTCCATGAATTTGTCTATTTTTTCCTCATTTTTGTCTGCTTTTTGCTTAAACTCGTGGATAATTTTGAATATTAGAGATTTGAATTTCCTATCAGTTAGGTCTAGTGCCTTTTCTTCTACTGGAAGGTTGTCTGGTGTTTTATTTTGGATGTCTACTGGAACCATCTTGTTCTGTTTTTGTAAATGTTTTGATATTGTCTGCTGTCTTCAGGGCATTCAGTGGTTATTTTCCTCGTTTATTGATTGTAGATCTGTTTGTTTTGTTCTGCTTTTTTGTTTTATTTGGTTATGTCTGAACAGGAGGGTTGTGCGTTCTTTGTTGTTCACTCATCTGTGGGCACGATACTTTTCACCTCCTTCTCCAGTGGGCAGCGTCAGTCGCTCAGGTATGGTACAGCAGGGCAGGTCCAGCTGAAGAGGAGTTGCTGGGATGGGTTGTTCGTGGCACGTACCAGGGCTGACAGTGCGATCCAGGAATCAGTGCAGGGCAGGTTCTGGTAGGCCATGCCTGTGCTGCTTGGGAGTGTGATGTTTAGCGCACGGTGCAGGTAGGCAGGAAGGAGGGGGTAGATTGTGGTGTGTAGAGCTAATAAGGGTATGGAAAAGATGAGAGAGAGGAGAGAGGAACAGGAGCCAAAAACACACACACAAACAAAAAAGAGTGCTAAGGGAGCTTGCTATTGGAGTGGAGAGATGAGAGACTGAGAAATAAGGAAAAACAAAAATGGAAAAAAAAAGAACAAAATGAATTAATCGAGAAACTGGAAATGAAGAAAGACAAAAAGGGAATAAGAGAGAAGAAAACAAAACACAGAAACAAACGAACAAGAAAAAAGAAAAGCCCCCAGGGATGTCTCTATGCCTCTGTGCAGAGTAAGGGAGTAGCTTCCAAGCTGTGCGGTACTGCCAGCTAGAAGGGGCTCCCAAGCAGAGAAAAGAGAAAGAAAACAAACAAACAAATCAAAACAGAACAAATCAGAGAAAGCAAGCAAACAAACAAACAAAAAAAGCACTGTGGGTCCCACTTGCGTGGAGGCATGGGCCAGGAAGTAGTTTCACTGTCAAGCGGTGTTTCGCAGCCTTTCAGGAAGAAGCAAGGATGGTGCACAGAGCCAGGTATTTGAGAGAAAGGAGGGGGAGGTGGTGAGAGTTAAGGAAGAAATCTAAAGAAGCAGAAAAAAGCAACACCAGCAGCCAACAAAAGGCACTCAGGGAGCCAGCCAGTTTGGGAGGGTGGAATATCCAAGCGACATCGGGGTGAAGATGGTGCTTCCCAGCCAAGAGACTGTGGCTGCAGGAAACAGAGGAGGCCAAGTGCGGTTGAAGAATGGTGGGGGGTGGGAAAGCCTATATTGCTGGTTGTTCTGTCTCCTGCTGGAAGCTCTGTGAAGCTGCTTTCTCATACCCCCTGTTTGCTGATCTCTGATAGGAGTCCAAGATGGCAGATTTGTGCTGCAGTAGCTGATAGGGGACTTCTGCTTGTATCTCTCCTCACTCTCTGTTCTTGGTCAGTTTCTTATTCCGTTCGGTGCTTGGCTAAGTTCTTTATCTCTTCATTTGATGCTTAGGGTTTCAGGATTGACATGTGACTCTGTTTGACTTAGTTTTTCTGATCTTTGCTGCGGAGGGATGGTGTGGAGCTTCTGACTATAGTGCTGTGTTGCCTGGAAGTCCTTTAGGACTGATCTTGAAATGTTCTTTTTGATAATGAATGTGATGCCATTCGTCTTCAATTTGTCATTTCTGGTATAGTAAACCATAAGATTACCTGATTCAAAATGGCCAATACCAGTCCATTTAAGCTCGCCAATGCCTAGGATGTAGATCTCCAAGCATTCCATTTCCTCTTGGACAATTTCCAATTTTTCTTGATTCATACTTCATACATTCCACTTTTTGATTTTTAAGGGATTTTTGCAGCTGTTTCTTCTCATTTTGAGTAGTGCCACATCAGCAAATGAAGGCCCAAAAACCTTGACTCCATTCACATCATTAAGGTCGACTCTACTTTGTGGAAACAGCTCTTCCCCAGTCATATTCTGAGTGCCTTCAAACCTGAGGGGCTCATCTTCTGGCACTATATCAGACAATGTTCCGTTGCTATCCATAAGGCTTTCGCTGGCTAGTATTTTCAGAAGTAGATAGCCAGGTCCTTCTTCCCAGTCTGTCTTAGTCTGGAACGCCACTGAAACCTGTCCACCATGGGTGACCCTGCTGGTATTTGAAATACCGATGGCATAGCTTCTGGCATCACATCAACAGGCAAGCCACCACAGTACAACAAACTGACAGATGGGTGGTGGTCTTCAGCCTTACCTCCATTTAATCCAGTGGTTCTCAATGTTGGCTGAACTTTAAAATCACCTGGAAGACTTTTTATTTTGTATTTTAATTAATGTCCTATTGCCCCCTCTCCAGCCCCTGGTAATCACTAATTTTCTTTTGTCTTCATGGATTTGCCTATTCTAAATATTTCATGTAAGTGGAACCCTACAGTATTTGTCCTTTTGAGACTGGCGTATTTCACTCAACATACCGTTTTTAAGGCTTACCTATATGGTGGCATGTATCAGACCTTCAGTTCTCTTTATAGCTGAATAGTACTCCATTGTTTGTATATTCCACATTTTGTTTATCCATTCATGAATTGATGGACACTTGGGTTGTTTCCACCTTTTGACTATTGTGAATAATGCTGTAAAGAACATTGATGTACATCTACATATAAGTTCTACCATCTGTTAGATGATATTCTAATACTAACTTTATAGGATTATTATGAGTATTAAATTAGGTTTTATATGCATGTTTTCCCCTTCCTTATCTGCCTTTCTTCTGCCATATTTTCTTCACTATTTATGAAGATTTTGGGACTGATTTGTAAGGGTGGCTTCTGGCATTCTGTTACAGAAGGCCTCTGGGGGGAATCCAGAGCCTCCTACCACAAGCGAATCCCTCTTTGTGCTTTCAAAACATACCAATCTTTCCCACCCCAAGATTCTTAGAATTGCACTTTGAATGTGACGTACAATGTACCACTGTTAAAAAAACAGAAAGCTGCCTAGTCTTTCCTGGCTGCAGTGAATGGGGAAGTAGCAGCAGCTAGCCAGAGCACACTCCCCAGCGGAGCCCTTTCATTTGCTGTGTGATGTTTAGCAGAGCCGTCAACCCCTCTGGGCTCATTTGTAAGTAGGAAGATGGTGACATCAGCCCCTGTCTTGGGCTTGTGGTGACGGAGAAGGGAAGGAATGTCTGGTCAATTTCACATGCACTAAAGGAGTTCATTACACATTTGTTGAGTGTCTGGTGGACCATGCTTGTAGCCATTTAAGTGCTAAGTGCCTTTTGGCAAAGGTGTTTTGTGTTTGGGGTTCCATTCAGGCAGGAGGTGGAATGAGAAAGGTACAGAGGTAGCTACAGGCAGTCTCTGAGCCTCCCAGAAGAATGCCACATTTCCCCAGCTGGGGTGTACGTAGCTGTGGAATACCAAGTTGCTAGCATTTTAAGAGACATTGTCTGCCTTCATGAGTGATAAAGCTCTGAATTTGAAGTATCCTCAGCAAGACTTTTAGGAAACGACATATTTGGCAAAATTCTCTCATGGAGTCATGGCTTGCAGTAGATTGCCACGTACTACAGAAAAGCAGTGTGTTTACTGACACACAGGCCTACACATATGCACTTGAGGGCCGGTGTACAGCAGCACAGACAGACTCTAGTTAGAGGGAGAGAAAGGAAAAAAACTCCCGAAGTCACTTAATCAGCCCTCTTTGGATGGCAAATAAAAGATGGTCATTCCAGGGAGTAGCAGCTCTTGTGCCAAGGTGAGTGGGTTTGGAAGGCTTCACCAAGGACAGAACATTCACTCCAGCCTCTGCTGGACACTTGTTAGCTGCCCTTGAGTCGGCCCCCAACTGATGGTGACCCCATGCACACGGGATCAGACCATTGTGATCTACAGGGTTTTCATTAGTTGATTTTTGGAAGTACATTGCCAGGTCTTTCTTCCTAGTCTGTCTTAGTCTGGAAGCTCCACTGAAACCCTTTCAGCATCATAGAAAGACACAAGCCTCCACTGACAGATGGGTGGTGGCTGTGCTTGAGGTGCATTGGCTAGGAATCGAACCCAGGTCTCCTGAATGGAAGGTGAGAATTCTACCGTACAGCTTCCCAAAGCATGGGATGTAACGAGTTCCTTTACTTCTTGCATTGTCAGAGGTCTCAAAGTTTAGTTTTCTGGCCCTCAGTGTGTATAAAAACAAGCACCAGCCTGTTTATATCCCCAGCTCTCCCATTGATTTTAGGAATCTGCAACAATTTTTCTTTGAACTACTAAACCCACAGATGCAGATTATACATAGTAATAAAAAAATAGGCACATTTAGTATGGAAAAGGGAAATAAATTGTAACTTTATAGTGGAGAAACTTGACAAACACTACCTCAGCCAGGTGATCAAGGTCAACATCAGTAGTGATAAGTCATGTCGGTAGTAGGTACCCTTGATGTGATGTGTTGAGAAGGGCACTTTACCTTTGTGGTCTTCCTTCCTAAAACCATAACCCATTGCTATAGAGTCAATTCCAACACATAGTGACCCTATAGGACAGAGTAGAACTGTCCCATAGGGTTTCCAGGGAACAGCTGGTGAATTTGAGCAGATGACGTTTTTGTTAGTAGTTGAGCTCTTAACCATTGCACTACAGGGCTCCCCCAAACCCATAACCCCAGTCTATTCATGAGTAAAACATCAGAAAAACTTCAACTGTGGGACATTCTACAAAATAGGTGTGCCTAACTTGAGCCATGGTCTTTTCAGTCACCTTATATGCATGCAAAAGCTGGCCAAGGGGGTGGGGGGAAAGACAGAAGAAGAATTGATGCACTTGAACTGTGGTGTTGGCAAAAGAATATTGAATACACTGTGAACTGTCAGGAGAATGAACAAATCAGTCTTAGAAGAAATACAACTAGAATGCTCCTTAGTCTTTGGCTACGTTCTCAGGAGGGACAAGTCCTGGAGAAGGATATCATGCTTGGTAAAGTAGAGGGTCAGTGAAAAAGAGGAAGACCTTCAACAAGATGGAATGACAGAGTGGCTGCAACAATGGGCTCAAACATATCTACTATTGTGAGGATGGCACAGGATGGAGCAGTATTTTGTTCTGTTATACATAGGGTCACTATGAGTCGGAGCTGGCTCTACGGCACCTAATAACAACATGATTCTTAGAATTTTTTTTTTTAAATTGGGTCACATCTGTTTTTTCTAATTTCACTCTATTGGTTTTAGGTCCATGTGAATATATATCAAATACAATTTTTTATGGTAATTTTTCTATTTTTTACAGATAGGTATTTTTTCCTCTCTTCCACTCCTATGACTCATTTCTTGTATAGAATAAATATTCCTTGGTGCTTCAACTGGTAATGACAGGGTGACATGCTTCTATTCTTTAACCCCATATAGGCTAATCACTTGACTGCTCTATATTATCCCTACTATAAGCTCCCTCTTAGCTTCACTTTCTTCTCCATCCTGCTTAGATCCATGACCCTTTACTTCAGTCACTTTGTTCCCAATACCCTGACTCTCATGTCACATTATTGTCCTTTTATTGAAACCACCTTGCAACCCCCACCTTGGATCTATGCAACTGCCCACCTTTTCTTTCCCCAGGCTGTTGAGTGCTATAGAAGGAAATCAAATGAGAACATGGATTGGTGTCACTCTGAGTGTGGGGTTTATAAGCTAAGCTTAACTTTTTGGGGGCAGTGGTAGTTCAGTGGTAGAATTCTTGCCTTCATTTCCAGCCAATGCACCTCATGTTCAGCCGTCACCCATCTGTCAGTGGAGGCTTGTGTGTTGCTCTGATGCTGAACAGGTTTCAGCGGTGCTAGACTAAGATGGACTAGGAAGAAAGGCCTAGTGATCTACTTCCAGAAATCAGCCAGTGAAAACCCTATGAATCGTAATGGTCCAGTCCTAAATCCATCCTGGGGATGGTACACGACCAGGCAGTGTTTTGTTCTGTTGTGCATGGAGTCACCATGAGTTGGGGATGACTCAACATCAGCTAACAACAACAGACTAAATTTGGCTCTTTGCACTGCCCGTGAAGCTTTTTTTTTTTCCTACCCAGCTCTATTCTTTTCTCACTGTGACTATTTCAAATCTCCTTTACTCCTGAAACCCATAATCTCACCACTTCTTCTACTTCATATTGGCTGATAAATTCTTAATACTACTTAAAAAAAAAAAAAAGAAAATAGAGGAATCCTTCAACTTCTTAATCTCATACCTAGGAGCTACCTGAAGTTCTACTCATCCTTTCATTCTTCCCTCTTGAGAGCCCTCCTATCTAAAGCTAATTCTACCATAATTGTTTTGGGTCTTATCCTCTCCTGCTTTCTGAGAATCGTTTACTATCTATTCTGTCTTACCTATCTGACTTTCTATCCCCTCACTGAAATTGTTCTTTGAAAGATTACAGAAGTGCTTCTTGGCATCTTCATTTTACTTAATTCATTCAGTTATTAACTATTTACTGAGCTGAACTATATGAAGTAGAATGTGGCATCAGGATTGATGGAAGACTCATTAACAATCTGCGATATGCAGATGACACAACCTTGCTTGCTGAAAGTGAAGAGGACTTAAAGCACTTACTGATGCAGATCAAAAACTACAGCCTTCAGTATGGATTACACCTCAACATAAAGAAAACAAAAATCTTGACAACTGGACCAATAAGCAACATCATGATAAACAGAGAAAAGATTGACACTGTCAAGGATTTCATTTTATTTGGATCTATGGTCAACGCCCATGGAAGCAGTCAGGAAATTAAACAATGTATGGTGTTGGGCAATCTGCTGCAAAAGACCTCTTTAAAGTGTTAAAAAAGAAAGCAAAGATGTCACTTTGAGGACTAAGGTGCACCTGACCCAAGCCATGATATGCATGTGAAAGCTGGACAATGAATAAAGAAGACCAAAGAAGAATGATACCCTTGAATTATGGTGTTGGCAAAGAATATTGTCTATACCATGGACTGCCAGAAGAATGAACAAATCTGTCTTAGAAGAAGTACAGCCAGAATGCTCCTTAGAAGCAAGGATGGCAAGACTTCGTCTCACATAGTTTGGTCATATTATCAAGAGGGTTCAGTCCCTGGAGAAGGACATCATGCTTGGTAAGGTAGAGGGTCAGCAAAAAAGAGGATGACCCTCAATGGATGGATTGACACAGTGGCTACAATAGTGGGCTCAAGCATAACAACGATTGTGAGGATGGCTCAGGACCGGGCAGTGTTTCATTCTGTTGTATTTAGGGTAACTATGAGTCCAAACCAACTTGAAGGCACCTAACAACAACTTCCCAGGTGAAGTGTGGGTTTTACTTATTATCTGAGCTGTCTAATACAGTCAAGCAGTGGTTTTCAACCTTGGCCGCACAGTGGAACCAACTGCAGAGTGTTTAAAAATCCCTGTGTCCACAGTGAGCTTCTGTTAAGGGTGTTGGAAAAATTCAGGAACAGTTAGTGATGATGATTGAACAGCATAATGAACATAATTAATGTCACTGAGCTGTACATGTGTACATTATAGAACTGTCAAGTGTTTATATATTTACTGCAATAAAAAAATCCCTGTGTTCATGCCTCAGACCAAATAAATCAGAATCTTTGAGAGCAAGACTCAGGCAGCAGTCTTTTGTTTTTTTTTAAGTGTATGTATCTTATTTAATTTTCATAATTCATTTCTACTGTTGAATTGTGTTATGTAATAAATGTTTTCTTTGACATCCTCTTCACCATTCCTCTGTCTTCCCCTTCAGTCTTCTCACATTCAAGGTGGGGGCCAATAAGTGTGATTATTTTTCTCTTGGCAGAAATTGTACCAGATAATATCAAACACCAAATGCTTATCGCATGCTTCCACCTAGCACTGTGTTTTGAAATATTGAAGGCACTTATATGAAAGACAGAGTGTCATTTTCCTGTTGATGATACTATTGATTTCATTTTCCCAACTAATCGGAATCATGGGTTGAGAGGAATAATGGGGGAAGAGTAGGGAAAATGAAAAAGGACAGAAACCAGAGGAAAAGGATTGAGTACTACTATACTGATACCAAACTTTTCCTTGGAGATACTTTCCTGGAAAGTTGAAAGGGACACATTATTTTATAAACAAATCATAATTGATACGCTCTAGGAAAAATTTCTACTTAACTGAATACCAAGATGAAGCATACTGTGGTATCTATTTATGAGTGTAAATTCATTTTCATAGATGAAGCTTTCCTCAGAATGATGGCTGACATTTGTTGAGGGCTTACAAGGTGCTGGGTTCGGTGTTACGTGCTTGTATTAGTTAAGGTTTAGCAAACCCTGCCCATGGTCTAGCAAGGAGGCAGCAGTAATTTTTAAAGCTCCTCAGGTGATCTAATGAGTAGCCAAAGTTGAGAACCCTGTGCTCAACCAAAGAGACCTGGTGGAGCGGTGGAGACACCTAAGTTGCTCAGTTACCTTGGTAAATTTCTTCATCTTTTCTAGCTGTAGTCCATCTGTAAAATTGGCTTTCTCATTCAAAACTTTTTATATCCTGACGAATGAAGTGTCAGTGAGAAACCAAACCAAACCAGTTGCCGTCGAGTCCATCGTAATTCATGGTAACCCCATGTGCATCAGTGTAGAACTGTGCTCCATAGTGTTTTCAGTGGCTGATTTTTCAGAATAGCCAGCCCGTTCTTCTGAGGCACCTCTGGGTGAACTCAAACCTCCATTCTTTTGGTTAGCAGCCAAGTGCTTAACCATTATGCACTACCCAGAGACTCCATCAGAGAGAAGAGGCAACTAGAAATAAAGACTTTAAGAACCGTTATCCCAGTAGGCTCTAGCTGTTATTTCTCGGTCATGATGGCTTGGTTATTCTTTGGCAAAATGAGGCTGGGTTGATGAATGCAGTTTAGCTGTGGTAGAGGGGAAGGCTTGTCTCCCCTGCTTGCACTCCTTCGTCCTCCCATTGCTCACCATCCTTTGTGGAAAAGTTGGCCTGCTCTTTCCCTTTTATTCATGTCCATTTCCTGTGGCTTAGAAGTGCTTTACCATGTGTTCCACAGTCCTGCTGCCTTCCAGTATGTCAGGAACCCAGGGATACTACCTGTCCTTGACCCCAGAGGTGCTACCTTGTCACCTATAAGAATATCTCAGTGCCCAGAGCCAAGGACTGTGCTTCAGAGGATGTCTACCTAGCATCCTGGTGAAGTATTGTATACATTTTGCTCTGCTTTGAGTAGGGATAAAAATCAGAAGCTTTGCACATTATTGGCCATTATAGGGATAATAATAGCTAATATTTATTGAATATTTTGTGTGAGCCAGGCTCTTTACTTACATTATCCTATCCCATATTCACACCATTCCAGCAAGCTAGGTACTATTATTATCCCCATTTTAGATGAAAAAGCAGAGACATAGAACAGTGAAACAACTTCTGTAAGGTCTCTCAGTTAACCAGAGAACAATCTAGTACTTGAACCCAGAAAATTTGAAAACAGAGCTTTTTTTTTTTTTTTAAACAGGCAATATGCCAGGCATTGTTTGAAGCAATTTATATTTGTTAACTCATTTAATCCCCATAACAACCATATTAAGTAGCTTCTATTATCCCCATTTGACAGGTGAAGAAATGAAGGCATAATAAAGTTAAGTAACTTGCCCACGGTTGCACAGATAATAAGAAATTGTTTGGACCAATAACTTGAAGGAAGGCATTTAAACTGACTTAGCTGTAGCCCCACATGGCACCAGATTTTTCTACTTTCCCCCTTGTTTTAAGGAGTTAAATTAAGGAATGCAGAAGACACTGGCCATTGTGCTGGAGGCATCCCAGTGACTCCTGACTTGTGTGATGTGTCCCTGGTCCCAAAGAGAGTTTGTGTCCACCCTGGATCTCATCCTCACGGTAACCCTTGGAGGCGGATGTGGGCCATCAACTCTGTGCAGTGCTCATGCGCTTGACTAGTGGACTCTGCCGGTTCCATGGGTATTTGCTCACACTGCTTGCCTTCCTCACACAAAGGGGCTCCAGAGACCAATGGAAACAGTAGTGGTACCCTGAGGTTTCCTCCACCTGGAGACCAGTAGCACCAAGGACACACAGGCCACCAGGCTAATTTGATGAGAATGGTTTCGGTGTAGAGTGGAAGCTTGGTTTTGTGCCTGAGGGAGGAGATGAGTAGTTGGGAAGGCAGTATGTCCCTTGGGAGAAACGCTGGGAAGAGCCGTCTGAAGGCTTGTGAAGCTACCTACATCCGCGACAACCATCCCAGTCAACAGCGTCCCAAAGGGGCCATGTTCTCGTACTCCTTTTTTGTTTGGAGAAATCTGCCTTCTGACCTCAGGACTGCCCGAATAACCAGACAGATAACAATAACAGTGGTAATAATAGTAGCTATTATTACTGTTAACTAACCTATACTGAGTACTTACTGCATGCCAGATATATGTTAAGAACTCTGATGCGTTATCTCATTGAGTTGTCACACCACAAGGCAGAGCTATTATTATCTCCACTCAGTGAAGGAAAACGGGCCTGAGTTTCCCAGGGTCATGGCAAGCAAGTGGTAGAGGCAGGACTACAGCCAGGCCCACTTGATTCTGCAGCCAGGGCGGGGTCAGCCATTGTGCTTCCCTGCCTCCTGGTTGTCTAAGGTGGATCTCATGATTGCAATGCCTGTAGCTTTCCAGATTTAGAATCCTAGAATCCCAAAGTTTTAGCTCTGTGAGGAATTAAAGGTGATTTTTCTACTGTCTCATTTTTTTAAAACCATTTTCTTGTAAAATAAAACGCAGGTACAAGAAACCACACACAAGAAATAGAACCCTGCCAGTCATTCCAGAAGCCCCTCTTTGTACCAGTTACAGACTCTACCCTCCCAAAATGATCACTCTCCTGACTTTTAGAGTCATCTTTCCTTATGGTTTTATCACTCAACTGTAGTTGTCTTGATACTCTAGTGTAGTCTTCCCCACTTACAAAATATGACATGTCTTATGTCTGTTTGCAAATATTCCTTTTATCACTTATTTTTCCTTAAACTTTATTTGTTGAAGAACCCAGGGCATTTGATCTGTAAATCAAGTCACAGTCTGGATTTTGCTGATTGCAAGCCTAAAGTGCAGTTCAGCATGTTCGCTGTCTTCTTTATTTCTTGCAAATTGGTAGTTGGCTCCAGAAACTTAATCTGACTGAGGTTTGATCTTTTTGGTAAGATTATGGGTGGTGTATGCTCTTTCATCAGGAAGTACGTAATGCCTGGCTGTCTTTCTTTTGGGGATATTAGTAGTCATTGATGCTCAATGTCTAGATTTATCAATTCATTGGACATTGCAAAATGGAGACAGTCCATCATTTCTTTTTCATTTATTTGTTGGAATACTTTTTTAAAGAGATGATTCACTTCAACAACGATTTGTTTACCCAGTGTTGCAGTTCATATAGGAAAGATGGGATACATGTGTGATTCTTTTTCTTTATTTGCCCTTTTTAAACATAATGAGTAAATTCTTTATTATCCATTGAAGGTGTCCAGTTAGTTGTTGATGTTGTTGTTTAAATCTAATCTCTCATTTTAAAAATGAGGTATTGAGACCCAGAGGGTTTAAGTAACTGCCTCAAGATCACACAGCATGTTTGTGACAGAGTTAGAGTTGGAATGATACTTTTCTGCTTCCCAGTCCAGTCTGTCTTTCCCTTTCAGGAACAGAACCCCAGACCTGGAATCGTAGTCTCAAAAACTGTCTGTGAGAAGATGTGAAGTGGACAGTAAATATTCCCAGCATTGCCCAACTTCTCTCCTGGCTCTCTGCCTTCACTGCTCCGGCCCTGTAGCCTGTCTGAGACTCATTGGTGAGGGGTGGGGGCAGCTGAGTTTTTGAACTCCTGAGAGGGGTGAGTTGCCAACCCTGGAAATTCTGCCTGATGTCAGGGAGTCGTGGGAATGTGCGCAGGTTGCTGTGGGGAGGTTTTTCTGCCCTGGCTGCCAAAAAGCTCCCCCTGCCAAATCCTGTCTTGCTGATTCTCAGCAGGAAAAGGGGAAGCCTGAGTAGAAAGTTCCAACCTGTCAGTTAGAAGGCAAATAGCCAAGAAACTGTGTCTGCCCCCCCGCCATGTATCTATCTTAGCTAGAAGAGAGATTAAAAAACAAAACAAAATACAAAATGAAAACTAATTGCTGTCAAGTCGATTCTGACTCATGGTGACCCCGTCTGGTTAGAGTAGAACTGCTCCATAGAATTTTCATGTCTGTGACCTTTTGGAAGCAGATTGCCAGGCCTGTCTTTCAAGGTTAGTAGCCAAGTGCTTAACTGTGTGCCACCTAGGGGCAGGGGAGAAAAACGGAGGAAATTTGGTAGAGGAAGTCAGGGGAAGGCATGGAGGAGAAAATTATCAAATGGGGTTAGGAGAAGAAGGGGGTATGTTTCAGCCCTGGGTGTAAGAGAGAGGGAGGGAGGGCTTTCCTAAGAATGTTCAGCAGTCCATCTGTTCACACCTACTTATGTAGCTGATGATCTTCTCAGACCCACCTACTTGTCCTGCTCTGCCCTCTTCTCTGCTCCTCTTCTTCTTGCTGCCACCACCCCTCCCCCTTCTCAGGCACCCAGGGTAGGAGAGTGACAGCAGCAGAGAGTGGCCAGTCGGAGATAAGGACATTCTCTTTTATGTAAGATGCTAATCCCTACTAACTTGTGAGTTACTGAGCCTGTCAAGGCCAAGGCCAAGGCTGCTGCCACCGACTCTGGTCTGTGTTCTGAAGCACAATGTGGTTACCCAAGCTGGAAAGGAGAGTTGCTTGGACTGGAAGTGGAGATGAAACCTGACAGTGGGAGATACTTCCTGTGCTGAATCATAGAATTAAGATCTTTGGGGGTAAGGAGTCCCACGAAGCTGATCGTGCTGCTTCTCTTCTTGGCAAAAGATTCTGGAGGACTTCAGTGTTACAAGACAGTGTGTTGTAAGCAAGATGCCATATGGAGTGTTTTTCAAATTGTCGGCTTTGAAATTAATTTAGTGAGTTGTGACCAGAATACTATAAAAAATGAAATGAAATAGAATAGACAGGAGACCAGGGAGTGCCTTATATGGAGAAAGTGAGTATTGTTTCCTGAAATTCTTTTCAGCGTTTTGTGTGTATTGGTGTACTGGATCACAATGCATTTCCTACTGTGAGTCTCAGCTAAAAACCTTGAACATCATTGCTCTTTAAAAAGTGGAATGGAGACTTGGATTCATTGTTGACTCTACCATTAAAGAGCTGTGTGACTTGTGGGAAATTGTTTAACATCCCTGAGCTTCACTTTCCTCATCTGTGAAGTGAATGGGTGAAACCAAATGAGATCAGACTGAGGATTTCTAAGGTTTCTTCCAGCCCTGAAATTCTATAATTTTTAAGGTAAATGAGAATTCAATCTGTTCTTAAGGATTCTTAGGGGAGAAGATGACATTCTCTCTAACTGAATAATTTCTTTTATAAGGATTAGCACGAAGCTGGTTCGTATGAGGTTAAAAATGTCCCAAATGTCCAACTTTTCCAAATTGCTGTACCACTCCATCATCTCTAACATCAACTACTCGTCCTCCCCTTAGTACTCTCCCTCCTGTCTTTGGGTTCCATAATTTGATGGAACATATCACAGAACTTATGAACCATATGAAAGGAATGGCTCATGTGGTTGTGGAAGCTGGCAAGTCACAAATCCGTGGGTCAGGCATAGGCTTCTCCTGACTCCTGTGGCTGCAGGGGTCAATGACAAGCTGCTGGCTTACAAGGCTGCAGAAGCTGGCGAATGACGTCAGACAAAAAGTTGCCGGCCCATGGGGCTGCGGAAGCTGGCAAATCCCAGAATTGGCAGGTCAGACAGTAGGCTGCTGGCTCAAGTCCCAAGAACTGGAGGTCAGACAATGATGAGCCTGATGCAGGATCCAGATGCAGAGAGAGAGAGACCCGCCAGAGCACCCACATATATACACTGGATGCAGGCCACATCCTAGGGAATGGCATGACCTGAGTAAGGGTGGGATTTGAGTCATGCCCTCTTGCAAGGCTGTGACTCAAAATACACCCACACTAGTCCTGCCTCATTAGCATATAGAGGTTAGGATTCACAACACATAAAATGGAGGATAATTAGGATGATTATATCAGATCACAAAATGGAAGATAGCCACACAATACTAGCAATCATAAGCTAGCCAAGTTGACACACAACACCAACCACCATACCTCGTTAGGGTTGCATACACCTTATTGGCATGATCCCACCCAATCATTGTGTAGGAGTCACTGAGACTATGGCTAAAAGGGCCATATTAAGTAATTCACTGCACGACAGGCCACCCCCTGGCTCTTCTAGCCACTGGCCCTTTCATACTTGAAGGATTAACTTCCCCTCCCAATCATTTAACCAGTCCAAAACAGTCATTAACAATTAGTCCTTCAGTAGGGCAATGAGTCTTCAGGGTGAGGTTACTCAGGCACCAGCCATTCAGGTCTGCTGTAGGTGTCTATCTGATCTTGTTAGGTTCTCTAAAAGTCGCCTCATCTTCTCCCTTTCTGGCCTTTGATAAAATTTAACTGAGAGAAGATTATTGCTTTGCTCTGAGTCTCCCAAGCGTAATGCTAGATTTCCCCTGCTGCATAACCCATTTGTTCGTTCCGTTACTTCAGCTGTTATTTTTCCTTCTTTCCATTTGTTATTTATTTTTAAACCCAAACTTTTCCACCTTGGGAAGGGACATCAGGTTCAGCTGCTGTGCTAGTCTAGATTGCTGGTAGCAAGACCAGTCTAGCAAGTGCTTGCTCCTCAGTCCACTCCCATTCACACTGGGTAGAGTTACATAGGTACAGCGCTAGGGGGCTATCTCACCCACTAGGCAGTATGGCAGTATTCACTGTCAACCCCAATTTTTCCAGATGGGGGAAGGTATACTTCATCCCATCAGGCCCTTGGGAATCCTGGCACACAGGTTCAGGGGTATAGTTACAGTCTCTTGCTTAGGGATCATCCCTGCTTACAGCACTCACAGCTGCATCCCTGATCCTGGGACCACAGCATCAGGCAGGAGAAAAGCAATTTTAGGTGATGTGAGGAAGAACTCTGCAGTGGCACCAGTGTCCTCCCCCACCCCCTCTTCCCAAGATCCCCCAGAGAAGCATAGGAATCTGTCCAATGGTGATCCTCCCTTTGCCCCCCTCATGTTGAGTATGAGCACACACTTATGCAGGTGTGTGAGCCAACCTTTCATGCCTTTATCTCCCGCCATTTTAGATAACAAATGTTTCAATTGCCCATTCCAATTCTCTTATCAAACCATTACCCTGAGGGTGGTATGCAACATGGTATGTCCATTTAATATGATGTTTCTTGGTCTGTTGCTGCACCCTGTGGGCTGTAAAGTATGTTCCTCGGTCTGATGAAATATAACTTGGTGGCCCAAATTGGTACAGTATCTTTTGTTCCAATCCCTTAATGGTATTTTTGGCATTTGCATCTGTCATGGGATATGCAAAGCCCAGTCCAGAGTATCTATTCCCATGAGGACCCATTTGTAGGAACCTGGTACCACCAGCATCATTGGTCCAAAGTAATCAACTTGCCAGCTGCTTGCAGTGCCTTCCCCAAATCTGCCCCAAAGCCATCTGCAACCTCTGTCTTTCTTGCTGGCAAACAGAGCAGTTCTTATTGGTGTTTTGTGCCTCAGAGGGTGCATGAGTGTTGTGTATAGATTCAGCCCATCTCTGCATTGCTGCAGCACCCCCATGTCCACTTATTTCATAGACCCACTTGGTCACCTCAAGTGAGCATACCAGTAGGTCCACTTGTTAATTCCAATCGCGTTCTGATCCAGGAAGGGGTTTCTTCTGATGGGCCTTGACATGTCCTACTCTAATGCAGCCTCTAAATGCCCAGAGTGTTTTCCATAGGTACATGCCCCACATGGGTGTCCCTTTAATACTCCAATTTTCCGTTGCCCATGCCTGACCACATAGCCAGGCTGTTGGCCACTGCATATCAGTAGGTAAAAATCGAAACATATGGGCTGTCACCATTGTACAGTTCTTCCATCACAGCTAGGAAGACGGCATGCAGTTCAGCCTATTGAACTGACCTGTTGTTATCTTCTTCAATCAGAGTCTTCCCATTTACTGGTCTTAATGCAGCAGATTTCCACATCACATGTTGTCCATGTACTCTGGAACTGCCATCTGTGAACCAAGTAGCCTTCTGCTGATCAGCAGAAAGTTGTTCATAGGGCACTATCCATGTAGCAGTGGGATCTGGCAGCTTCTCAGGTTGTTCCAGGGTAGGAACTATGGGAAAAGAGACTACCTACTCATGGATACAGTGACTACCTCCCTGCATTCCCCTAGTAGCTTGTTCTTGTATGAAACATTTCCATTTTATTATGGAGCAATTTTGGGCACCACCTTGCTTATTCGAATGTTTCTCTGAAATCATCCAAGATGCTATGGGTATTTCAGGTCTCATGATGATTTTATGTCATTCTGTCACTGAGGCAGTCTCAATCAATACCCAATAGTAATTGCCTTTTAAATGGTGTGTATCATGCTGCAGCATCTGGAAACTTTCTAGTCTAGAATCCCAGTGCTTGCTGTAGGGCAGCATTCTCAGGTTTTTGCCATAAGCTCCAGTCTGCATAAGCATGTGTGGCAAACACCTCTAAAATCATGTTTGAATGTGGATCATAATGGCCTAAAGGCAGGGAGAGTGAGACTGCTTTCTGTAATTCAGACATAGCCTGCTGTTGCTCTGGTCCCCATTCAAATGCAGTTTTCTTCCAAATGGTTTTATGGATGGTGGCCAGCGATATTCCCAGATGTGAAATGTGCGTTCTCCAAAATCTGAATAAGCCAACCAAACATCGGGCCTCCTGCTTGGTCTTGGGAGTAGGTAGTGACAAGTTAATCTTGGTTACCTGTGGAATGTCACAGTTGGCTTCTGCCCAAGTTATTCCCAAGAATTTCACTGTTTGGGCAGGGCCCTAGATTTTTTGCTGGATTTATTAACTAGCCTCTGTTGGTCATGTGGGCCACCACTGTATTCAAATCAAACCTAGCCTGTAATATCATCAGTGTAATTTATCATTACACTTGAGATCTGCACCAAGTCCAAGTCTCTTCTAACCAAACTATGACACTAAGCCGGAGAATTTAAGTAACCCTGTGGCAATGCAGTAAAAGTAAATTGGGATCCTTCCCACTTGAAAGCAAACTGCGGCTGTCTCTTTTCTGGGTTTGGGATTGATAAAAAGGCATTTGCAACCTCAATCACTCAGTACCAGTCTCCTTTAGCCTGCTGTATTTTCTGCACCATTGATACCGTGCCTGGAACTGCTGAAGTCACAGGTGGTACTTCTCTACTTAGGCCTCATTAGTCTACTGGCAGCCTCCATGAGCCATCTGCCTTCTTCATGGGTCATACAGGGTTGTTATACTGAGAATTTGTTAGAACAGACACTCCAGCCATTAGCATATCTTTAGTCAAGGCAATAATCTCCTTTTGTCTATCAGGTATCCTATACTGTTTCAAATTAACAACCTGAGTGGGTTTGGGCAATTCTAATGATTCCCATTTGGCATGTCCAGTCAATACTGACCTAAGGACAGACTTACATGCCTTCAGTTTTTCATTATGAAGTAGAGGCAATGTTCCCCAATTAGACATAATATCCATACCAATAATACGTTCAGGTAAGGGAGATACAACTACTTCATACAAGATCTGTTTAAATCTTCCAATTCTCAACCAAATTTTCACCTTTGTCTCATCAGCCGTTGCATCCCCATACCTCCCCAGTCCTACCTGAGGTCCTTTCAAGATTTAATTGGCAGGTTTGGGGATTGCAGTACGTTGGGCTCCTGTATTCAGGAACTCCAAGAATGTCTCCTCCCCATCCCTGGGCCATTTCACCCACACATGTGCATGTGGACTTGGATTCCCTGCTAGGGGCTGGACCAGAACACCCTGGCCCCCTCAGCAATCCTTATCTTAATCAGCTAACTGAACTTCGATTCAAATGGTCCTAGGTAGAAATTCCTATAATTAAATTCCCCTCAACTGGTGTGGATAGAATGGACTTGTTTAGGCCTCTTTAATGTTGAGGGACCAGCAAGAGTTCCTGTTTGTTCATCCAACCTTCTGTAGTGCTGCATTAGAAACTTTGCCTCAACTCCACCAATGTCTACTATATTCATCCCACTTTTCAGTTACCATCTAAAAATCTTTTTCCCCATTGCCTCTTCCCATTCTCTTATGAATCATCCTGTGTTTCTTGCATCTGTAAGACCCATACAAGGAAGCTGTGTGCCAACAGATCTGACAGGGCTTTGTGGATTGTTGTTTTGTTTTGCAGTAGCAAGGTTACATGGGGGGCCCGTGTAGAAGGGGCTCCCTTGATTACCATATCTGCCATGACCTGTGTAAAGGGTATGCTCATTGGATGAATATCTTGGTCACCATATAGCCATTCCAGCATGGCTTGCATAAGCAGCACATCAGCTGCTTCCTCTGGAATGTTCCATTGTGTATTTTATAGGGGAAGAGGGACAGTTTCCCTTCTTAGGGTAAACAAATCTCACTGCAAATTTTATCCAGTCCATCAGGCTGGCTGTCCCCTCCAAGTTAACCTGCTGTGTAACTGGATCTTGGATCATCATTTGTGACTGTTCCATAGTGAGTCGTGGGTCTTGCACCAACCCAAACATACTCTTCCATTCTGCAGCATTCAAAGCTAAAGACCCAGAAACCAAACCTGTTGCTGTCGAGTTGATTCTGACTCATAGTGACCCTATAGGACAGAGTAGAACTGCCCCATAGGGTTTCCAAGGAGTGGCTGGTGGATTTGAACTGCTGAC
>NW_004444163.1:834955-856455 GCF_000243295.1 Trichechus manatus latirostris | reverse complement strand
GATTCTGACTCATAGTGACCCTATAGGACAGAGTAGAACTGCCCCATAGGGTTTCCAAGGAGTGGCTGGTGGATTTGAACTGCTGACCTTTTGGTGAGCAGGCAAGCTCTTAAAACCAAAAACACTGTCCCTAAATTAGTCCCTCTGACAATCTATTTTAGTAATGGTTCCTCAGGAAGCTGTTCTACAAATTGAAGCAACTCCTTTACATTGTATCTCCTGGTTTCAGTAGTTTCTTGGTTTTTCCCGTTCCTCCCCTGGACTACCTTCTTCGTGACCAATGATCGTAAGCATACTTCTTGTTGTTCCAACCAAGTTTTCCTTTCTGGATCGGCCCTGTGGTCAACCCTGAGACTAGTGGTCATGGCTCCAACTGGACCGGATCTGGGCTTGGTTTAGTGCTGAAATCCACCTCTACATTCTTTCTCCCTGCCATTGCAGCTATTACTGACAACAGAAGCCAAGGAATGTTATGTCTGGCCCTTTCCTTATCACTCTGTATTTTCATATGCATCCAACTGGCTAATTCCTCAGGAGTTAGACCCACCACTCTTACTACCCATGAATAGTTTCTGCCTCGGGTAACTGATTGGCACATAACAGCCTCTTCAGTCCATGGGTGTTTTTTATCCCATCCAGAAACCAAAGGTTTCTCATTCTCCCATTTATCCTCTTTTTTCCAAAATCATATTTTGTAGTGATTTTGGACATTGAAGTGAAACCCACCATTCTGATACCAACTAAATGAATAATTTCTTTTATAAGGATCAGCACAAAGCTGGTTCCTATGAGGCAGAGGTTAAAGATGTCCCAAATGTCCAACTTTTCCAAATTGCTGTACCATTCTATCATCTTTAACATCAGCTACTCCTCCTCCCCTCAGTACTCTCCCTCCCATCTTTGAGTTCCGTAATTCACTGCAGTGTCTCACGGAACTCACAAACCGTATCAAGGAAATGGCTCACGTGGTTGTGGAAGCTGGCAAGTCCCAAATCTGTGGGTCAGGCATAGGTTTCTCTTGATTCATGTGGCTGTAGGGGTCGAAAAACCCAAATCGGCAGGCCAGACGACAGGCTGCTGGCTCACAAGGCTGTGGAAGCTGGTGAATGAGGTCAGAAGAAAAGCTGCTGGCCCATGGGGCTGCAGAAGTTGGTGAATCCCAGAACTGGTGGGTCAGATGTCAGGCCGCTGGCTCTAGTCCCAAGAACCAGAGGTCAGACAATGATGAGCCAGACACAGGATCCAGATGCAGAGAGAGAGCCCCGCCAGAGTACCCACATATATACATTGAATGCAGGCTACACCCCAGGGAAGGGCATGACTTCAGTAAGGGTGGAACTTGAGTCACACCTTCTGCAAGGCTGTCTCAAGACACCTCACAGATTTCGCCTCATTAACATGTAGAGGTTAGGATTTATAACACATAAAATGGAGACTAATTAGGATGATTACATCAGATCACAAAATGGAGGACAGCCACACAATACTGGGAATCACGGCCTAGCCAAGCTGACACACACAACACCAATCACCGTACCTCATTAGGGTTCCGTACACCTTATTTGCATGATCCCACCTAATCACTGTGTAGGAGTCACGAAGACTATGGCTAGAAGGGCCGTATTAAGTAATTTACTGCACTGTATCTCTAAATAAAGACTGACAAGCACCAGTGTACAATGATTTCCATCATAAAATACTTTCTTCTGTCTAGGCTCACTTCATTTGTTTGTTCCTTCAGTCATTCATTTACCAAATATTTATTGATGTGGCAAACACTGTTCTAGGTGCTGAGGATTCAACAATGGACTAAAACAAAAATCTCTGCACATGTGGTGCTTACTTTAGAAATCCCTACAGAAGTTTAGGTTTTTTTCATTTACCACACATTTTAAACAAAAGTTAAAGCCCTTCATAGAATTGAGAGGACGGTTATCATATTTTCAGTCATTAGTTTGGACCCTCAGTTTCTGTTTCTACAAATTGGGAATGTAATCCTAATCATGGAATGTGTGATGGTTAAGGTTATGTGTCAACTTGGCTAGGCCATGATTCTCAGTGGTTTGGCAGCTATTATGTAATCAGCCTTTATTTTGCGATCGAATGTGAGCAGCCAGTCAGTTGAAAGGGGAGTTTCCTTGAGGGTGTGGCCAGCATCTAATACGTGTAGATGTTCTGGCAATGCCTGCCCTTTCTGGATCCTGTGTCTGACTCGTCATCCTCTTATCTCCAGTTCTTGGGATGTGAGCCAGCAGCCTGCCATCTGACCTGCAGATTTTGGGATTCCCCAGCTCCTGCAGTCCCGTGAGCAGCAGCCTGGTGTCTGAACTGCCGATTTGGGGTTCATCACCCCCTGCAACCACATGAGTCAGGGGAAGCCTCCAGCCTGACAACTGACTCATGAATTTGGGACTTGCCAGCTTCCACAAGTGCATGAGCCATTTCCTCGAAATAAATCTCTATGTATATTTATACCTACCTACATACATATATACATATGGGTGCTTCACTGGTTTTGCTCTTCTAGAGAACCCAGCTTAAGTCAGAATGCTAGCAATACAAGGTTTGAAAGAGCTTCTGAGGTGTTTTTCACTCATAAGGGTTACCTGACTTGATAACCCCAAATAAATGGAAATCTGAATGTTTCAGACTGGAAATTGTTATTTTCCTTGAATGGTCTTTTATTTTCTGGGAGCCCTTGGAACCACAGATCATTCAGGGAAAGGCAATTCACTTTAAAAGGCTCATTTTCAGCTTCCTTGACATACTCATCTGCTCTCACTGAAGGGATGAGAAGTCTCCTTTGAGGACTTTGGGAATGGGGTGGCATCTTTCTGACCAGACAGACAGAGGACTCTCTTGTTTGGCAGAGGGGATGGGCAAAATGAAACCTGCAGATTGCCTTGTGCTACCAAGATGCTTAAATTCAATGCACTCTGTTCTCTGGGAAAAGCTTATGAGACCTGTGGGGACTTGGGAATCTGGAATCATCCTGGCCGCTAGAGGGCATAAAGTACCTGTTATTTCACACCACCCACTGATTAACAGTTTTGTCTGGGTTTTATCCTGGCAAGGTGAAACAGAGCTGGTTTAATGACCTCCTCAAAACAAGTTGGGCAAAGTCAAAGTCCCAGAATTCCAGAACAATATGCACACTGACAGGCTTAGGCTTGTCTCTCATCTCCCAAATAAAACACACAGGTCCATTCATTGATTCAGTGATTTAACAGATATTTATTGAGAGCTGTTATGTACCAAGCATTGAACTGTTGTTGTTAGCTCCTGTTGAGTTACGGCAACCCCCATAACAACGGAATGAAACGCTGCCCAGTCCTGCGCCGTCCTCATGATTGGTTGCAGATGATTTTCAGAAGTAGATTGCCAGGTCTTTCTTCCTAGTCCATCTTAGTCTGGAAGCTCCACTGAAACCTGTTCAGCATCATGGCAACACAAGCGTCCACTGACAGACGAATGGTGGCTGTTCATGAGGTGTATTGGCAAGGAATTGAACCCAGGTCTCCCTCATGGGAGGCGAGAATTCTTCCACTGAACCACCACTGCCCGCTATGTGCTGAATTAACTCTGGGAATACAACCTTCAACAAGGGAAAGCCTCTGCTCTCCATAAGCTCACCATCTTGATTTTTCCATAGACAACAAGCAAGTGACAACTTGCTCCCTACGTGGTCCCCCATGGTCCTAAATCCAAGGTTTTAATGTTTTCTTATAGGAAGGTGGAAGTGCTAGGGCTTAGGACCATAATCTTGACAAGTTCAGATGAGGAGAGAATATAGGTCTCTATGAAGGAGATTTAGCAAAGTGGACTTTTGATGCTTTTGGTATAATAGCAAACTTTGGAACACCAGTGTGGAGCTGACTGCATAACCTCATGGTGAATCCTGTGTAAACCATGAGTCACTGTTGTGCTGTGTAAACTTGAAGGAATTGTTCAGCCCTCTGGACCCAAGTTTTCCTAGCTGTTCTCAGATCAGCCAGGACACCAAAACTCTTACCCATATAAAGTAAGTGAAATGGAAGGGAATTGTGTTATAAGGCATTACACCAGTGTGGAAAACCAGTGTTGATTTTGTTGGCTCCTTTGTTATGTTTTTATAACTAGTTGGTTGCTTGCATGGCTGGTAGCTCCCACTGCCACCTCTCTTACTTTGTGTTGGACGCAGGGTCTAAGTTAAGTTAAAACTAATTTTGGAACCAAGAAGTGAATAATTGTCCTAACAAGGGATCATAATTTTATTTTATTTTCTCATAATAACTTGGATGAGTCAAGGGTGTAAATGGTGGTATGTTACAGCTCGCTGCTTTCTAAGAAAATAGCAGGGTGGATTGAGCAAAGACTTCTGGGATCCACTTTCCCACCAGCCCTCAGCCCTTGAGGCAGCAGTGGTGGTCCACAGGGCACATTTTGAAAGTTTGGCAAGACTAGCTGTGTGCCGAGGCACTGATGGGTAGTGAGCTTTTACAAACAAGTGGACTCCACTGGGATGTACAGGTAATGATGATTTGGGTTATCTCTAGATTGTTGAGCATGGACTCATGCAGGAGAACCCTGCCTCCTCACATTAACTCTGACTGGCCTGGCACTCGTTTGATTTTTGTGCTTTCCTGGCTAGGTCTCTGAAGAACAGAAGTACTCTCCAGTTAAAAGCCCACTGCAGCTGGAAGTAGAATGTTCCTCCTAACTCTCAGATAAAGTGAAATACTTATTGTTTCAGAAGACTGGATGTAATAGGATAAGGGTGAGCTGCTCTGTAACCCTGCCTTCTTTTTAGTTTTATCTGGTATTTTCCCGGAGGCAGTGCAGATTAATCTTTACCAAGAGCCAGAGAAAAAGAAATTTGATTATACAATGTGGTTACCTAGGCATCATTATGTAGTAAAAGATCTTAGAGCTGGAATTAAGAGGGCCTGGGTTCTCAGCACTGTTGTTGTCTTACTATGTAACTACTAGGCAAATGCTTTTGAGAATTATGGTAATTTGGAAAGGGCACACCAAGCTGGAAATCCTGCCTTTGCTAGTTACTGTGCAACTTGTGTGACTCACATCATTCCTTTGATTCCCGTTTTCTCATCTATAAAGCAACATTATACCTATCCTACTTCCCTTATTGGAGTGTTGTCAAAATCATATTGTCAATATGTGTATAAGTGTTGTTTAAATTATAAAGGGCTATATAGATGTGGATTTTTATTATGGTAGCTAGACTGAGATGGACTAGGAAGAAAGGCCTGGCAATCTGCTTCCAAAAATCAGCTAATGAAAACCCTATGGATCACACTGGTCTGATCTGCAACTGACCATGGGGATGGCACAGGACCGGGCAGCATTTCATTCCATTGTGTGTGGGGCCACCATGAGTTGGGGGCTGACTGCATGGCAGCTAACAGCAGCAACAACCAATGCCTCAGTCATCTCTTCTGAGCTTGGAAATTCTTCATCCTGGTTTTCTTGACACTGATGAGCACTAGCATTCATCAGCTGGCATGCTTCTGGTTTTATCTGTTTTGCCTGTCTTTCCTGTCCTAACACTCAGACAGGAGTTTCTGAGAATGAGCTCACTATTGTCAATTGCTTATTTGTCCAGGCCTCTGGGTCCTGAGTTACCATAACACAGCTAATTGCCTCTTGGCAGATATATGAGACATGCTTGAAACTCAGGGACATTTGCAGCTAACATGTCTTCCTGTAAACATGTACCTGAGAAGATTGTTTATATGCCTTATTTCTAGACTCAAAGTTGGGGATTTATATGCCTAAAAGTATAGTTCACAAACCAAGCAACCAACAAATGGTAACAGCAAAATCCACAGCAAACAACAAACAAGCAGCAAAAAAAAAAAAAAAAAGGTGTTAGGACATTGACAATGTTCTTTCTCCAAAGGCAGTTAGTTCTCTTCACTTTCTTTTAATGCTTAATAATGGGTCCAAGACTTTACCCTCACTGAGTTCCAATTAGTTTCAAACTGTGGTAGAGTTAGAATTATTGAGTTACAGGATCAGACTTTAGAAATGAGCTCTCCATTTCTGTCCTCCGAACCCCTGCCCCCTTGGGCCACCTACTAGGCATCTCTGATTTTCATTAGCTCACGGAGGCCAGGAGGCAGGCCGAGGCCGGGAAGATTATGGTTACGAGTTTAGGGATCAGACTCCCAAGACTCATGGAGCAGAAGTTTTTGGGATAAGGAAAAAGAAGTTTATAGAAGCAGAAGAAGAGATGGAAAAAAAGAAAGAAAAAAGGGAAGAAACCTTACTGAGAAGATGAGAAAGTAAAGAAATTAAGAAGGAAAAGGAGAGTGAAAGAATAGGTATGGGGTAAGAGGGAGGAACATAAGGGTCTAGGAAAAAGACATCGTTGTCCCAATGCCCTAACGAGACAGTAAAAACAAACATTTCAGAGCAAAATCAGCTGTGCTCAGATGTCCTTTATTGAACCTGTTGCCATTGAGTCGATTCCAACTCATAGTGGCCCTGTAGGACAGAGTAGAACTGCACCATAGGGTTGCCAAGGCTGTTAAGTTTTTACAGAAGCAGACTGCCGCGTCTTTTTCCCTCAGTTAGCAGCCGAGCGCTTTAACCACTGTGACACCAGGGCTGCTTATATGCTCCAGATATGGTTCTGCTGCTGCCAGGGATTCAAGTTTCCAGAGTTGCCAATTCTCTACCTATAGAATTCTTCATGCACACACACACACAAAACCCAACTGCTGAAGAGTTCAGCTCATGGAGACACCATGTATGTCAGAGTAGGGCTGTGCTCCATAGAGTTTTCAATGGCTGACTTTTCAGAAGTAGATCACCACGCCTTTCTTCTGAGGTGCCTCTTTGTGGATTCAAACCTCCAGCCTTTGGTTAGCAGTGAGCATATTAAATGTTTGCACCACCCAAGGACTCCCTACTTACATAAGACCCAGAGAATAGCTTACCTGCTGCTAGTCCCTGTACCAACTGGTGGTGGCAGCCATGGCCGACCTCCCCTAATGGCTATGCAACTGTCTCCTCTTCTTGACGGCTGGAACACTGCATGCTTACTTAGGGGTCTGAGGAAGGGCAAGGAAGACCTAGAAGGAAGATATTGGCAAAGATAACTTCCAGATCACGTTATCTAGGGGAATGCTGAGACAGAGCAAAGATTGCAGAGAGCCTGTCATTAGAAGGCATGAGTTCAAGTCTCCACTTTGCCACTTGCCACTAAGGCAAAGTTTAGAGTTCTAACCTGTAAAACAGATCTTCATCTTCATGCCTACTTTATAGTTTATTAGAATGGCTTCTTGAGATAATGGATGTGCCCCCTAAAGTACCTTGTGTACCTCTTATGGTACTTCTCACTGCCTTATGTTGAAATATTTGAATAGTTTATCTCCTTTACTGTGTTATGTGCCCAGTGAGGGCAGGATCCTTACAGTTTATCACCTAGCATGGTGCCTGGCACATAGCATGTATAATAAATGTCTGCAGTAAATACCTAACGCTAAATAATTGAGGAAGATGATAGTTTTCTTTTAGCAAACCCAGTAGATAGGTCCCTAAAAATCATAATGTCAGCTGTGAAACTAATCTGGCTGCTATTTAAGTTTGATGTCTTACTGGCTTAAATTATATTCTCCCACTGATTCAGAAACACCCAGGGACCATTTTTACATCCCCAATTTTTTCATCTGAAATTAAGGAATAAATTTAATGTTGACATTTTTTAGGGTTAAAAATATTTTATTATTACAAAATCAATTATTACGAACAAGTGAAATCTATAATGATACCACTTATACAACATCGAAAATTATTTCTTCCATGTATATAATATAGATACATGTTTTAATTTTAGAGTATGCTCAATTTCATTCCAGTTCCAGCCAATGTATATAAAAGTAAGCACATACTATTTAAATATATAGTAAATATGCATTTATATTTTTAAATAGTTGCATTTCTCCTCTGAGTGGAAATTCCATGATTTCCTTAATCATTCTATTTTTGATATTTTAGTTGTTGGCAACCTTTCACTATTCTTTAATGTTAAATTTATTACCTAGTATGCGCCTGGAGGAGCCCTGGTGGTGCAGTGGTTAAGCGTTTGGCTGCTAACCAAAAGGTCAGCAGTTTGAATCCACCAGCCGCTCCTTGGAAACCCTATGGGGCAGTTCTGCTCTGTCCTATAGGGTTGTACGAGTCAGAATCGACTTGACGGCAATGGGTTTTTGGTTTGATATGCCTGGCACATAGCAGGTATAAAAAGTATATGCAACTAATAACTAATATTTAATAATAAATCAGTGAATAATAAATCATTATTATTGTTTATTTTTTTAAGCTAAACAATATGTTGAACATTCAACAATATGTTGAATGCCTCTTACATGCCAGGCACTGTAGAGTATTAACTTAATTTTCACAGCCCATGAAGTTGGTATTATTTGTCCTCTTTTGTACACAAAGAAACTGAAGCTTAGAAAAGTAAGTAGCTTGGTTAAGGTCACACAACCAGTGAACATTAGAGCCAGAATCTGTACTCAGGCGTGCTTAGTTTCAGTGCTCCTGCTTCTTTAAACCATGAAATTCTTAGGAGCAGGAATGTAAAGTGATAAGGAATAAAATATTATAGCTCTAACTACATTTTTCCATGTTGCCTCCTGTCTTAGTTATTCAGTGTTGCTATAACAGAAATACCAAAAGTGGGTGACTTTAACAAACAGAAATTTATTTTCTTACAGTTTAGGAAGCTAGAAGTCCGAATTCAGGGCGCCCGCTCTGGAGGAAAGCTTTCTCTCTGTTGGCTCTGGGGGGAAGTTCTTGTCTCTTTTCAGCTTCTGTTTCTAGGTTCCCTGGAAATCTCTTGTGGCAGAGCATCTGTCTTCCTCATCTGTGCTTGCTTGCTGCTTGCTTAATCTTCTCTTCAAAGAGATTGATTAAAGACACACCCTACACTAATACTGTCTCATTAACATAACAAAGAAATCCTTATTCCCGAATAGGGTTATAACCACAGGTATAGTAAGATTTACATGTATTTTTGGGGGACACAATTCAATCCATAACACTTCCCAGAAGCTTTGTGCTGTTATATAAAGTCCCACTTCCTGAGCATATGATTTTCCCCATAACTTTGTCTGACTTCATTTTTTAAGTTAAGAAGCCTTATCAATGGTGTTCTTAGAACCATCTTAGAACCAAATCCATCTTGAGCTTGAGCTATTAGCTGCCTAGAATGGAGCATCGATGCTATACATCACAGTCTGCCCTGATCTCACCTGGTCCTGGGCTCTCACACTTACTCAAAGATGGGACCAGGTGGTTTCTTCTTCCCACCCTCTGAACCAGCAACGGAGAAGAATTACAGTCCTGGTGGCACAGTGGTTAAGAGCTTGGCTGCTAACCAAAAGGTCAGCAGTTTGAATCCACCAGCTGCTGCTTGGAAACCCTGTGGGGCTGTTCTTCTCTGCCCTGTAGGGTTGCTATGATGACAGTGGGTTCAGGTTACCTATTTTCTATCCTCCCCCGACCCCTCACTTTTTTTTTCCCATTCCCTTCAGCCCTCTGAGAAAAGTAGCAAAGCGTATTCTGGCTAAGTGAGAGATTAGGGGTGCTGTGCTTTCTTTGATCTTCCCTGTGTTTCCCTTATTGCATTTATGGCAGTGCTGGGGTAAGATTTCTTGTATGGAGAATTGATCAACAAACATCAGGAAATGTAGCAGTGGGAGTGGGATGGCACATAGGAAGCCTCCCACATGAACTCAGGCACCATTACACACCCCAGTTTTTCCTTTTGAAATTAATGGATGAATTTAATGTTTCATTAAGCACATGGGATGGGATCAGAGAGACAACATGAGGTTCGCCTCTATTTGTGCCTCTCTGAAGAGCTGCAGAACACGTATGATGAGTGAGGTTCCTTTGAATTCTTCAACCCAAGGTCTTAGCCTGATGGGTCAGTGGATCCCACAGAGATAGACCTCCAGAGGACCGCAGTCCCCCAAGAAACAACTTCCAAGAGGGGAGGTGCTGCTCCATCACAGAGCGGCGGCTCTCCAGATGGGAAGCAGTTTCCTGCCTGTCTCTGACTCACACTTTTCAATGGGGTCTTTTGAATCCCTGCACATATATGCCTGTGTGTGGTTAGTATGTCAGAAGACCCTGTCTACAGAACCCGGAGTCAGGAAAAAGTGATTGTTCTGAGAAGATACAGCTCAGCTCAGCATTGCTCGTCTCTAAGACTGTCTGAGAAAAACAAGTGGCTATTGCTTGTATAATGCATGACTTTAGAACAGAAGACTTAAAAGAAAGTGTCAGTGGTTTTAGAAATGTATTGTTATGGATTGAATTGTGTCCGCCTAAGAGTTATGTTGAAGTCCTCACCCCTGTACCTGTGAATGATCCTGTTTGAAAGTAGGAATTTTCTTTTGTTACACTAATGCGGTCATACCAAAGTAAAAACCAAGAAAAACCAAACCCCTTGCCATTGAGTCAATTCCAGCTCATCCTAAATCTAATCACTTCTCAGTGGCGTCTTATAAAAATTGCAGAATAGATACAGAGACAGACACACGGGGAAGATAGATGCAAACCCAGGAATACCAAGGATTGTAGGCAGCTATGACACCGTGGTTAAGAGCTTGGCTGTTAACCAAAAGATTGGCAGTTAGAATCCACCAGCCACCCCTTGGAAATGCTGTGGGGCAGTTCTACTCTGTCCTATAGAGTGGCTATGAGTCGGAATCGACTTGGCGGCAAAAGGTTCAAAGAAGGACCTTCTCCTAGAGCCATGCCCTGAATTCAGACTTCCAGCCTCCTGAACTGTGAGAAAATAAATTTCTGTTCTTTAAAACTACCCACTTGTAATATTTTGTTATGGCAGTACTAGCAAACAAAGATACCTATTATTGTTATTATAGCTAGCATTTATTGAGCACTTAATGTGTGCCAGGCACTGTGTTAGGTACTCTCCACACCTTATTTAATTATCTCAACAACCTTCTGAAGTAGTACCAATATATACCTGTTTTTGCAAATGAATGCTTAACTCCTTCACTTCTTGCAAGTCTTCATTTAAATATGACTCTTTAGGAAGCCTACGCTGACTACTTAATATAAAATTGCAACTGGCACCCCACCTCATCCCAGCCCTCTTGTCTTTCCATAGCCCTTGCCTATTTTCCTAACCTATTTTCTCATTTACTTAATCATGTGCCTATCATTTAACATCTTTTTTCCCTCCATTAGAATGATGGTTCCTTAAGAACAAAAATTTTGGTCTATTTTGTTCAGAATAGTGTCTAGCTCGTGATAGCTACTCAATAAGTATGTTGTAAGAATAGATGAATGGAAGAGAAAGCTAAGGTTGGGATAATCAGCAGATCACTTAAGATCACTGAACAAGTAAATGGCTGCGCAGGACAGGAACTCAGCTTCACTCCAGAGTATGGAGTTTAGCCACTATGTAAACACTGCCTGTCTTTCAAAAGATTTTCTCACATACACATGCACACCATTCAGAAGTAGTGTATATTTCCTAACCCCCCCCCTTCAGAGCTGCTTGCTTTCATTTTAGAAAGCAGATTTGGATGGAAAGCCCCAGAAGAGTCCCATTATTAGGGTCTCATGTATTCAGATTCCTGGAAGCTTGTTTAGGTCTCATGGATGTCTTCATTCTTTTCTCAGTCAGTGTATAGATGATCAGGGTCTCTTTGATCTGGGGATGAAGCTCTGTAGTATCAGTGTCCTCAGGGCCAGCTAGGTCTTGGTCAAGTGAAGATCCCTTTTCTCTTTAGGGCCTTTGATCTGGGTGGGATGCACTTATTTAACCATTAACTCTTCTGCCAGGATTCTTTTTGGATAAAAAATTGCCATTAGGTTCCCAGACATTTTTTTCTAAACCACTAAGTTCGTCTTTTTACTCGTCTTTGTGTTAAAGATTTAATCATGACTTTGCTGTTAGTTGCTGTTTAATTAATAACCTTTGCCTTTATGCTTCATTGGTAAATCAGTGACTTCGAGTCTTGCTTTTAGTCATTCCTAAGTAGTCTGTCTTACTTTTTGGCCCCATAATGCCTTGTGAAAGGAGCCCTGGTGGTACAACTGTTAAGTGCTTGGCTGCTAACCGAAAGGTTGGTGGTTCGAACCCACTGAGTGGCTCCACGGGGGAAAGACCTAGCGATCTCTCCCGTAAAGATTACAGCCTAGAAAACCCTATGGGGCAGTTCTCCTCTATTACATGGGGTCACTATGAGTGGAGATCGACTCAGTGGCACCTAATAACAACAACAATGCCTTGTGTAGGACCTAGATATCATGTACACATACATGGCCTCTGTGCAAAAACCGTATTACCTACCATTACTGCAGCTCAGCCAGGGGTTAGGTTGGTATCTTATTATTGAAATTTTTCCCCCCTATTGCATCAGATTCTTGTATGTTTTAGAAATAAGTAAAAAAGGTTTAGCTCTGGTTCAGAGAGGATTTTCCCCTGCAGCAGATTTTGCTATAATATATAGCTTAATATAAAACCTAGCATGCTGAATACAGTTAGTCTTCAAAGTGGATTAGGGTTGTTGTGCTTTGGGCATTTCTAAGGCATTAGTTACACTACATTGCATTAGCTTTACCAGTTGCTTCTCTTGTAATGAAAGGGATAGAAAGATCACTCGCTTGAACAGAAGATCAAAATGCCATCCTTTAACTTCTGTTGAGTGTGATGGAGATGATAATTGAATGGCAAAACCACTCCCATTGTAAGGAAGCAATGAAGCATTCTCTAGTTCCTTTAGAAAAGGCAAGAACCGAAATTCAAGATGCTGAAAAGCCCGTGATTTCTGTTCATACTAGCAATAATGATAACAATAATGATTGTAATTGTACCAGTTGCCACCCCTTTCCACCTCCCCCATTCTCCATGGGCCGTAAAATCAATAAACCTGTATTCTCAGCATTAAGTTGACCTCAGTCTTTATTCACTTTTTTTTGTGAGTGGGGAACTACTGAAATCATAAATGGTTTTCATATATGCAGCCTGTGTAGCAGTGTGTAGAGAAGGTGGATTTTTAAAGTGCTCCATGGTGTATGTATGATGTGCACATATAACTAGACATACCTTGCAGCCTGAATGTATATTATTACATTAGTAATGAATGTGTGATTCTTATACACATGGGTACAGACATAAAAATAATGCAACAATGGACTTTTCTGAATATTTACCGTATACTAGGGATTGTGTTAAGTGTCTGTGTTTATTATCTTGTTTATCTTTCACAGCAAGCCTGTGAGATAGGTACAGTTATTATCAATCTGATTTTTCATGTGAATTAACTGAGGCACTGAGAGATTAATTAACTTGCTTATAAATGGTAGACACACAGTTTGAACCTTGGCATTCTAATTCTCGAAGGAGCCGTGGTGGTGCAACGGTTAAGCGCTAGGGTACTAACCAAAAGGTTGGCGGTTTGAACCCATCCAGTGGCTCCTTGTGAGAAAAAGCCTGGTGATCTGCTCCCTAAAGATTACAGCTTAGAAAAAAACGACGTGGCACTTCTACTCTGTCACATGACGATGCTGTGGGTTGAAATCTACTCGATGGCACCCAACAACAACAGCAACAATCTAATTCTAGAGCCTTTGCACTTAACTACTAGGTCACTGCCTCCCCATAAGTGAGAAAATAAATATTACAAGCTTGAGATAATCGAAAAGGCTCCTGTAAATGTCAAGGATATGCAAATATGCCTGCCAGCCTTGGGAATTCATATATCCAGAATATATACCGCACATACCGTATTTGCATTTATCTCAGACAGGCCATGTGATGGATATGAACCATTCGTATGCTATTTTATACAAAGCACGTCCAATAATTGTGCAGTATAGGTAACCAAATGAGTTATCAAGTCAGATACCAACTTAAAACTAAGATGTTGTCGTTAAAGACCGAGATCAGCTCCACGCCAGAGGAGACAAGCTAATCACATGAGACCATAGGCTCTGGCAGCAGATTGTCCAGTTTGAAACCTGACCTGGCTGCTAATGAGCTGTGTCTTTAGATGACTTTTCCAAGCCTCGTATTTTCTCATTTGAAAATGGGGTGCAGTAAGTGTTCAGTAAATGTTAACTAGTCTAATTATTATTATTGTATTTGGATTTTGGTCTAATTTAGGTACAATTCTCTTCCCACCCTCAGTGTAGAGCTTGTGTATGTAAGATGCTCTTTGCAGTATCTCTACTCAGAAAACAAGCGAATCACTCCTGCAATCTGGGCCAAACACTTACCTATTTAAGGCTGTTATTGGGTTCCCTCAAGTCAATTTTTGACTCAGAGCTACCCCATGTGACAGAGTAGAACTGCCCCATAGGGTTTTCTAGGCTGTAATCTTTACAAGAGCAGATCGCCAGGTCTTTCTCCTGCAGAGCTTCTGGGGGGTTTGAACTGCTGACCTTTCAGTTGGCAGCTGAGTGATTAACCACTGTGTCACCAGGACCATTTTTATTTAAAGTACTTGGTACCAATAAAATGGAAAACAAATTAATTTGACAATGTGCTGTAGTCTTGCGGTAGGGCATTAGAGGGCACTGTTAGCAAAACAGTAACAGGAAGGATGAAGTAGTTTGGCCTTTAAAAGCACGTTGTAACTTCTGTAAATCTAAAAGTGTTCCAATGATAAAGTTTAGTTTTTAAAAAGTACATAATAATATGTTTCTGGACTCAGTTCTTCCATAAATAATGAATTAACTTCATTTGATCATTGTACCACAGCAAACCAGGTAACCAAGAAAGGAATAGAATCAGCACACATTGAGCCATTTCTTATCTATAAAATATGGAGGTTGCCTTCATCTAAGGTATTTTTCAGTTTCGAAACTCAAATTGGATGAACAGACACTTCAGAGGAATTAAAATGATGGCTTATCATCTACTTTCTTATCAGGATTGGCAGACATTCTTTGGACAGGAAAATATGGAAGAGAATATAGTTACTTTCTGGAGAGCTGGGCAGTACCAGACCTCAAGTCTGTCTGGGATTCCCAAAGGGAAGTTGGGAGATTGGCTATCTGGAGATCTTTGAAAGAGAGTAGGATGAAATCCCATCTCACGGAGATGGTTAAGATGTAACCCTTCCCTCCCGGAGAAAGAAGATGGATTAAAATCCAACTCAGGGCATTTGCTTAAGGGTTGACAGATAAGCAGCTATTTCCAATTGCATTTTTGTTCCTTCCTTTAATTGTTCCCAAAAGATCCATAGTTCAAATGCCCTTACCTAAGAAGCCCAAGCTTTTAGTTAATCAAGAATGAGTGTTCTCATTATGGTCCCAGGTTACTTATTCTGAGACTTCCTATGTGATGTGGGCTGAGTATGATGTGATATTACAAGGGAAATTATGACAACAGTTAGAGCTATCCCTGGGGAAACTGCAGGCTGGAACAGACACTATTCATCAGTCTTTGTTTCTCCAGAAGGTATTGAGGTAAAGGAGCAAAATCTAGAGAGTTTGAGGCTGGGAAACTAATTGCACTGGGTGTCTCTTCTAAAATCGTGACTCTGTTTCCTGTCTTCTCCTCCCCGCCCCCTCATTTCTTCATTCACTGACATTTACTGAGCATATACATGGTGCAAGCAGTGAGCTGGGTAACAAGATGACTGAGGTGAATGGGACATAAATCCTGCCTCGATGGCAATGACATTCTGAGGGGAGGTGGAAAATTCACATCAATAATTATGATACCAAGGCCACTGCTGTTGAGTTGATCCTGACTCATGGCAATCCCATGTGTTACAGAGTAGAAGGGAGTGCCCTAGGAGTTTCTTGACTGTAACCTTTATGGAAGCAGATCGCCAGGCCTTTCTTTTCGATTTCACTGGGTGGATTTGAATCTCCAACCTTTCAGTTAGTAGGTGAGTGCAAACCGTTTGTATCATCCGGGGAAATAATTATGATACAGGGTGGAGAATGATGTGTTCTAAAGAGGTATGGATAAACTGCTCCGAGGTCTTTTTATACTAGGAAAGATTGATTTAAATGGACACAGAGGAAATTCTTGGAGAAAAGGAGACACATCATAAAGGGACAATTAGAAGAGCAAGAGCATACAAGGAAGTACTAACAGAATCTTAGACCTGAAGGCATCCTCAGAAGTCACCTGGTCTCAACCCCAATGTGAGAACATCCTCAACAGGTTCAGTCTCTGCTTGAACATCTCCATTGATGGGGAACTCAGCACTTATTTTTGGATTAACAGTGTTATCTCCTCTGAAACAATACAAACATTTGGTATCTGGTCCCTGAAGGGAGTGGGGAGATCTGTAAGAAGGTGTGTGTGTGTGTGTGTGTGTGTGTTTATGTCAGAGAGAGAGAGAGAAGTGAGAAAGAGGCAGGGCTGTGTCCTAGATTGGCAGTATCTTAGTGGAGCTCTGCCTGAAGGACATTTGGAACCGAAGAGTGCTGACTGGTGGCTCTTTTAGTTATGCTGGGGAGATTTTATTATGGTGGGGGTGGGGCCTAATGTCCTGCTTCCAAGGTCCAGGGATGTAGGGGGCAAACTTGCACAGAATGAGATCATGTGAGCAAGCCTTCAAGAAGAAAGACTTTGCTCAGGCTAGCAAGATTTAAGCCGTTGCCTTACTAAGTCCTGGAAACAAGTTGGGTCTACCTTTCGAAGCTAAATTAAAATGGAAAGACCATGGAGAAGCTACTTTTAAAGGCATTTAGTTTTTCACTAAGATACTATTTCAACAGAAGGTGGCAAGCCTCATTTTAAGGAAACCAACTTAGTGGAGCCTTGGGCTGACCCATTTGTAAAAGGCCAGCTGACTCGTCTCAGATCCTCAGGTAGACTTCTTAACAGGTAAGAGGTATTAGAGACACTTTGGTAAAAATTAGAGATTAGGGCTGCCTTTACATTATTGGTTAAAATGAGAAACTGTTTATGTGGCCTGAACAAGTAATAAAAAAGTATTTATTGCTAGTATTTCTGGCAAGGGAGTTCTGCTAAGTAGTTGGAATAGTGTTTCTTTTTAAAATATTTAGAATTCAATGGGAACCCCCAAGGAAATTTGAGTTAACTTCGTGGTGTATTTTAGTTAGGGAACAAATAGACACTGACCAAATTAAACTGAGAAACAAAGTATCAGTGTATAGAATTGCAACCCCAAATATCAATTTATTTACTTGAAAGTCAGATAAAAGTTTTCATGAAAAATGACAGAGAGAACCAGTTTGAATGGCAGCTGAAATACATGTTTTACAGAAAGCAGAACTAGAGTAACATAGTGGAGATAAAACTGGTTTTAGATTCAGAATGCCTAGGTTTGAATCACATCTGAGCCTCAGTTTCCTCATCTGTAAAATGGGAAAAGTGACACTCTTCTCATAGGACTATTATGAGGTTTAAGTGAGAAAATGCAGTTCCTGGCTCACTGTCTTAGGTAAATCTGAAAATTTTTAGAACACTGAAACATTTCCAATCTATGCCTGGCTGAAGCAGTTATATTTCATTTGGTTCAAGTCCAAGTTATATATTTGCTTTGAAGTGAAAGGGTAAGAGCACATAAGTTGATTATTTACAGATATTAAGTAGTGGTGTTCTTGCAAAGTTGTATATAAATCAAGTCATATTTAAAATGCATTGGGGGAATTTCCCACATAAAGGAATTCTATTTGTGTAAAGGAAAAAGGCCTTAGCAAAAGCAAATAGCCATCCTATTATATCTTTTGTACAAATCTGAATGTTCACATGTTGGGATTAGTTCTAGCAAGATGTTTGTCTTTGATTCACTTCTTGTTCTATGTGGGCTTCTGAGAGAATTAGATGTGTACACAATGTATGTGGACAAAAGCAGAATGAATGTTAGACTCCTAAGTGCAGTTTGTTTTTTATTTATTCTTCGGGGTCAAAATGTTGTTGTTGTTGTTCTTATTTGCCATCGAGTTGACTCTGACTCATGGTAATCTTATGTATGTATAACAGAATAAAATGTTGCCAGGTGCTGCACCATCTTCACGATCATTGGTATGTTTGCATCTTCCACCACCATATTGGACAATATTCTGTTGTGATCCATGGGTTTTCACTGGCTGATTTTTGGAAGTAGATCATCAGGCCTTTTTTCATAGTCTGTCTTAGTCTGGAAGCTTCACTGAAACCTCTCCAGCATTAGTGATTCTGCTGGTATTTGAAATACTGGTGGCGTAGCTTCCACTATCATAGTAATATGAAAGCTACCACAGAATGAAAAACTGACAGATGGATAGTGGTAAGGTCAAAATGCTACCTCCAAAATAATACTGGAAGTCATTAAGCTTGGCCAAGGGATGTTTGATTTAAAAAATAGTTCAGTTCCAGTCTTTTGACCTTGGTCAAAGATTTATCTTCCTGTGCCTCGGTTTCTCATCTGTAAACCTGGGAGGGGCAGGATGGAGGAAGGATGAGCATCCAACTAAATAGCTAATGCTTCTTCCACGCCTATAATTCTGTCGCCTAAGGAAAGTCTTTTACTCATAAAATTTTCCCTTGTCAGACAGAGCTAATAAGTCTGCCAAAGGTACCACCTTATATCCAGGGAGTGGTCTAGGCTATAGGAAATGGAGCTCTTTCTTTTCTTGGAAATACGGAGAAACAAGGTCACTCTGCATCCAGCAACATGTTTCATGCCCATTTTAACACTCAGTTTTTCAATAGCTGGCTTCCTCATAGAGTGTGCCTTACTCAAGTTTATAAATTGAATTAAAGTTGCTTATACATGTTAAAGAAACAACCTATTTTAATGAATCCTTTTTGTAAAACAGATGATTTGTGTTACATGAATAATCATTCCTGACTCATTTTTTGAATCTGGATTTTCATACACCATATTTAAAGCAAAGTAAATCTTTCCACTTCACAGACTCTGAGAGCTACAGTAGAGACTTTAGAGATCATCTGGTGTGACCTATTCCAAATCCTAATTTCAGAATATTTAAAATACCATGCACAACTGGACTACAGCAAAAGCTAAGTTTCCTGAATACAAGCAAACATTTCGAGGGACAGAGCAGCAGGGTGGGGGTCTGAGGACCATGGTTTCAGGAGACATCTAGGTCAGTTGGCATAACAATGTTTATTTTTTTTATTGTACTTTAGGTGAAGGTTTACAGAACAAATAGTTTCTCATTAAACAGTCAGTACACATATTGTTTTATGACATTGGTTAACAACCCCACGACATGTCAACCCTTTCCCTTCTTGACCTTTTCTTTTTTTAGCATAACAAAGTTTATTAAGGAAATGTTCTGCATCCCACTTTGGTGGATGGTGTGTGGGGTCTTAAAAGCTAGTCAGCAGCCATCTAAGATGCATCAGTTGGTCCCAACCCACCTGGAGCAAAGGGGAATGAGCACCAAAGACACAAGGAAAATGTTAGCCCAAGAGACAGAAAGAGCTACATAAACCAGAGACTCCATCAGCCTGAGACCAGAACTAGATGGTGCCTGGCTACCACCAATGACTACCCTGACAGATAACACAACAGAGAGTCTGATGGAGCAGGAGAAAAGTAGGATGCAGAACTCAAATTCTAGTGAAAAGACCAGACTTAATGGTTTGACCGAGACTGGATGGACCCCAGAAGACATGGCCCCTGGATTCTCTGTTAACCCCAAACTAAAACCATTCTTGAGGCCAACTCTTCAGGCAAAGATTAGACTGGACTATGGGACATAAAATGATACTTGTGAAGGGTGTGCTTCTTAGCTCAAGTAGATACATGAGACTAAATGGGCAGCTCCTGTCCAGAGGTGAGATGAGAAGGCAGAGAGGGTCAGGAGCTGGTTGGATGGACATGGGAAATCTGGGGTGGAAAGGAGGAGAGTGCTGTCACAGTATAGGGAGAGCAATTAGGGTCACATAACAATGTGTGTATACATTTTTGTATGAGGGTCCTTCCGGACAACATGGCGCTATAGTCAGAAGCACCATGCCGTCCCTCTGCAGCAAAGATCAGAAAAACTAAGTCTAACAGAGTCACGTGTCAATCCTGAAACCCTAAGCAACAAATGAAGAGATAAAGAACTCAGCCAAGCACTGAATGGAATAAGAAACTGACCGAGAACAGAGTGAGGAGAGATACATGCAGAGGTCCCCTATCAACTACTGCAGCACAGATCTGCCATCTTGGACTCCTATTGGAGATCAGCAAACAGGGGTTATGAGAAAGCAGCTTCACGGAGCTTCCAGCAGGAGACAGAACAACCAGTAACCAGCGATATAGGCTTTCCCACCCCCCACCCTTCTTAAACCCCACTTGACCTCCTCTGCTTCCTGCAGCCAGAGTCTCCTGGCCGGGAAGCACCAGCTTCACCCTGGTGTTGCATGGATTCCACCTGTCCACACTTGTCGGCTCCCTGAGTGCCTTTTGTTAGCTGCTGATGTTGTTTTTTTCCGCTTCTTTAGATGTCTTTCTTACTTCTCACCACCTCCCCCTTCTTTCTCTCAAATACCTGGCTCCGTGCACCATCTGTGCTTCTTCCTGAAAGGCTGTGAAACACCGCTCAACTGTGAAACTGTTTCCCGGCCCATGCCTCCACACTGGTGGGACCCCCAGGGCTTTTTTTGTTGGTTTGCTTGCTCTGATTTGTTCTGTTTTGATTTGCTTGTTTTCTTTTTCTTTTCTCGGCTTGGGAGCCCCTTGTAGCTGGGCAGTACCACGTAGCTTGGAAGCTACTCTCTTATTCTGCACAGACGCACAGAGACATCCCTGGGGGCATTTCTTTTCTCTTGCTTTTTTTTTTTTTTGTTTGTTTGTTTCTTTGTTTTGTTGTCTTCTCTCTCTTATTCCCTTTTTGTCTTTCTTCATCTCCAGTTTATTGATTTATTCTTTTTTTACCCTTTTTCTTTTTTTTTTTCCATTTTTGTTTTTCCTCATTTCTCAGTCTTTCTTCTCTCCACCCCAATAGCAAGCTCCCTTAGCACTCTTTTTTGATTGTGTGTATGTTTTTAGCTCCTGTTCCTCTCTCCTCTCTCTCATCTTTTCCATACCCATATTAGCTCCACACATCACAATCTTCCCCCTCCTTCCTACCTACTTGCACCGTGTGCTGAACATCACACTCACAAACAGCACGGGCACGGCCTACTGGAACCTGCGCTGCACTGATTCCTGGTCCGCGCTGTCAGCCCTGGTATGTGCCACAAACAACCCATCCCAGCAACTCCCCTTCAGCTGGACCTGCCCTGCTGTACCATACCTGAGTGACTGACCCTGCCCACTGGAGAAGGAGGTGAAAAGTATCGTGTCCACAGATGAGCAAACAACAAAGAACGCACAGCCTGCCTGCTGAGACATAACCAAATAAAACAAAAAAGCAGGATGAAACAAACAGATCTACAATCAATAAATGAGAAAATAACCACTGAATGCCCTGAAGACAGCAGACAGTATCAAAACATTTACAAAAACAAGACAGGATAGTTCCAGTAGGTGTCCAAAATAAAACACCAGATGACCTTCCAGTAGAAGAAAAGCACT
>NW_004444163.1:774265-834855 GCF_000243295.1 Trichechus manatus latirostris | reverse complement strand
AAGAAGGCAATGGGATGACATATATAAAACCTTGAAAGAAAAAAATTGCCAGCCAAGAATAATATATCCGGCAAAACTCTCATTCAAATATGATGGTGAAATTAGGTCATTTCCAGATAAACAGAAGTTATGGCACTATGTAAAAACGAAACCAAACTTATAAGACTTATTAAAGGGAGTCCTTTGATCTGAGAACAAACAACATCAGACCACAGGCTGAATACAGGACACAGGATTGTACTAGTCAGTTACCAACCTAGGAAATGAACTCTTAAGGACTATGCAAAACCAAAAGAATTACAACAGGGAACCAAAGAGGTTAATTTGTAAATGACAACAGCATCAGACCAATAAAAGAGGGAATAAACGGTGTAGGTATAGAACCTTCTAACGGAGAGGAAGGCAAGGTGATACCAAGTAATAATAAACTGGTTCAAATCTAGGAAGATAAGGGTAATTTTCAAGATAACAACAAAGAACATTAACAAACCTACTCCTCAAAATAAAGAAGAAAAAGATAAAGTCTCAATAAAAACAAAACCTACAAAAACAAAAGAAATGGAAAAAAAATCCATAAACAAAAGGTACTCAGCACAGGAGAGTAAGAAGAACAAAGAAAACATCAGCACCGCACAAAAAAAGCACTACAAAATGCAATCACACTCCTAGGAATATATCCTAGAGAAATAAGAGCCGTAACGTGAATAGACATATGCACACTCATATTCGTTGCAGCACTGTTCACAATAACAAAAAGATGGAAACCACCTTGATGCCCATCAGCAGATGAATGGATAAACAAACTATAGTACATACACTCAATGGAGTATTATGCAAAGTTAAAGAACAATCATGAATCTGTGAAGCATCCCATAACATGGATGAAACTGGAGGACATTATGCTGAGTGAAATAAGTCAATCACAAAAGGACAAATATTGTGTGAGACCTCTATTGTAAAAACCCATGAAAAAGTTCACACACAAAATGTAACAATCTTTGTTGGTTACGAGGGATGGGAGGGGTGGAGGAGGAACTAAAGAGACAATAGGTAAGTGATAATTTTGGTGAAGGGTAAGACAGTACACAGTACTGGGGAAGTCAGCACAACTTGTACAAGGAAAGGTCATGGAAGCTCCATAGACACTTCCAAACTCTCTGAGGGACTGAATTGCTGGGCGGAGGGCTGTGGGGACCATGGTCTCAGGGAACATCTAGCTCAATTGGCATAACAGAGTTTATAAAGACAGTGTTCTACATTCTACCTTGGTGAGTAGCGTCTGGGGTCTTAAAAGCCTGTGAGCAGCCATCTAAGATACTCCACTGGTCTCACCCGTTCGGGAGCAAGGGAGAATGAAGAGAACAGGATACAAGGAAAAGATTAGTCCAAAGGACTAATGGACCACAGCTACCAAGGCCTCCACCAGACTAAGTCCAGTACAGCTAGATGGTGCCCGGCCACTACCACTGGCTGCTCTCACCGGGATCACAACAGAGGGTCCTGGACAGAGCTGGAAAAGGATGTAGAACAGAATTCTAACTTAAAAAAAAAAAAAGACCAGATTTACTGGCCTGACAGACTGGAGAAACCCCGAGAGTATGGCCCCTGGACACCCTTTTTGCTCAGTGGTGAAGTCACTCCCGAAGTTCACTGTTCAGCCAGGGATTGGACAGCCTCATAAAACAAAACGGGACTAATGAGGCACAGCAGTCCAGGGACAAGGACTAGAAGGCAGGAGGGGACAGAAAAGCTGGTGATAGGGAACCCAAGGTTAAGAAGGGACAGTGTTGACATGTCATGGGATTGTTATCCATTGTCATAGGGCAATACGTGTACTAACTGTTGAATGAGAAACTATTTGTTCTGCAAACCTTCATCTAAGGCACAAAAAGAAAAGAGAATTATCTATGCAAGATCAAATTGACAACACCAACTCAAAAGGTTTGACGGGAAGCCTAGGGGGCAGTGAGTTGAAGATAATGGTGATGGAATAATCTGGAAAAGTATAGTGAGAATAGCAGCACACTTGGAAGAATGTAATCGATGTCACTGAATTGTACATGTAGAAACTTTTGAAATGGTGTAACTTTGGCTATGTATATTTTCACCAAATAAAAGGTCCTTCAAGGTCGAGAAGGGAGAGTGTTGACATATCGTGGGGTTGTCAACCAATGTCATAAAACAATATGTGTACTGACAACAAAACAAAACAAAACAAAAAACCTACATAGAAGGTCATTGGGAGAAATATACAAGAAAGTGCCTAATGCGGCATACGACAAATAATAGATGCTCAAGGAAAATAGGTTGACTCTGAATACACCCCTTTATTGTGTCATATTCTGAAACTTACAGAAATTTAGCAATTCTTAGGAAAATTATTTTAACCCACCAGGAGCATAAATTCTTCTCTGACTCCTCTATGTATCTCTTCTTTAGTAACCTCATCCAGTGTCAAGGCTTCAGCTAATAACTCTGGAGAAGACTCTCCATTTTCATCTAGCACTTCTGAACATACGCAGGAATGTCGCACTTGTATGGGTTAATATATTTAAAAAACCTAAATCATCCTACTCCTTCAAAGTATCCCTTCTCCTAATTATTTGTCTTTGTTAATTGGCATACTATTATAACTAGCATAGTCCATTTCTTACAGTTGATACTCGGTGAATACTTATACATTTGAAAAAAAAAACCTCCAAATCAGGCTGTCATACTTAACTTTTCTTTAACTTTAGATCATATGTCTAAATAGCAACTAAAGGAATAAGAAAGGAAGGGATTTTCCTTGAGCACATGTGCGTCGGGCACTTTATTGTGCCCTTTACATAATTTGTCTCATATATTACTCAAAAATGGCAAAATGCACAGTATTATTGCAATTTCAAAAGTGTTACAGAACTTTAAAAAAAAATTTTGTATGAGAAACTAACTTGAATTGTAAACTTTCACTTAAAGCACAATATAAATAAATAAATAAAATACCGTGCAGTCGCTGAATTGAGGTGAATTGGCAGAGCAGTGGTCCAGAGCCTCGCACCTTCTAGAAGCATGGGGATGGAGGAATACCTGCACAAGAGCTTGCCACTAGGGGCAGTTCCAGGGCAGAGTGCAACCACAGCAGAGGCAAAACAGACTACTCCTAAATAGTGAGGACATCTGATAATGTGCCTTTCATTGAGGCAAGAGCTCACGCCAAATGCAGAATTTCATACAGTTACTGCCTCCAGGTGCATTACTTGCAGAATGATAAATGACTCATGGCGCAGAGGGTATGGTTGCCCAGAACTGGATTACAGGGGGAGCCAATGAAAATCCTCCATTTACCCCAGCCTTCTTCAACTCCTTCCTGTATCATTACAAAGAACTCCGTTTTTTTTTTTTTTTTAATTACTTGAAATGGTATGTAAAGGCTTCATCTTCCTCTGGTGCTTGGCAAACATGCTATCATTTCCCATCAGGACCAACCAGGCAACTGGTTCTAGTCTGACTTTAACAGTCTCAGTATTCTATCTCAAGGTGATAAGTAATCACAGTTCTGCTCAACTTTAGAAGTGATCAGAGGAGCACACAGCTCAAACATCTCTACTCCTCTGGGCCTTGGGTTGCTGGTCTGTTAAAGGCAGCTACTGTTCTCTGATTTGGGGAGGTGGAATGGCCTAGTTCCTGTCAGAAATAAAAACCTAAAGTGATTGCTTTAGCACTTAAAAGGAAGAATTTCCTAGAGCCTTAAGTAGAGCCCTTCTCTTTGAGTGAGTTAAGCTTCCAACTCTTTCTGTCTTGGTCTTTGCGTGCAAAGCCCTTTATAATCTGTGAATTCTCGCCTTTTCAATATGGGATCTTAGTAAAAGTATATGACCTCCCTGTGCCTCTATTTTCTAATCTGTAAAACAGAATGAACAGTGGAGATAAAATGACAGTTGGACCAGATCTTCGAATTCTCTGTCCCATTGTTCTGGAGTTTTGTGATCACTAGAATATAGCTTCTCAAAGGAATGGATTTCCTTTTGTGTACCCCTGTTTCCAGCACCTAGAACCTAGTGTGCTCAATAAATATATGTTGAATGAGAGAATGAAGGAAGATTTATAGTAGATATAATTTCTCCTTCACTTACCCCTCATCCAACTGAACCTTATGCTCCAGTCAAACTGTTCTTTTTGTCATTCCAGGAACACACCAGGCTCTCTCATATGCCTCAGTGCCTTTGCACATGTGGCTCCTTCTGCCTGGAAATGTGTTCCTCTTAGCTACTTGGAAAACTCCTGTGTTAGCTTTCAGACCTCAGCTAAGTACTGTGTCCTCTCTGAGTTCTGTCTGGATCAGGAGCTTTACCCTCCCTGCTCACACTGTGTTTTGTACACATTTCTACTGAAGTGGTTTTTCTTACCAAGTTGTAGTTCTGAGTTAGTTTTCTGAGGCACTAGCCCCTCCCTGCCCCAGACCTGGCAGACTTGATACAACTAGAGCCAGGGTCATTTTTTTTTTTCACCTTCTTTCTTTCTAGAGTCAGTGTCATTTCTGATAAGCATTGAAAAAATGTTTTTTAGGAATAAATGAATAGTTTTGCAAGAAACTTTTCAGAAATTCTTCACAGTACCCAGTATTATGCTCTGCTTAGAGTCTGGGTATATTAAATACTTTTTGATTGATCTGCTCGATTACCAGGTACACCACCAAGCTTCAATTTTCTTAGCAGATATAGGCAGAACTCCATTTTCAATACATAATCATACAGTCACATTTTGTTCCTCTGAAACATAACATCTACTGACAATAAAGCACACACATGCAGACTTTTTAAAAAACAGGACCCTTATTCCCACCCCCAAATAGTCCCTTTTCTGTTTTTCTTGTCTTTCCTCTTCTTTCTCTTTTTCTGTTTTCTTTTTTCTTTCCTATTCTTTCTCTTTTCTTTTTCTCTCTCACACTCCTGTTCACCACTAACTCCAAGTCCAAGTGATTAGCAAATAATAGATGCTCAATAACTATTTGGTATGAATAAGTGTCTCTGATTCCTTTCACTGCCTAATTTCTGGAAAAAGCAGTCTAATCTTGCAACTTCTGTTTATTCATCCCCTACTTACTCTTTAACCTTTTGCAATCTCGTTTCTTCTCTTGCCACTCCACTGAAATTGTTCTCTCAGAGGTCATCAATGACCTAATTACAAACACTAATGGAATTATCTCAGTCTTCATCCTGCCTGACTTCATTACAGCATTTGGCATCATTAATCTTTTTGAAATGTGGTATAATTGAAAAAGCATGGGTTTTAGAGTAGAGAGACCCTGGTTTAAATTTGTATGCAAATTCCGCTTGCTAGCTATGTGAACTTGGGCAAGTCCCCTTTGAAAATTTTGCATTATTCTAAGATGGGCTTTTGTTATGTCTCAGGGTTGTTGGGAGGGTCAGGTGGGATTTATACGCGAAGCACTTAGCATAGTGCCTGGCTTGCAGTAGCTATTCAAGAAATGTTGGCTCCTTTCCTCCTTTGACTTCCGAATCATTGCCCTCTCTTGGTTTTCTTCCAACTCACCTCTATAAATAAATCTCCGTAGTGTTTTTCTTTTCCTTGCCATCTCCTCTCCTTCCATGTTTGTCCCCTGCCATATTTCAGACTTTCTCCATCTCTCACCTGCGTATAGACAATATTCAAAAAATATTGACTGAATGAGTGATAGTGTTCTAATTGGCCTCTGTGTCTTCCACCTTGTGCAACTCCAGTACATATTCCACACTATTACCAGAATTGATGTCTTCAAATATAGGTTGATAATATTACCCTCCCCCCAAAAAAACCTGAATAGATTCCTTTGTCTCAGGAATAAAATCTAACTTTCATCACTCTTCATAATCTTATCCTCTTGTCTGTCCAGCCTCATCTCCACATGCTCTGACTCATCTTTCCCTATTTTCAAAAACCCTGCACGAGTTTTCACTCCTTGGTGCATTTGCTTATGCTGGTTCCTCATTCCAGAATGCCCCATTCATACTTCAAGGCTTGACTTAAATACCACTTCCTCCAGAAAGCCTGCCTGGACCACCTCTTTCTCTCCAGTTAAAATTGATCAATCTTTCAACTCACGTGTTGTTTGCACGTATATTTTGCACTTATTTAATTCTGCCTTGCTAGATGGTATGCAGTAAGGCACTATGCATGTCTTACTCATCTTGGTATCTTGAACTCTTACCCAGTAAGAAACCTTACACAGTGCTCTAGCTTAACAGCTACTTTTAGAGGTAAACTGAACTGAAAATCAAAACAAATAGTTCTGTTTCCCAACTAGGGTGTTACAAAGGAGACTTGATTATACCTAACTATGGATACCATTTATAGAGCACTGACTGTGTGCCAAGGACAGTTCTAAGTGACTTAAAACATGTATTAGCTCATTTAATGCTCACAACAGCCCCAGGAGGGAGATGCTATTAATTATCTTGATTTTACAGATGAGAAAACTGAGACACGGAGAAGTTAAGTAACTTATCCAAAATCAAACAGCTATTAAGTGGTAGAGGGAGGCCTTAGACTCAGAGTGGCTTTGTGCCTGTGTACTTAATCGCTAGTATGTAGTGCCTGACTGTATTTGGTGAAGCTTCTGAGGAAAGTAGCCATCTATCCAAAGCATCACCAGGCCTTTCTTCCTAGTCTATCTTAGTCTGGAAGCTCCAGTGAAACCTGTTCAGCATCAGAGCAACACACAAGCCTCCAGTGACAGATGGGTGGTGTCTGTGCATGAAGTGCATTGGCCGTGAATTGAACCCGGGTCTCCTGCATGGAAGGGGAGAATTCTGCCTCTGAACCTGGTGATCTACTTCTGAAATTAGCCGTGAAAAGTCTTTGGATCACAATGGCCTGATTTTCAACGGGTTATAGGGATGGTGTAGGACCGGGCAGCATTTTGTTTTGTTGTGCATGGGGTCACCATGAGTCGGGGACCAACTCGATGGCCGCTCCCATCCATGGGACGGGAGGCAAGGGATTGAATGTGGTGACCTCAGGAATTCCTTTCCAGCTGCAGGTTGCACAATGACTGTCCTTGTAAGATTTAGAGGACAGGAGATGATGTCTGTTTGTGCCTTGATATCCTGGTGTCAAGAACAGGGGCAGCCACATGCTGTTGTAAAAACATTCTTCTTTGACTACTAAGCCTTTTGATGAGCAGTTAAACCAGGGAGGCTTAGCTGGTGACAGTCCTTCTCCTGAGGTGACGTCACTGCTCACCCTGGCTTCTGCTGACAGTGGAACCACTCTGCCCACCGACCTTGTGCATTCCCTACAGCTGAGCGCACTTGCCGGGGCTCTGTCCTCAGGAGCTGAGAGGCCATGAAACTCTTGCAGCTTTTTCTCCCTTTTCCCTCGGAAGGAGAAGCTGGATGTGGTAGCTGGTCAACTGCGGTTTTTATTTAGGTTGCATTTAGCAGCATCAGCCTCCTCCTCTTCTCCCCTTCTCTAACCACACACATTCACTGTTGTTTTCTCTGACTCTGCTTAAGTAGCTAGCTCCTCCATGGGGAAACGAGGTAGGGATTCATTAAAGGAGTAAAGGAGACAGAAGGGAAAGGGGCTTAAGCTCATTCTTTCCAATGTTTTCTTCTGCCCCATCCTCCCCTTCCCCTGCTGGTTTCTCGCCCCATCTCCTCTCTAGCGATTGATCCCGTGCACTTCGGTTTCTCCATGCGAGATATTAAAGTGTTTACGGGCTTCCGGGAGAGTCCCTGGTTGACACAAATGGTTAAATGCTCGATTACTAACAGAAAGGTTGGCGATTCTAACCCGCACAGAGGCCTGGTGATCTGCTTCCAAAAGGTCACAGCCTTGAAAACCCTGTGGAGCACAGTTTAACTCTGCAACACATGGGGTTACCATGAGTCGGAATCGACTGGAAGGCAATTTGGTTTGTTTTTTTTTATAGACTTTAGAGAGGTGTTTATTGTCCAGTAATCAAAATGCTTGTGGTCAGAAATGCTTCAGCTCAAATAGGCTTCATTTTAGGTTTAAGTGAATTGCTTTTAAGGAAGGAGAGTCTGGGCGTTAGAGATCCACAATGGTACTGCTGGGACTGGACCTTTAAGAGAGAATCTCTTTCCTGTCTCTAACTAGGCTCCAGTTACCTTTAAAGATCTGCAGAGAAAGCCACTCTGTAACCCTGCTTGGTCATGCATTCCAGTCTTTAACCAGCCATACTCTCAGTAAATGTTTATCACCTAACCTGGATTCCCCACACTGCACTCTGCACAAGCTTATTTCTTCTTGCTTGGCAATAAAGAAAGCTAGCGAAGAATATCTGGCCATCCTTCATTTTGTCTTTGAAGACAGTTAATAACGTTACTCTCAAATTTTCTACTGCTATTTCCAGCTTTCCTGCGAGCAGCAAGTTCCACTTCATGTGTGCCCACTGCTTGCTTTTTTTACCCGTTGCACATGGGTCACTTCCCATGGTTGGCCATTTTGAATGCTGTGCAGGAGGAGACTCTGGGTCCCAACTTTATAGCAGCAGTGTTGGCGTGGACTCTCCTGTGTATGTTCTCTGGGGTTGCCTCCCTTGGCACCCACCTGGGGCAAGTGGGAAAGGCATTCCCAGTGGGTGCCGGAGCATTCCACCTTAATTCACTTGGATGTGCACCCAGAGAAACCTAGCCTCATAGCTGTTATTTTTCACTGAAGTTCCCTCCAGGAAGTTTCGGCTGAATAAGGGGCTGTGTCGTTTGTGAGTCTCCAGGAGTAATAGAGAGGTGTTAGGTATCTCGTGTCTGTAGGAAAATGGAGCTGAACAGCCGAGAATAAACAACAGTTGCTTGGTAATATGAGCTCCTTTCATTTAAAGTCAGAGGCCTAGCTGCGGAATGGGGGAAGGGGAGGTTGGTTGCTCGGGCTACCACCTGTGTGGGGGGCCAGGGAGAGGTAAGGTCAGTTTGCCAGAGAACAGTGGAGTCCATGAGAGCCAAATATGAGTGAGAAGTGGAGGCTGGGATGGGGGACCTGGGGAGAAAATGGAGTGGCTGAATTCTGAAGGGGGACGTGGGAACTCTTTGGTCCTGACCCCCTAACACCAGCTACTTTGAGAAATTATTTTTCAAAACTCCAAGGTTCTATTTCCCACCTGTAAAGTAACTGATGGGATTGAATGGTGTCTTAGGCTGGGTTCTCTAGAGAAGCAAAACCAGTAAAGCATATAAATATATATAGAGAGAGATTTATATCACGGAAACAGCTCATGCAGTTGTAGAGGCTAAAACATCCCAAGTCTGTGGATCAGGGTAGAGGCCTCTCCCAATTCACAGAGCCACAGAAGCTGGTGAACCCAAGGTCGGCAGGTCAGAGAGGGGCTCCCGCTCACAGGCTGTGAAGGTCAACGAATTCCAAGATCAGCAGACAAGACCACAAAGTTTCTCCTGATTCACGTAGCTGCAGGGGCTGGCGAACCCAAGATCAGCAGGTCGGGGAACCAGACTCTTGCTCACAGGCTGAGAAGATTGACGAATTCCAAGATCAACAGGTAAGCTGCTAGCTCAAGTCCCAAGAACAAGAGGTGAGACAACAAGAGGCAGCTACTGAGTCTGGAACAAGCCAAAAACCTTGGCAAGGTGAGCAGGCAGAAAGTAACCAGTGGAAGGCAGAGAGATGAGCTGAGGGGACGGTGAGCTGCCATAGTCCCCGCCTCTGCCAGTACCACTCAGCAGATTCCATCATGGAGGTGATCACATATCAAATTTCAACAGGGAAGTGATCACAACATTATACAACTGCTAAAACACTGAGAATAGTGGCCTAGCCAAGTTGACATACAATCTTAACCATCATAAATGGTTATATGTAATTTCATGGTGACCCAACTGAAGTCTGGACTGGTAAAATTCTGGTGCTCCAGGGGGCCTGCTTTCCAGAGCTGATGCATTTGATGAGATTTTGGTGGCCTCTAGTTGGCTTCAGAAGACTCAGTTCAAGTTCTGATTCGCTTGGTGACCTTGGATAAATTACTGAATCCTCTCTCACTTTCATCATTTGTAAAATGAGGCTGATAATATCTATTCTACCTCATTCTTAGTATTACTGGAAAGACAAAATATTATGCGTGAAGGCCCTTTCAAAAAATTTAAAGCTGAGATAATTGGCACAGTAGATGAAACAAGGAACTAGAACATACTGGTGATTGTGAGGATGATGAAGGACCAGGCAACATTTTGTTCTGTCGTACATGGGGTTGCCATGAGTCAGAGTCAACTCAGTGGCATCTATCTATCTATCATCTATATAAATAAGAAGCACAAGATACTATAGAGAATCAAAAGAAGGAGAAACAGTTCTTCCTCAACAAGCTTATTATAGTCTTAACAGTAATGATGGCTCACAGTTAAAGGGAGTTTCACTTTTCAAGGCACTGTCCTTATTATCTTACTTGATAGTGCCGTAGTAAATAAGTGAACAGAACCAGCTGGAGGACACTGGGGTGTATTTTGAATAGGCTTTTAGTGGATGAAAAGGTGATGGCCTGATAGAAAGAAGGGCACTGCAGGTAGAAGTGAGCGAGATCAGTGCCAGGGACTTGAGGTGCTCTGGGGATCTGCTTCCCAGCCAAGGGAGACCATTTCAGATTTAGTTTGGAGGAGGGTTTTCCCTTAGGCCAGGTGAAATGTAAATGATCATTGTCAACCACTGCTGTGCCAAAGGCTTAAATTAAATCTCATAGGATTTTAGGTCTAGTTGTGTCATGGGTGGGAAAAGTGGCTAGAGGGATGTGTGTGGGAAGAGGGAGCTGGTGGCTTTTCTTCCTTTTAAGAGGCCAACATTTAAATTCAGAGTGCTCCCAATAAACTGAACAGGGACTGCTCTCCTTGGCGAGCCTCCCTCTCCTCAAAATGCCTGTGGAATCTTTTGGTCCCTGTCTTCTAGACATGAGCCCTCCTTTTTTCTTTCTTTGCCTCCACATGAACTCTAGTGTCCCAGCTCCTTTTCTCCTTTTAAACACGCAAGACCTGGGTCTCCTACTTCTACAGCTTGCCCAGCAGGCAGTCCCCTTGAATTGAGAAGATACTTGAAGGAAGTCCAAGGCAGTGAACAACTCTGTGGAGCCTTGGACTAGCTCTGGATCCCTGAGTCTGTGTTATAGCCCAGCTGTCTCAGCATTCCCAGGGCCGGAAGGGGTGTTTTTCTCTTCCCCAGGTCTGACACCTGATGTGAAGGGGTTTCTCCTTTCCATGCCGCTTCTGGGAGTTAAAATAGAGTGAAATCAAACCACTCCTGAGGGTGCCAGTGGCTGGATCTGGAACTGTCAGTAACACCAGGGGGCAGTATTCTGGGGAGTCGCTTATGGTTGGGCATGGCTTTGGTTTTATGATGCAGCATCTTTATCCCTGAGCAAGACTGCCTTGCCTTGTGGAGGTTGTGTAATGTCAGGATGCCTGCAGTTTCCCCACATGTGTCAAATTCAGGGTTGTCAACTTGATGTTTTGCTAAACTGCAGGGGCATATTTTCTTGCAGTGAATTCTTATGGCCTTTAGGGACTTTGGCTTAGTCTTAGGATGCTTGTGAACTGTTCTCATGACCTTCATCTTGACACAGAAGCTGGGCATAGGCTTCCAACTAGAGATTGTTCTCATAGAGAAGTGCAAAGACGAGTAAGTGAATTAGATTGTGGCCTTAATGGTGTGTTTTTTTGCTTTTTTCTTTTTCACTAAAGGTTTGTGTTCCTCCTGGCCTGTTTGAAAGTTACCTGCTCTACTTGGTTGCCTTATGCAGGAGTTACTGGAGAGGCAAATGCCCTGGGCTGGGGAGGCTGGAGGACAGGTGATACAGCCTCTGCTGTAGACACTCAGTTCCAACAGAGAACGCCTCAGAAATGTGGCTCAGTTCTAGGGCCAGTCCCTTAGGGTGGTACCTCAGTCTGGAGAGTGAGGGGTTCAGCCCATCTGAGAATACTATTAGGGCTGACCCCGCCTTTCCAGGTTTTATGACACTGGAATTTTTGTGCTGAAACAGAATTGAACCAGCCCCCAGGAACATAAAGGGGGTGCACTCGACTCCCAGGGGACTTTGTTGAGTGCATTTCCTTGTGGGTGCTCACGCTCTTCTAACCACTCTTTGCCTGGGGTGGGGATGTGGTATTGACAGGGTCACTCAGATGTACTGGGTTCAGTCCCTTTTCCTCACTACTCCTGTGTGTCTTGTGTCTCTCAGATCCTATTGTCTGTTCTCGGTATGTCACGTTTGGTGTCCTCAGATTATTCCACAGGAGAGCTGTCCTCTCCTTCTCAGCTTGTCATTTTGGAAGCAGCCTCCAGGATCCTTGCGTTCTCCCTCTGACTATGCCCAGGCCTCCTATCCCTTCACCTGCACCCTAAATAATTAAAAGAAAGCCTCTTTCTTGGGAGAAGAAATCCAGCCGAAAAATCCCGTAGTTTTCCCTCAACCCTGTATCGTGGGTGGCGTGGCAGAGCGTGGACTGAATTCATTGATCCCCCCTCCTCCAAAAGGAAAAAGTAGGGGGTTGGACTGATGGGAGCCGCCTGACCAATCATTGCTTTGAGGAAGTTTGGTTTGTGATCCTATTTCATTAGGCTGATTGGAGCAGCCCTCACTCGGAGGCAGAGCCCCTCCTCACGGGTTTCCTTGTAGTTATACTCTCGGCTGCTGTCCCCAGTGTCTGCCTTTTCGGGACCGAAGTGACCTCGCCTCACCCTCTCCGAGCTCCCCTGCTGCTGCTCATTTTTTGTTTTTATCCAGTGTCTCGCTTCCTCTCTCTCCCTCCTCCCTCAGTCTCTTCCTCCTGCTGTCTACCTCCCTGCAGCGCCAAGCCAGCTCCCCAGCCTGGTCTGCCAAGCGCAAACCGCTGAGAGTTTGCTGAGCCGCCTGTTGGGGCCGGGCCGCCGATTCTCGCTGAGGCAGAGACGCAAGCGAGGGAGAGCAGCGGAAGAAAAACAAGCAGGCGCGCGAGGGGAGCCCCAGGAGGGCGGCCAGTGGCTGGCAGGCGGCTCTAGCCGAGCCCGGGTCGCCTGTCGGGTGGCGGCCGGGGCGAGCCGACGCTGACAGCCGGGAGACTTATGCACAGAAAGTTGGACTCCTGGTAACCGCCGCGCCGCGCTGCGCCCCCCTGCCCGCGCTTCCTCGCGGCGCCCCGGGACAAGGAACTTGTTCTTCGAGCAGCTCGAGCGTGTGCTTGCTAACGTGAGAGAGACGTGTGTGCCGCGGGCCGGGGGTGGGGAGCGGAAGGCGGCGACCGGAGCGAGACTGCTTACGGAGAGCGCAGAGGGAGCGCGAAGCGACTGGGACCCATGCCGGCGGCCAACATGATGGAGAACCTGCGACTGCCCGCCCTGCAGGTGCCCGAGCCGCAGGCCGCGCCCGAGGGCAGCCCGGTCTGGTCCAGCTCGTCCACCCCTACTCTCCGGCGCCGGCGCTTCAAAATGCGCCGCATGAAGAACGTACAAGAGCAGAGCCTAGAGGCCGGACTGGCCCGGGACTTGCCCAGCGTCTTGGACCCTGGCAAGGAATTTCTGCAGCTGCCGTCCATCGAGATTACGCCCTCCAGCGACGAGGACACCCCGTGGTCCAACTGCTCCACACCCAGCGCTTCCCCGCGCCGAAAGCGCTTCCTCCTCCGCAAGTGGCTGAGAGTCAGGGAGCGGAAGGAGTGCAGTGAAAGCAGGTACGTCCCTGTTCCGCCCGCAGCCTCCTTCCTCTTTTCTCTTCCTCCTCCCCAGAGCCGTCCGGGGCCCCAGGGCATGGTAGCGGGAAACTTCGGGAGGACTGCAGGAGGCCTTCACAGCCTCCTACAGCGTCCGCTGTACTAGAGCTATCAGAACTTGAGCTTCCACGCTTGGCACCCGTTTCCCCAACCCAGTGTCAGGGGCCAGTGACTTCATATTATATAACACGTTTACATGGGGCTTAACGAAGCAGCCCATCGCATTTGATCATCAAGACAAAGTGAATAATAAAAATAGTAGCAGCTAATATTTATTGGGCCCTTACCATGTGCGGAACACTCTACTGAGCACTTCACCGTGTTATCTCCATATTTAATTCTAGCAAACACTCTGAGGTGGGTACTATTATTATTCCCATTTTACAGATAGAGGTTAAGTGGCTCCTCCGCTTGAACTATATTCCTGGACTTCATTTCCATTTTTATTATTTCATATTTGGCCATGCCAGGCTGCCTTTCCTTGCCTACGTGTGTAGAGGAGCTGGTGGAGTAGTCACGTTGAGTGAGCCACATTTAGGTCTGGTCCACCCCACTAGTTTGTAACGGCTACTTTTTTTGCCAGGGTAAATGTGGCATCAGAATAGCAGGGGAGAAACCCCGAGAGTATGCCCCCCTACACGTTTTTAACTCAGTACTGAAGTCACTCCTGAGGTTCACCTTCAGCCAAAGATTAGACAGGCCCATAAAACAAAACGAGACTAAATGGGCACACCAGGCCAGGGGCAAGGAAGAGAAGGCAGAAGGGGACAGGAAACCTGGTAACGGGGAACCCAAGGTCTAGAAGGGGAGATTGTTGACATGTCGTGGGGTTGGCAACCAATGTCACAAAACATTGTGTGTACTATTTGTTTAATGAAGAACTGATTTGCTCTGTAAACCTTTATCTAAAGTACAATTTTTTTTAAAAAGAGGAAGTTCGTTTCCTGTAACAGAGGATTAGTATAGAAAATCAGAGGGCAGCTCCACACAGCCTTGGCCCCAGAAGTGCTTCTGGGAGTAGTGTTTGAACGGAACCCAGTTGGAGAAGGAGGGTGGAAATTTCCTCCCTGGCTCATTGATACCATATGCGCTACTCTCTTAATTTTAGACTTACTTGCCCAGACATTTAACAACAGTAGTTTGTGCTCTTGCCTGGGACAACTGAGCTGTTGACCACCTTCCCCGGGCCTTTTTCCCATTCCATTCAATTTCATTCATTTCAATTCAAGTATTTATTGAATGTTCTTGTGAGCTCAGTCTGGTACAAGCTAAGAGTGATGGTGGTTGAAGACAGTATGGGGAAGGGCTGGATAGAGTGAGGGGATGTGGAAGTTGAGAAACAGGATGGGGAGGATAGATGTATAAGAAATTAAGACATTTGAGTTTCCTGTTGAGGACATGGAAACATAGGAAGATAAATACTCTGCCATGAGGTGCTGATTGTACAAGAATCCTGGAGAAGTAGGGAAGACTTCTGGGAGTAAGAGGCCCAAACCATGAAAAATACACACAGGTGGTACAAAACATCAGGACAAGGAACAGGTCAGGGGCATGAGATCAGATCAGAGAAACGGTATGAGTGATGGCAAAAGAAATGGGGGGGCCTTGTGTCTTTGAGCGAGACCCTGAGGAATCAAGCCATGTAATGCAGAAGATGAGTGTTTTAAGCCTTCAAAGGTTTCTCTTTTCTGGTAGCAATGACTGAACCTGGCTATCCCTACAGGACCGGATCTAGACCTTTGTTCTGGGGTTTTTCATGGACTTTTGGGAATAACAGTTCCTTCTGTTCTGGTAGTTCATCCTGTTGCCTTTTGCATAGAGGGAAACGAATATCAGAGACCCCTAGTTGGTCTTGAGATTCTGCCACGTATTGTTGTTAGCTGCTGTTGAGTTAGCTCCTGACTCATGGTGACCCCATGGACACTGAGGGCAAAATATGGGGAACTGAGTCTTATGTTACCAGTCAAGGTAGGGATAAGAGTGGATTTGGTTAGATTTAAGGGAGCCCTTCCTGGAAACCCTGGTGGCATAATGATTAATAGCTATGGCTGCTAACCAAAAGGTCAGCAGTTCGAATCCACCAGGTACTCCTTAGAAACCCTATGGGGCAATTCTACTCTGTCCTATAGGGTCGCGATGAGTCGGAATCAACTTGACGGCAACGAGTTTTATTTGGGTTTTTTTTTTCCTGGTTTTGAGAGTGAGATGGAGTCTTCCTTTTTGTTGGTGTGAGGGACATATTCTTAAAAGCAGGAAGGATTTTCACTTCCTAGGTGTAGTTTGGAGCCCTGGTGGTACAGTGGTTGAGAGCTATGGCTGTTAACCAAAAGGTTGGCAGTTCTAATCTACCAGCCGCTCCTTGGAAACCTTGGAAACTTCTACTCTGTCCTATAGGGTTGCTGTGAGTCAGAATCGACTCAATGACAATGAATTTGTTATGGGTTAGGTGTAGTTTAGAGCCCTGGTAGCACAGTGGTTAAGCACTCAGCCGTTAACCAAAAGGTTGGTGCCTCGAACCCACCAACTGCTCCAGGGGAAGAAGATGGGGCAGTCTGCCTCCATAAAGATTTACAGTCTTGGAAACTCTGTGAGGTAATTTTACTCCACCCTATAGGGTCGTTATGAATTGGAATCGACTCGATGGCAATGGGTTTGTTTTTGTTTTTGTTTTTTTTTTGGTTTTAGGTATAATTTAAGGCAATTATTCTAAATGATAGTTCCTTGGATTAGAAGAATGTATGTATATATGTAGAAGAATATGTGTCAGACTCAAATCTCTACTCTTTGCCACTGTGTTTTACTGCCTCCTTTTGGAATCTATCTGGATTGTGGCTAAAACAAAAACCTGCCGTCCTTCGGCCTTGAAAATGGAAGGTTTCTTGAAAAAAAAAAAAAAGAAAGAAAAACAATCAGGTGAATAGTTCCTTGCAAGATTGCTCGAGAAGAAATTGGCGTTTTGAGGCAGTGAATACAAAGAATGTTGGACTTCAAAGTCAGGAGACTTAGGTTTAAATTTAAGTTTTGTCATTTATTACCTATGGAGCCTTGGACACTTCAGTTTACTCTGAGTTTCACCATCCTTCACCATCCTCATCTGTGGTTAATGTGAGGTCTAAAGAGTAGCACATGTGAAAATGTTTTGTAAACTTCCCCTTGCTGTGCAAGAGTGAAGGATTATTGGCATTATTTTGTTGAGTGGCTCACATGGTCCGGATGTGTGCTTTAGAGTATGTGGTTACATACTCACGTGTCATGAAGCAGCACCTGGGACTTCTCATGCATTACACTGTTTGGAAATGATGATTGGAAAATGGCTCTTCTCCGGGATGGATTAGGGGGGATTAGCATACCAGGCCCTTCACGGCGGCTTTCCTCTACCTGTTCCCCACCCCTAAATCTGCTTCTCTGAAACAGAGAAAAACATCTTTCAGGCTTGCCATAGGGTTCAGTCTGAAGTGGTAAAAGGCCTGGGGCCAGGAGGGCCACTGCACAAAGTTGAAAATGTAGAGAGAATCAGGAGATCTCATTGTTCTCAACACTAGGAAAGAGAGGGAAAAACGGTAAAGTCAGCATGAGAGGGTTTGGGCATCCAAGGATGCAGGAGAACAGCACTGAAATCCTGCAAGTCCAATCTTGTCTGGTTCATCTTTTGTATCCTCACTGCCTGGCACTCTACCTTCCTCTAATGGTGATCCATAAATGTGTGTCAGCAAAGATGTACTGAGACCGTATATACAAAGTGCTTTATAAACAAAGAGAATTCAACTCAATGGGGAGTGGTATTTGAGGCAGATAATTCTTGCTGTTCTATCTGAGTTGGGTGGAAGCATAGTAAGGTGGAGGTCAGAAGCCTTGTGGTGTTCTTTGAGTGTTCTACCTGGGAATCGTTTTAGCTACCACTTACTGTAAGATGGCACAATTTCTTGCTGGCCTTGTTTGCCCTGTGAGCTCAGTGAATGTAGGCTGAAGTTGACGGGACAAACTCTTGGAATTAGTACCTGCATGTCTCCCTAAATCCCTTGGCTGTAACTGGTTGTGGGGATTGTTCGAAACACCAGCTGAGGACTGGAGCCCCTCTCAAACCTGTTGGATTATGGCGAGAAGTCGGAAATCGAACTGAGTTACATCCTCTCAGATAGCATCAAATGGCTATCGTTCCCTGGAGGGGGATGGGAAAGCTGAGGGGCAAGTAAGTTGGTGCAGATGGCTTACTGCAGGCTGTCTTTCCAGGGGACACAGAAACACCTCTCTGCTTCTCTCTCCCCAGGGTCACCTCCTTATTATTGCCTTTTGCACTACCTTTCCCCCGGATGTTCAGTCCCCTCTTCTGTATAACGGACTGACCCTGTCATGATGGCTCATGGTCCAGCAGGCTGACAACCACCTGGAGCCTCAGGGTTTCTGTTTGACTGCTCATCTGCCGCTGGTAGCACCTCTCCCTGATTCTGCCCAGCCTGGTAGGCCAGGTGGTATCTCTCCGGTGCTGGCGTGTGGCTTTGCAGGTAATGAGTCTACATCCCTGGAATATTTACCTTGATTCTTCATCCTTCTCCTCTCACCTTTGGAGGGATGGGTTACCCAGTAAGCAAGGCATGCACAGGCTTACTTGTGCTTACTTATTAATCTGTAGTGCACAATCAGAGATGTGGTGAAACCCATGTGAAATTGTGCCTTACAGATTAGTAAGTAAACGCAAGCCTATGTGTACCTCACTTACTGTAAGCCAGTGCATACCTTGCTTACTGGTTAATCGCCCCTGGAGGAAGACTTGTTTCCAGTTTCAGCTCAGTTTCCAGGAAAGCAGGGTGACTGTGTGTATCCACATGCTCTCCCCATCAGCTGGTCACTATTTGCATAGCTCCCTGCCCTGAGTGTACCTTGCCATGTATGAGAAGCACAGGGAGTGTGGGAGGAAGAAAACTCAGTTCTTTCTTAACACAAAGCAACACACAGTTGCAGAGACCTGTGATTTGATTAAGTGCTGGATAGGGTTAATTAACAAAAACCTCTACTAGACCCATAATTCCTTGAGGGCAGTGACTGTGGTTTACTGTGTGCCAAGTTTTCTGCTAAACTTCTTAAATACATTATCTCGTTTAATCCTCACAACAAACCCCTGAGGTAGCTTTTACCTCAAGGGGAACCTGAAGTTAAGATTAGACTGCTCCAGGTCCAACAGCTAGCAAGAAGCAAGGCTGAGATTTGAACCATGTTCTGAATCCAAGCCCAAGCGCTTTACAGCTATACTGTGTTATCCCCCCAGGGCCTGAAAATGAGCGACCCTTGCGTGTTTGAGAATGGGTAGATGTGGAGGGGACGATTCTGAAGGAAGGTAGGAATGAGGTAAGGATGACAGGAAGGCCTCTGAGGAGAACTGTGTTGGGGCTGTGGGAAAGTGAGTGCTGTGGTAGGGGATGGGGATGCTGACTCACCTCCACTCGACCACTCTGAGAGAAGCAGTTGGCCTTTGGCTGTTGACGTGGTTTCCAGATTAAAACAGTTGGTGGAAACCAAGAAGGTGGTTAGGCGGAGTCCTGTGGGCTGATTTACACTGGCCATGTACCTCTCTGGGAGTTGGTATTCTGAGATTTCCTTGGTGGTTATGCACTCGGGTGCCAATTACGTGTCAGGCAAGAGAGCCTGGGGGGTTGGGGGCAGATTAACCGGTGATAATTCTACCCTGCCTAGTTTGTTTCTCCCAGGTACTGTATCTACAAGTTGCTATGCTGGTCGCTGATAATTGCTTCCAGGATAACTCAAATGTTTTCATTAAAGCTCTGAGTGGTTAAGCTGCCAGTGGAGAGTTTCCTTCCTGACCCCAGTGGACAAGCTGTTGGACCCTCGAGCAAGTTTTGATACGGACCAGGCTGGCCCACAGAGCCAGGAGATGATTGCTGGGTTGCTGCATGTATGAGAGCTTTATGAAGTCTGAGTGCTTCTGTGGGAGCTTTGCCCTGCTGGGATGCTTTTCTCTGTAGCCCACATCAGTGTGGTGACTCACCAAGGGGCTGTTGTACCTGGGGTAAGGAAGACATAGCTCTTAAATGTCCTGGGGAGCCCATGAGGTTTTCCCAGTGACCTGGAGCCTGGAAGAAGCTTGTTTCTCTCAGAGGAGATGGCGAAGCTTCCATCAGGCATGCATAGCAGAAAATCAAATGTGGGCTTTCAAGTGTGAGAAGGGATGTGGGATGAGGATGCTTTGAGTTGGTGGAAGAGACGTCAGGGAGTGGCCTGCCACTGCACATGCCACTATGGGCAGCCACGGGCCATCTTAAAGAGAATCCTGATTTCAGATGTTCTTTTCTGTTTTCAGACTGTGTGTCTAGATTTTTGATTCAGTTATATGGTCTAAAGTCATCGCCAGGAAAATGTGGCTGTGCTTTAAATAAGACTTTAGTGGTGGAAGAAGAGAGAAATGAGGAAAACCATGGCTTTTTTTTATTCTACCTTACACAAGTTCTGGCTTTCTCAGGTTTTCCTGTGTGCGTGAATATATGCGCGCACGCGCACACACACACACACACACACACGGGAAAACCTGTGAAAGCTGGAACCTGTGTAAGGCAGAAACCTGTCAGAGAAGGAACACTCAAATATTTTCCACTAATAGAGAGCGATAGAAAAGTGATTTAAGTCTGCACCCTGTCAAAGGCGGAAGACTTGAGAGACCCGGAAAAACAAGGCAGTCCTGTCGAGTTCTGGCTCTCAGGTTTCACTGTATATAATATTTGCCATTTCAACATTTTTTAAAAATTGTGGTAAATGTATATATAACAAAACATTTGCCATTTCAACATTTTTTACATGTACATTTCAGTGGCATTAGTTACGTTCTTCATGTTGTGCAACCATGACCGCTGTTCCCAAATTTTTCCATCACCCTTAACAAAACCGTAGCTTTTTCATTTGAGGCCCTGATACATTTTTTGATTAGGTGACGTGAAACCCTTTCTTCCGCATCCTTCCTACATACTATGACTGGGGTGAGACTGGTTCAGCCCTGATTTGTAGAGGAGATAAAGAAATAAGGTGACACAGGAAGTCACAGTGGCAGAGCTGGGTTATGGGCCGGGACTCAGGCCACTTGCTAACTAACCTGTCACATCTCTAAGAAATCCTCCTTTTTTTAGGGTCTCTCCATTTTAGCACATCACGAGGTACCTGTTACCTCCGTAATCTGACCACAGAGCTTTTTGGTCTTGCTGCTTCTGACTGGCGAGTTTAGCCAGGAAGTGAGTGGGTTGCATGAAGGACTAGAAAAACAATCAATAACCCACTTGTTTTTCTTCCTTTCTTTTGCAACTGTGGAAAAACAATTAGCCTGGGAACGCAATTTGGGAATGGGTGATTATAGTAACCCTTGTAGTATTTGCCTCAACAGTTAGGAAAATATGGAATGATGAGGGATTGTTAGTGACACATTTTTTAAACTCTTCAAGGGTCCTCCAGCTTGTTGTCTTAAAATAAATCATTTTTATATTATAAAAGTCAATGAATATTGAGTGTACAATAAAATGACCAAACCCATTGCTGTCGAGTTGATTCTGACTCCTAGTGACCCTGTAGGACAGAGTAGAACTGCCCCACAGCGTTTCCAAGAGGTGGCTGGTGGATTCGAACTGCCTATCTTTTGGTTAGCAGCCATTCAAAAATGACCAGTTACCTTAAAAATTTTAGATAGTAGGGAAGAGGAAAAAAAGTTCATAATTTTATCCTGGTACCCAACCATAAAAGGTCCCTGGGTGGTGCAAATGAATTACTCTCAGCTGCTAACTGGAAAGGTTGGTGTTTGAACCCACTCAGCGGCACCACAGAAGAAAGACCTGACAATCTGCTTTTGTAAAGATTACAGCCAAGAAAACCCTTTGGAGCAGTTCTACTCTGTAAGACATGGGTCACCATGAATCAAAATCGACTTGACAGTAATGGGTTTAACCCAACCCTGGGCATCTTTGCTGTATTATCTTCCAGTACTTTTTCCTCATTCAGATTTTCTTTTTAGTTCAGGGACTTTTTTCTCTTTTATCTGCTCTTCTGTACCTTGCACTTGTAGAAGATAAGGGAGAGCATAGATTTGTAGGTTGAGGACAGGGAAGTCTCTGAAATAAGGAAAAAAAATGAATTTCTAAAGTGCTATTTCTAGCTGAGCCATTAGAGTGAGATGCTTCTGCAAAATGGGTGCAGGACATCTCTCAGGAGTTTGTGCCACTTAGCCTCATCCTCATGTTCTCCAAGCCTCAAGTATGCAAGTTAGCGCCAGGCTGACCTCTTGGAGCAATCTGCCTTGACCCAGTGAGCATTTGTTTTCTGGTTGGGTCATTATACTCTGAAGCTCTCTCTGACCTCTGTCTGTGGATTCTCAGGGTTAGATGGAATGACAGCGATAAAGGTTACTCTGAACAGGGTGGAGCTTCTCCTGGGAATAGTTTGCCCTTAGCTTGCATGATAACATGTGCTTTGTCTATCTTTGTGATGAATCACATCTTCCTGGCATGTGAAAATCTCATTTTTTTTTTTTTTTTAAACAGATCCCCAGGAAAGAGGATTGCACCATCTCTTGGTCACCTCTATGTTTTCAACATATACTGTTGAGAAGGTTCTACCTAAGATCTAACTGGAATCCCCCATGGTACAGTTCAAACTCATTTTCTTTTGTTTTGTCCACAGTGAAGATGGAAGAATAGCTGGTCATCATTCTTTGAGAATCTTCCTTCAGAGACTCATTATATGTAACTTGGGCTGTTGCTTCCAGATTTTGAGGAGAGCCCTGACTTTGTACTAGCAATTACTTGGACCTCACTGGTTTTCCAGTGGGGTCTGCAAACTCTGCAGACTTATTGGTGAAATTGTTAGCCAAGTACATTAAAAGAGAGCCAGTCTTTGAGATGAGCAGAGTAGAAAGCAGCCGGCCCATTCAGAAAGTTCCTAGGAACACTGAAAGAGTCCTTTCTCTCTGAAGTGCCTTCTCCATGCTTGGATTGCTTCCTAAAATGCCTCTATCAGGTGATATGCCTTTTGTTTCACAGTCAGAGAGATAAGTTTGAAAATGTCGATAACTCAGGAGAGGTCATTCTCATAGTTCAGCATTGCTGTTGAGTCAGTCTGACTCACGCATGTCAGAGTAGAACTGTGCTCCATAGGTTTTTCAATGGCTGTGACCTTTTGGAAGCAGATCGCCAGGCCTTTCTTCTTGGCACCTCTGGGTGGATTTGAACTGCCAAGCTTTTGATTAGTAGCTGAGTGCTTAATCATTGGTGTTTTGAACCCACCCAGAGATACCTCGGAAGATAGGCCTGGTGATCTACTTCTGAAAGGTCACAACCTTGAAAACTCTATGGAGCAGCTCTACTCTGCGCACGTGGGGTTGCCATGAGTCAGCATCAACTCAGTGGCAACTAACAACAACAACAAGGCAGGAGTTCCCAGGTGGTACAAATGGTTAATGCGCTCAGCTGCTAACTGAAAGGTTGAAGGTTCAAAATCCACCCAGAGGCTCCTCGAAAGAGAGGCCTGACCATCTGTTTCCGGAAAACCAGGCATTGAAAAACCTATGGAACACAGTTCTACTCTGACACACATGGGGCCACCATGAGTCAGAGTCAGCCCAGTGGCAACTGGTTCTGGTTACTGGTTACAAGGAGACAGACGCTGTGCTATACTAGGGATACAAAGGTAAATACACATGGCCTTTCCCTTGAGGCGCTCACAGCCTAGTGTGGGAGGTAACAAAGGTGCTTTCTGTAGAATGTGGATTCACACTAAAGCAAAAATAAATAAGCAAATAGGGCTTAGGTAAGGATCTGCTGGGAGGGAGAGGATAGGAGGGTCCTTGGGCCTAGAGTTCACACTGCATCACCTTATTTTACCCTCACTCAGCTGCCACTTGTCAGCATCTACAGTTCTAGTTCTGCATCTGCCTCAGAGAATCGAGTCTTCACGGTGGATGGGATTTGTGAGGTCATTTCACCTGTGAGGACACTGAGACATCTAAGCCACCAGGCTGGTCAGTGGAAGAGATGGATCTAGAATATGAATCTCCTGCAACCCAACTAAGTGTTCAGTCTGCCATATGTCCCGGGGAGGCCATCTTTGTCCAGGATGGAACCATACCTCAGTCAGTGAGCCCATGACCCTCTGGGAAGGCTGTCTGTCTTGGACAGAGTGATGATTTTCCCAGGGCAGACTGCTGCAGCACCAGTCCAAGAGCCCATCTGAAGCAATAGGGCATGGAAGCTCTGGTTCTGCAAATTTTCTTGCTGTGTGGTCGTGGGCAGGTTACTCAATCTCCCTGGGCCTCAGTGTCTCTCTTATTTGTAAAGTGGACAGTATAAATTTCTTCATCTTATAAGACAAAATTAAGTAGGCATGTATGAAGCATTATGCTAATGTTGTGTTACTTAATAAAAGTGAAAGGATTTTTGGAGGTCTGTGAGGCCTCTGGAGCCCTGGTGGCACAGTGGTTAAGCATTCGGCTGCTAACAAAAAGTTCGGCAGTTCGAATCCCTGGCTGCTCCTTGGAAACCCTATGGGGCAGTTCTACCCTGTCCTATAGGGTCGCTGTGAGTCGCAATTGACTTGACGGCAATGGGTTTGGTTTTTTAGTTTTTGGTATAAGGCCTCTGATGAAAGGATACAACCTTGATGCACACCTTTCCTGATTTTAAGCCGCATGGTATCCCCTTGCTCTGTTCAAATGAAGAAGAATGGAGCATCAGGATTGGAGGAAGACTCATCAACAACCTGCGTTATGCAGATGACACAACCTTGCTTGCTGAAAGTGAAGAGGACTTGAATCACTTACTGATGAAGATCAAAGACTACAGCCTTCAGTATGGATTACACCTTCCCATAAAAAAAACAGAATCTTCACAAATGGACCAGTAAGCAACATCATGACAAATGGAGAAAAGACTGACGTTGTCAAGGATTTCACTTTACTTGGATCCACAATCAACACTCATGGAATCAGCAGTCAAAAAATTAAACGACACATTGTATTGGGCAAATCTGCTGCAAAAGCCCTCTTTAAAGCATTAAAAAGCAAAGATGTCACCTTGAAGACTAAGGTGCACCTGACCCAAGCCATGGTGTTTTCAGTCACCTCATAGGCATGCGAAAGCTGGACGATGAATAAGGAAGACCGAAGAAAAATTGACACCTTAGAATTATGGTGTTGAAGAATATCGAATATACCATGGGCTGCCAAAAGAACCAACAAATCTGTCTTGGAAGAAGTACAGCCAGAACGCTCCTTAGAAACAAGGGTAGTGAAACTTTGTCTCACATACTTTAGACATGTTATCAAAAGAGATCAGTCTCTGGAGAAGGACATCATGCTTGGTAAAGCAGAGGGTCAGCGAAAAAGAGGAAGACCCTCTGCGAGATGGATTGACACAGTGGCTGCAGCAGTGGGCTCAAGCATAGCAAGTATTGTGAGGATGGCTCAGGACTGGGCGGTGTTTCGTTCTGTAGTACATAGGGTCACTATGAGTTGGAACCGACTCAACAGCACCTAACAACAACATGAGACCTCTAGGAGCCCTTGTGGCACAGCGGTTAAGCGCTCAGCTACTAACCGAAAGGTTGGTGGTTCAAACCCACCAGCTGCTCTGTGGGAGAAAGATGTCTGCTTCTGTAAAGATTACAGCCTTGGAAGCGCTGTGGGGCAGTTCTGCTCTGTCCTGTAGGGTCACTATGAGTTGGAATTGCCTTGATGGCAGTGGGTTTGGTTTCGAGTATGAGGACTCCATATCGTCTTTGGTTAATGTAAACTGGAACAGTGGTTTGTGGCTTCTTTGATTGTATGTAAGATGTTGTTTTTCTGGTCTTTTGATGAGTGCCGAAAAACTGCACTGAACCTAGTTTTTATAATTTATGGGTTCCTCTTGTCCATCTGTCCCTTTAATGTTAGTCTGCTTAGAGTTCTGACTCTAGCTTGCTGCTTTTTATTTCTCCTTCTCTCGCCTCCTACTTTTCAAACTCTGCTTACTATCATTGGGCTATTTCATTCACTCTCATGGTGTTAATTATTCCTATATGACGACTCTCACATTTATATTTTAGACCTCACCTTTTTCCTAAGCCTTAAACTCATACCTCCAACTGGTTAATGAGCATTTACATTGGGAAGCTCTTCAAATTTCAGCTTGTCCGTCCATAATTGAACTCATCTTTCCCTCCAAACCAGTTCCTCTCACTCTGTTTCTTACATTGGAGATTGATACCCCTCTGTTTCACAAGACTTCCCTCCCTTGGGAGAGAATTTTCTTCAAGTCTGTCTTATCTCCATCATAATTGCCCCTCTCTAGGCCATCACCATTTGTCTTAGGCTGGGTTCTCTAGAGAAGCAAAACCAGTAAAGCGTATAAATATATATATAGAGAGAGATTTATATCAAGGAAATGGCTCATGTGGTTGTAGAGGCTGGAACGTCCCAAGTTTGTGGATCAGGATAGAGGCTTCTCCTGATTCATGTAGCCGCAGGGGCTGGTAAACCCAAGATCGGCAGGTTGGAGGGCAGGGCTCTTGCTCACAAGCTATGAAGATCGACAAATCCCAAGATCAACAGGCAAGACCACAGGTAAGCTGCTCACTCAAGTCCGAAGAACTGGAGGTCAGACGAATAGGAATTAGCTGCAGGATCCAGAGCAAGCAAAAGGCCTGAGCCTTGCCAGAACGTCCACTTATATTCGGATGCAGGTCACACGCCCGAGGAAATTCCCGTTCAACTGATTGGCTACTCACAGTGGATCCTGTTACGGGGGTGATCACGTATCAAATCTCAACAGGGAAGTGATCACATTATACGACTACCAATGGCTCAGCCAAGTTGACACACAATCTTAACCATCATACCATCTCCCATGTTCATTCTACAAACATCCCCCTGACTGGTCTCCCTGACTACATTAATTCTTCACTCCCTTCACCCCCCTTTTAATTCTTCACTCTGCAGCTAGAGTGGTCTTCAGGGTCTCATTTCTGCTTTCCCCTCCTGCTTCATTCATTTATTGCTGCTCATTGCACTCTTGGCCTCCCGCCAGAGTAACCTTCATTCAGTTTCTTGAATGGGATACTCTATTTACAGGTCTTCATAGACATTGTTCTTTCAGATTGGATTCTTCTTTTGTACCACTGATCCGCTTTGCTGCCCTAAGTCCTTTTTCTTCTTTGGGCCTTCACTTAGTTATCCTTTCCTCTAGGAAATATTCCCTTACTCAAGTATTTATGGTCAGGGCCGCTAACCAAAAGGTTGGTGATTCGAATCCACCCAGAGGCCCCTTGGAAGAAAAGCCTGGCTATCTACTTCTGAAAAATCAGCATTGAAAACGCTCTGGAGCAGTTCTGCTCTGACACACATGGGATTGATATGAGTTGGAGTCAACTGGACGGCAAACTGATGGTGCATCCTGCACTGACTTGTGATTACTTGGTCACATTGTCTCCTTTACAGATATAAGCAGTGAGGCAGTTTATGCTTGTTTTGCTCAGTGCCTCTTAGGCTGTGTGCATGGAACTTAGTAGGACCTCAGTAAACACTTACTTGATGAATGAATGATTATCAAATGAATGCAAGTCTGTAAGGAAATTTGATTTTCATAAAATTCTACTGTAAATCATTTTCCAACGCAGAAGTCCTCTGGAAGCTGAATAATTATCCCTCATATGCCATTTATGTAAATCTGGATTATCGTGGATGGCTTGTTTGTCTGTTTCAGGCCTCTTGGTTTCTTTTCTGTGTTTTTCTTTGTGCTGCCTGTATTCCCTGTGAGTGCCTGGAGACCAGAGACTGCTGTTCTTCCAAGGGTGGTCTCTCTTCAGGGGACCCAAATTTGGCATAGTTAGGTGGAGAGTGACTGTTCCTTCAAAATAAGGCTCAGAGAGCAAGAACACATTGGGAGACATATTTTGGCTAATAGTTGACCAAGGGCCCTAGTACATTCTGGAAATGGTGGTTAGGTTTTTCCCCACCAATGGCCTGTGGCAGTTCTGAAGGGTGTTTTTATTTTTGGAGCTTTGTTTGCCATGGTGATAGTACTCCCTCCCCTCCCCGCCCCCAGTCTTCTGATTCCAGGTCAGGGCAACAGTTGTTCCTCCTGCAAGAGGGAAGGATTTTTGGAAAAGATGCATCCTTCCTTCCACTCTGTTTTTTTCTCCTCGTGAATCCAACAAATATTTATTGAACACATACTATGGTCTAGGTACTGTCTTAGACACCAGAAACAATAATGAACAAAATAGAGAGTTTCTGCCTTAGTAAAAACTTACACCCTAGTAGGATCAGCATACAGTAAACAAATAAGCAATGCGACATTTGTCCCTATTAATTTAAAAACTAAACTTACTTGGACCCATCACTGAAATGGCTAAAATGGAATTAGTTTTTCTAAAATCTAGAAATCAGGAGTTGTAAAAGTGGTGTCTTCTACCCTGTTTTGAAGAAAGAGGTGGACTAGAGGAGGGGCTGGTAGCTGATTGTGAAAAGCTGACTCCTCTCCCATTGATCCAAAAAAAATACTAAACCCATTGCCATCAAGTTGATTCTGACTCACAGCGACCCTATAGGACAGAGTAGAACTGCCCCATAGGGTTTCTAAGGAACGGCTGGTGGATTTGAACTGCCGACCTTTTGGTTAGCAGCCAAACTCTTAACCACTGTGCCACCAGGGCTCCCTCCTATTGATAGTGGAACTTAATTTAATTTGCCGTGGGTATTTTGGAATGCAGGTCCATGTGTTGCTCTGATGTCTTCCAAGACCTTGGATGACTGTGGTATTAAGCTGGGTCTCTCTGCAGCTGTCAGGTGCCAGAGCAGCTGTTACCCTGGTGTTTGCCTTTTTTTTCCCTCTTGGCCCTAGTAAAAGCCAAGAGCAAAAGGGCTGCCAATAGAAATGGCTGTTTATCATCCAGTGTAATGACAGCCTTGAAGTCAGGCAGTGACTGCCGCTTATTGAACCACATGGAGTGTGGGGCCTTGAACTCAGCTCCAAGGGGGGAGGTACAGAGGGAAGAAGTGACATTGACATTTGCCTTCTGGAGGCTAGAGTCAGAGTGGCAGAGAATGGTGCTCACATGAACACAAACGAAAACAGTGCTTACAATATCAGTTTATCAAAATCTCTTAATCTGGGTAGTACTTTAGCCTTGTCAGAGTGCCTTTCCAGGCCACAGGCTACTGGAAGGCAGGGACAGAGTATAATTACTCTTTGTATTGCCTCAGCACATACCAGGCCTTCCAGTAACATACATGTGGCATGACAATCTATCACCTCATTTGTTCCTGCATCATGTGGGGGAGATGTAATGAGTATGTGCATTTGGCTCTTAAGAAAATTGAAACTCTGAAACATGCCCACATTCATACAACTAAGTAATGGTAGAAACTGGACCCAGAAAGAGGTTGGGTCATGTCGCTTTTAATTCAGGAGTTTTTCTATGTTGTAACAGTACGTGTATATATCTGACATTATACTGAAGTTTATATATAAGTGCTGGCAATGAGGGTAATTAAGATCCATAGGAAATGGAAAATAAAGACCAAACATTATAACCAGCTGTTTCAGCATGCCTCCACTATGTTACAGCTGCAGAAGCTCTGTCTGGGTTTTACCTCCTCTTGTTTCCCCTTGAGGAGCCCTGGTGGTGCAGTGGTTAAATGCTCGGCTGCTAACCGAAGGTCAGCGGTTTGAACTCACCAGCCACTCCACAGGAGAAAGATGTGGCAGTTTGCTTCCATAAAGATTTACAACCTTGGAAGCCCTTTGGGACAATTCTACTCTGTCCTGTGGGGTTGCTGTGGGTTGGAATTGACTCAATGGCAATGGATTTGGTTTGGGTTTGGGTGTTTCCCCTTTCTATTCTTGGGAGGGACACAGTAAACATTCAGGCTGCCAGAGAGAAGAGAGTCCAAACTGGGCAAATGCTTATCACTTGCTGCTACTGCTGGCCAATGCGCTTTGGGTGGCCTTTGCCCTTGAAGGGCTTAGTCTAGTTCATCCATTCATTTGTTCAACAGATTTTTATTGAGCATCTACTAGGCAGTCAATACAAATCATACAAATAAATGTAACATTTAAAAATGTGACAAGTGCATCTAAGGAGAGGACAGCAATAGCTATCATGTTTGGTAATTCTCATCATTTGCCAGATCTTGTTGTGAGGGCCAGCCTTTCGCCAGCCTTTCTTACTAAGTGGAGCTGGGTGGACATTTTGTCTTAGGAAAGAGAAGCAGTTTACTCTCCAAGTAGGGCCTTGTTCATTCATTTCACGGGGTAGGTATCTTAGTTACCTGGTGCTGCTGTAACAGAAATACCACAAGTGGGTGGCTTTGAAGAACAGAAATTTATTTTCTCACTGTTCTGGAGGCTAGAAGTTTGAACTCAGGGCGCTGGCTTTAGGTAGGGGAAGGCTCTCTCTCTCGGCTCTGGGGGAAGATCCTTGTCTCAGCTTCTGTAACTCCAGTGTTCCTTGGTTGCTTGTCAGTACTCACATGTGCTTCTGTCTTACTCCATTTGTGTTTGCTTCTGTATCTAATGTGCTCTTTCTATAGCTCAGAAGTGATTAGGTTTTGGACACCCCCTACACTGGTATGGCCTCATTAACATAGCAAAGAACTCTATTCCCAAATGGGATTACATCTACATGTAAAAGGACTAGGATTCCAACACATATTTTTGGGGACACAGTTCAATCCATGACAGTAGCCAAAGGTGGCAGTGCTTTGTTGGCTGAGAAATCACCACCCCAGGTATGGGATAACCAGGCCATTTTCTTCTCTTCTCTCTTTCTGCTGGGCCTGGTACCATTTAACTTCCCTTTAGTTTCTCTGCAGAGGCCTGGAAGGGGAAGCAAAAGTTGTTTGTTTCTCACAAGCACTGCTGAAGAAATGATTAAAATTTTAAGTATTTTTAGGGAGTTATCTGTGCGTTTTTCTGAACTTGTCCTTCATAGCCATGGAGAATCTAGAACCCTAAAGCGTCTTCTCCCGGTTGACTGCTTGTTTAAGGCCCCTTTGGATCCAGGTGCCCTTTGACAGTGATTCACTTTCACTGTCTTAAATCAGCTCAGTGGTGTCCTCATAGGATTAATAAGAAACAGTTGGTACCATGCAAGTAATTCCAAACTCCACTCATCCAGGTTAAGTAAACAACTACAGGAGAAAAAAAAAATATGTGTGTGTGTGTGTATATGTGTATATACGTATGTGTGTGTATATGTGTATATACGTGTGTGTGTATATGTATGTATATATGCACGCGTGTATATATGTGTGTGTGTGTATATGTATATATATGTGTGTGTGTGTAGATATTTATGGAGTCCTGGTGGTGCAAACGATTAAGCGCTCAACTGCCAAATGAAAGGTTGGTGGTTTGAACTCGCCCAGCAGCTCCCTGGGAGAAAGACCTGGTGATCTGCTTCTGTAAAGATTGTTGTTGTGTGATTGATTCTCATTCATAGAGACCCTATAGGACGAAGTAGAATTGCCCCATAGGATTTCCAAGACTGTTTATAGGAGCAGATGGTCAGGTCTTTTCTCCCGAGGAGTGGCTGGTGGGTTCAAACCGACGACCTTTTGGTTGACAGCTGAGCGCTTAACCACAGCGCTACCAGGGCCAAGAAAACCCTATGGGGCCATTCTACTATGTCACATGGGATTGCTGTGAGTCCAAATCGATTTGATGACACCTAATGACAATGACATATATATGTATACATATATATACACACACATAAAAATAATAGTATATACTTTTATATAACCATTGCCATTGAGTTGATTTGCAACTGTAGTGACCCTATAGGACAGAGTAGAACTTCCTCATAGGGTTTCCAAGGCTGTAATCTTTACAGAAGCAGACTGCCACACCTTTCTCTCGTGGAGTGACTGGTGGGTTCAAACCACTGACCTTTTGGTTAGCAGCTGAACGCTTAACCACTGTGCTGCCAGGGCTCCTTATACTTTTTTTGAGGGGCTGTAATCTTTTTTTTTTTCTTGTGCTTTAGGTGGAAGTTTACAGAGCAAATTACTTTCTCATTAAGCAGTTTATACACAAATTGTTTAGTGGCATTGGTTGCCAACCCCATGATTTGTCAGCACTCTCCACTTCTCCACCCCAGGTTTGCTGTTCCCATTTGTCCAGTTTTCCTGTCCCTTCCTGCCTTCTTGTCTTAGCTTTTGGGCTGGTGTGCCTGTTTAGTCTCATATACATGATTGAACTACAAAGCACGTTCCTCACTTGTGTTATTGTTTGTCCTATAGACCTGTCTAATCTTTGGCTGAAGGGTGAACCTCAGGAGTGACTTCAGTACTGGGTTAAAAGGGTGTCTGTGGGCCATACTCTTGGAGTTTCTCCAGTCTCTGTCAGATCAGCAAGTCTGGTCTTCTTTTTGTCAATTTGAATTTTGTTCTGATTTTCTGCCACTCTGTCCAGGACCCTCTACTGTGATCCCTGTCAGAACAGCCAGTGGTGGTACCCGAGCACTGCCTAGTTCTTGGCTCAGTCTGGCAGAGGTTCTGGTAGTTGTGGTCCATTAGTCCTTTGGACTAACTTTCTTTGGTTTTTTTTCCTTATACTTTTATATATTTATTATATATATATATACTTTTTAAACCTGGATATATTCTAGGGGCAGGCTGGGTGCTTTTGGGTCATGGGATAGTGTCTCAAACTTTATTGGCAAGAAATTTTAATTTGCCTATGAATATGGCCACTTATCTTGATGTCAGCAATTGGATTCACATCTGTTGACCTCAGGGAGACTTAGAGACTTTGCCTGCCATGTTATGATAGGGGAGGACAAGGTAAACCAACTGGGGCTGAGCAGTGGGGCATCTAGAGTCACATGTGGCTACTGATTATGTATTTGAGAGAGTGGAGACAGTTGAGAAACAGAATGTGTTTCTACTTGTTATTTCCAAGGTTAGCTTTGCAAAATGCTGTCGATAATGGCCCAGGCAGACACTGCTCATAACCTAACCTGCAGCAAGGTTTCTCTAGACGGCTTCCCAGTGGCTGAGTGTGACTTTTATTCCAGAAGGGATTTCCAGCCTGCTTCCATGGAGTTGAGATCCAGTCTGGAGCCAGTTTTATTTCCCGAGGTGGTTTTGCATCATTAGTTTCCTCCTGTGTAAATAGGAGATCATGATAATACCTATCTCGTAGGTTGGTTTGAGGATGAAATGAAATAATAAAGGTAAGGCACTTCTCAAGTGCCTGATACACTGTAGGAGCTCACTATTTTTGGTATTTCTTTTTGTGCCCTTCCTTTTAAATTTAAGGAGGGAGGTGTGTCATGGATTGAATTTTGTCCCCCCAAAATATGTGTCAACTCAGTTAGGCCATGATTCCCAATATTGTGTGGTGGTTCTCCATTTTGTGATTGTAATTTTCCTATGTGTTGTAAATCCTAATCTTTGCCTGAGGTTAATGAGGCAAGATTAGGTTATGTTGAAGAGGATTAGGATGGGACTGTAACACCCTTACTAAGGTGACATCCCTGATCCAATGTAAAGGGAGTTTCCCTGGGTGTAGCCCGCACCACCTTTTGTCTTACAAGAGATAAAAGGAAAGGGAAGCTAGCAGACAGTTTGGGACCTGTACCACCAAGAAAGCAGTGCCTGGAGCAGAGCACGTCCTTTGGACCTGGGGTTCCTGCACCGAGAAGCTCCTAGTCCAGGGGAAGATTGATGACAAGAACCTCCCTCCAGAGCTGACAGAGAAAGCCTTCCCTGGGGCTGATGCCCTGAATTTGGACTTCTAGCCTACTAGACTGTGAGAAAATAAATTTCTCTTTGTTGAAGTCATCCACTTGTGGTATTTCTGTTATAGCAGCACTAGATGACTAAGACAAAGTGTTTTCATGTTGGTGTCATTTCGAGCCAAGCTGATCTGATCTGAAGGATAGGCTTGCGGTTGGCCATCGTTGCTGACACCTCTGCTGAGTCATCTGGGGTTGGCAGACCTAGAATAAGATGGTGGTCCAGATGGTGGTTAGGGCTCTGGGTGATCAGCTAGGGCAGCTTGTATTATCTCTTTGTGTTTCCCCAGTGTTTCTGGAACCTGGTCTCACCTTTCTCATGGTGAGGGATGGGGTCACGTAAACAGCTAAGGGGGTGTTGTACATATCTTGCCTGGTGTTGAATTTCCCATGATATGCCTTCAGGAATCTTTAGTGTCAGCTTCGTCAGTACTGCTGTAAGGCTCTGTGGGAGGACGCTAAATGAATGGAGGCGGCAGGATTGTCTTCTGAGTTTGAGATGAGTGACAGTGTTTGATATGACGTGTAATTAGAAGAGAAGATGCTCTTGGTGCCAGAAGAAGATGCAGAGTGAGAACTTTTCAGAAAATGAGAAGAACTTATAGAAAATAGCCACAGTAAGATTTAAAGACAGTCTTAAGAGATACCAATGAGGTGTTTGTGAGATTAGGGCTGATTTTGTGTGTCTTCTGCAATACTTATTTCATCTTTTATGGGACTGTATTTATGGGATTGGTACATGGAATTCTTGTATTTTGAGAAATGCTTTAACTTGTTATACCTATATAACTTTCTATGAACATGTAGTTTTATACCCTTATTAGTATCGTGCTGTTTTATCACCGTCACCACCAACAATGAGTATTTTTAAAATACGTACTGTGGGTAAGCAGTGTAAGAGCCATGTTTAATATTTAGGAATGTAAGAAAATAAATGTTTAAGTCCATTTCTCTCCCAATAGATGCAGATATAAAATGGAGGAAAAAATTATTGAATTAAACTGTAATCTATGTTTCCCTTATGACTAGCTGAAGATTCATTAGGGTAAACTAAAATCAAAGAAGATTTCACTAGAATCTTCTTTTGAATTCCCTTCCAAGTTGAAAACACACTGGGGACCTTTCTGATTCCATGCATTGACATTCAGTCAGTCCTTTCTTATGGAAACTGCTACGCTAGTCACTCAATATAGTAATATAGCAGAGTTGGTAAGGTGATGGACTGTGCAGTGAGCTGCATGGATTCAAGTCCAAGCTGTCCATGCCTGTGACCTAAACTTATTACTTAGCTTTTTCGGAATTCTCCTCCTCACCCCGCAGTTTTATTGTCTTCATAGCACTTTTTACTTTTGAAATGATCTTATTCTTTGACTGGTCTCTTTGTTTATGAACTGTCTCCCATCTCTGAATCCCTCCCGCTAAGCCTCAAGAATTTAAGGTCCTTAAGATCAGGGGCCTTGCATGCTTTGTTAACTGCTAGGCCCCTAGGGCTTAGAACAGAGCCTGGTACCTGGGAAACACTGTACAACAGCACACTTTATGTTCATTTTGTGGAAAGAACAACTTTTCCCAGTGATCCTCCTCACAAGCAATAGCACCAAAGGGCTAAGAAAACTTTAAGAGAACTTTTCTACCCTCTGGAAGTTTACGTTTTCAAACCAGAAGGGCATCTCTGCTCTGAGAGTGTGCCAACGTGAGCTTTATTCTTCCAGGTGCTATTAAATACCTCTGTGACTTTACACATCTCTCTTAACTTCTTTGGAGCCCTGGTGGCACAGTGGTTAAGAGCTTGGCTGCTAACCAAAAGGTTGGCAGTTCAAATCCACCAGCTGCTCTTGGAAACCCTGTGGAGCAGTTCTACTCTGTCTTATGGGGTCACTGTGAGTTGGAATCGACTCGACAGCAATGGGTTTGTTTTGTTTTGTTTTGTTTTTCTTAACTTATTTGGCCTTTGGCTTCCTGGTTTGAAAGGGAATGGATTAGACTAGATCGTCTTTTAGGCCCCTTCCTGCTTGTTATAAATTGTTCCACCCAAAATGTGTGTCACTTTGGCTAGGCCATGATTCCCAGTATTGTGTGATTGTCCACCATTTGTCATTTGATGTGATTATCCTATGTGTTGTAATTCTGCCTCTGTGATGTTAATGAGGCAGGAATAGAGGCAGTTATGCTGATGAAGCAGGACTCAATCTACAAGATTAAGTTGTGTCTTAAACCCATCTCTTTTGAGATATAAAAGAGAGAAGTGAGCAGAGAGACATGGGGACCTCATACCACCAAGAAAGCAGTGCTGGGAGCAGAGCACGTCCTTTGGACCCAGGGTTCTTGCGTGGAGAAGCTTCTGGTCCAGGGGAAGATTAATGACACAGACCTTCCAGAGCTAACAGAGAGAGAAAGCCTTCCCCTGGAACTGGCACCTTAAATTTGGATTTCTAGCCTACTAGACTGTGAGAGAATGAAGTTCTGCTTGTTGAAGCCATCCATTTGTGGTATTTCTGTTATAGCAGCAGTAGATAACTAAGACACTGCTCTAAGGGTTGGTCCATGATTTTATTAATAGAATTATGGACTGTTATGAAATGATAAACCAGAAACAGAAGAACACTAAAAGGCAGCAGGGGTCAAAATGAACTGTGCAGGAAGTGAGCCAGGAAGCCACAGCACAGGTCTCTCTGCCTGGTGTTGCCCTTCCCGATATCTAAACTGCATCTGTTCTCAGGTGGCCGTCCTTCTCCCCACACTGTCTACCAGTGCCACCTCCCTCTCCTGGTTCAGTTCACACATCTTGGGATAGCCAGCAACTCCCTTCTCTGCCAATCTGTGTGTCTTGTATTTTGCCTTCAAACTCATTTTCCTGAAAGAGTTCCTGAGTTAATTAAACCTTACCTAGCTTCATTGAACTTCTAAGGCTAGAAGAGAGGTCCCTTTGTGATTGCCTAGCACACTTTGTCCATTTTACAGATGAGCAACTTGAGGTTCAGAATGGTGACAGACTTGCTGTGTGTTCTACAGAGTTGGGGTCAGAGCCAGAGCTGTACCCAGACTTCTGACCCCAGTTCCAGTGCTTGGCTCCTTTATGCTAGTGCTCCTCTGTGCTTTGGCTCTTTTTCCCATCTATTTTTTATTTTGAATAGATGAGTGTTGCTTTATGCATGGCTCCAAGATGAGTGTGTTTGTATACTATACAGAACCCTGGCGGAGTTTCCTGAAATCACACCCAGGGCTTCTTCATAGCACACTTTAGCAACCTTCCTGCCCTCTCTCCAAGGTACAGGGCTCACTGGAGGTTTGCTAGACTTATCTTACCATTAATTGATGAAAGTGGTATTAATTAACCATTCAACAGGTGTCTATTGCCAGCCGTTTTGCACTGTGCTAAGGTTGTGGGGATATGCACTGGTAAACAAAAGAAGCAGGACACCTTTGATTTCTCCTTCTCCTGCCATCACCTGCTGTCAAAACCAAAAAACTAAACACATCATTGGCGAGTCGATTCCAACTTATGGTGACCCCATGTGCTACAGAGTAGAACTGCTCCACAGGGTTTTCTTGGCTGTAATCTTTATGGAAGCAGCTTGCCAGGCCTGGGTGGATTTGAACCTCCAACCTTTCAGGCACCTCCTCATTGGTTCTGTCCATTCTCATACCACTTCCTTAGCCTATACCGTATCATCTCTGCTCTATTACTCTTGTAATTTCTGCTAATAAACAAATCACTTCCCTCTTCAAAGCTCTTCAGTGCCTCCTCATCACCTACAGGATGAAATCTAATGTCATTTCTGGATCTGCATTCATCTCTTGCCATTCCCACCTCAGCCTTCATCTTCAGCAATATGGAACTTGTGGTCCTTGATGAACATGCACTGCTTTTCATGTTTCTATGCCCTGGCATGAGCTGATCCTTCTGTTTGGAATGTTTGCCTAGTAAAATGTTGGTGGTGGTTATTGGTGTTGTTATTGTTTCTGACTCAAGACGACCCCATGTGCAGAGTAGAACTGCTCCATAGGGTTTTCAAGGCTGTGACCCTTTGGAAGCAGATCGCCAGGGCTTTATTCCGAGGTACCCTCTTGGTGAGCTCGAACTGCCAACCTTTTGGATAGTAGTCAAGCACTTAACCATTTGTGCCATCCAGGAACTCAGTAAACTTACTCATTGTTTAAATCTGAGCTCAAATGCTTCTTCCTTTGTGAGGCCCTATTTCCCCTTGTAACCCGGATGTTCTTTCTTTTGTATGGGTACTGTACTTTGTATATATACTTCCCGCATCTCACCCTCCTTGAAGCAATTATCTTAGTATAATCTCATTATTCAATTCAAAGTCTCTTTCTTCACTAGAGAGCAAACTCTTAAGGACAGAATGTATCTTAGTCTCTCTTTTTAAGTCCTTGTGTTCCTGCAAATGGAACCTGGCACACAGTAGGTGCTCCATAAAGGCTTGTTGAATGAGAGATGTGATTTCATTAAGTACTATTTTGCAATTAAGTCAGGGATGGAATACTTTTTTTTCCCCCATGAAAGAGGAGTTATGTCAAATGCTGAAGAAATGTCAATAAGAGTTGGGATAGGAGAAAAAGGCCACTAGGCCGTCGTTGGTGACCTCTGATAGACAGCAGCTTGTATCAAGCAGTAGAGATGGAAGCTTGATTGCAGGGAGTGAAGAAGTGACTACAGAGGAAATAGTTGCAGCTGGTGCTGATCACCAGTTTGAGAAGTGGAGTAATAAAAGGAAAGAGAAAAAGTCGGGACCTTTAAGACTGGAAGGAGAAAAGGTCGGGACCTTTAAGACTAGAAGAAGAAAGATGCAACCAAAAATAGCCTGAGGCGTAGTGGTTAAGAGCTTGGCTACTAACCAAAAGGTTGGCAGTTTGAATCTACCAGCTGCTCCTTGGAAACCCTATGGGGCAGTTCTCCCCTGTTCTGTAGGGTCGGTATGAGTCGGAATGGACACGACGGCAATGGGTTTGGTTTGGGTTTTCGATTTGCCCTGTTGAGGCAACTGGGTGTCACTAATGCCAACGTATTTCATTAAAGTGAGATTCTTACCCTCTCAGCCAAACTCAGGAATGGAGCCTGCCCGTCCCCAATTTCATTCATTAGCTTCTCACTAAAATTGTCATTGAGAAGGAAATGGACATAAAGAAGAGTTTGAATTAAACAGATTTTTTTTTAAGTCTATAGGATGACTAGTATCTAGATAAGGAGACGGCAAAATGCCAGGATTTCTTCCTCCTCCTTGTGTACCCAGTTACTAGTGAAATGTGAGTAATGAGCAGAAAACACAGAAGAGAAGGCGAGTATTTGGGTGGTAAGAACTTGCAGAGTGGGATACTTGTAAGTTCCAACTCTGCAGGTGAGCAGTTTCTATTAGGCAATGATGATTGAAGTGGAGGTGCTTTTTCTTCTGGGACCAGCCCTATGAGCTCCTGTAATTTTTCCCCGACTCTGAGTCAGATCTCCTTAACCAGTGATGCCTGGGAATAGCCATGTTATTGCTCTTAGCCCCCAGAGTGAACACAGAGCATTCAGACGATGCATTTGGGGCTTTGGGCATCACCAATCCATTTGCCTGCCTAGCCACCATTAGCGTGGAAAAGCATCTATAGGAAGTTGTTGTAAGGGAGGCTGTTTAGGTCAGACAGTCATCCGCACTGTAGATGATTTACAGATATAATGATCTGCTCTCAGACTTGGGGCACACTGGGGCATTTGATTACAGAAATACCTTGGGGTATTTGTTACAGAAAATGGGATACTTGTATTCAGGTTATAAAAATTCAAAAAGAACAGATTGGAGTTTGAATAAAAAAGAGAAGTACATTATTTTCCTCGAGTACTGACTTTAAAGTGAGATAGTATGTGAAATATGCATTTAGTAGGCAATCAGTGAGGTCACTAGGTGGCGCAAGTGGTTTGCACTTGGCTATTAACCTAAAAGTTGACTGTTGGAACCCACCCAGTGGTGCTGCAGAAGAAAGGCCTGGCAATCTGCTTCAGTGACGTTTACAGCCAAGGAAACTCTTTGGAGCAGTTCTACTTGGTGACACATGGGGTCGCCATAAGTCATAATCAACTCAATGGCAGTGGGTTTTGTTTTGGTTTGGTTTAGGCACTTAGTACATGCTAGTTTCCCCTCCCTCTGTAATGTGAACCCTTGAATAATTATCTGTAGACTTTAAGTTCTGTTCCTAAACATCCATTAAGATTCTTCAGGGCAGGGCTAGGTCTTAGGCTACTTCCTGTCCTTCAGCTTCTAGCACAGCACCTGGCCCACCCAAAGCTTGCTTTCTCATCTTTTCTCTCTCTACAGGCTGCCATTCAGTAAGTATTCTTTGAATGAACTCCGAGTGGATCGGTTACCTACTTTGTGGATCATCAGAATCTTTTTTGATGCCATTGTCTATCTGGGTGGGTCTCAAACTGTTGATGTTAGAGATGAACTTGATTTGAGTTAATTGGCTATAGGGGCATAGGGTAGGAGTGACTGGGGATGCCTGTGTGTCTGTTTCATTAACATCCTCAAACCAAAAATAAATGATTCGTAGATTATTCAGTTTTGGTTTTCTTTTGTTCAGTATTCTGAGTTATTCAGTCCTGTTGCCTTCATTGGAGTCCCTGGGTAATGCAGATAGTTAAGCACTAGACTACTAGCTGAAAGGTTGGTGGTTCGAACTCACCCAGAGGTGCCTGGGCCTGGCGATATGCTTCTGAAAGCCAACAGCTATGAAAACCCTATGGAACGCAGTTCTACTGTGAAACACACGGGGTCGCCATGAGTTGAAATGACTCAGTGGCAACTGCTTTGTTTGTTTTTTCTGGTTCATTGCCCTCATGCTAATGAAAAATGACCATGAATGGTGTATACCTTATCAGAAAGTTGTCAAAGGCCTTGGGAGAGAAGACACAGAGTTTAGACCTGTGTGGAAGGAAAGTGGAGTTGTGGAAACAGATCAGGCTATTACAGCCAGACATCCTGACTTCAAATCCAATCCCTGCTGTTATTTCTCCCCAGGCCTCTGAGGGCTCTCTGTGAGTTGGTAAATAACCAATGTTCTTGGTCAGGACCATTTTTATTTTTTCTAATTGGAAAAAAAAAAAAACAAGATAACAGTTTTACCATAAACCAGTTTTTCCTGGGGCTAAGGGCGAATGAAGTTGGATGGAGGTTGGGCTGGGAGTGGGGCAAGGGAGGAGAGGCAGGGAAACTGAAAAGACTCTTTCTGGAAAACAGCACTGCCTGCAGCCTGTCCTTGACTTCAGTGGTCCCTGGAGACATTTGTCTGTCATCAAGGGCCTCTGTATAAATACCAGGGCTTCAAACTGGTTCTTCCGGGTTCAATCATGGCCAATGAAGCGAAACCGGAACAGACTAGAATTTTTAAAATTTGGGTAAACTGGAACCATAACTGGAAAGGGAAAAATTACAGGTTGAAGCCCTGTTAGAAACTTAATCTCCATCTTAGAAAACAAGGACAGTGTACACGTTGCACAGCAACCATATCTCTTGCCTGTGGGATTTTGGACAGTTGGAAATAGCAGTGCCCTGCTCAAGGATGGTGGCCAACCTTGCCGCTTTGAATGTGTGTCGCACTCCTCAGTCCTGGCAATGATCCAATCTCATGCATCAGGCTTCTGAAAGGGTTCACTAATGCCTCTTCCGAGTCTCCCATTCCAGGGCTTTGGCCTAATTTTTCCTGTTTGAATTATGGTTCCAGATCACCCAAATTTTAAAAATTTGTGTCTGTTCGGATTTGCTTTTTCTGCCATGACTAAACCAGTTTGAACCAGTTCAAAGCCCTGGTAACTACCTGTGTTAGCTCCCCATCCATCTACTTCCTTTGTCCTTGAGGACCCAAGAATGTGTCCTCTTTCCGGATGTGTCAGCTTCTCCTCTCCTTGGGTGCCTCTGTCCTTGGCCCTCTGGGGGTGGAACATAATGCTTCCTGTATCTTCCCTCCCTTGTTACCTTTCAGGACTCACACTTTCAGTGGAATTTGACTTCTGTTGACTAGAAGGAAACACAAAATTGTAGTCATAAAAAATCTTGAAAACATATTTGCTCTTCACTGAGTTTGATCTTTAGTCAGTTGAAATTGGACCAGTGCCACATTTTCTTGGGCTACTTCTAAAACTTTCTTGTAGGAGGTCTCTAGTTGCTATGCCAGGTTGGCTCCTAAATCAAGCTACTCCAACTTCAGCTGGCAGTAGAGTCAAGGTGGCACGGCCACAAGGACTGTTTCCTAAACTTAATTCTGTGGAGAGGCCTTCAGATCGCCAGCATTTCTGTTCTGTAGCTGGCCTAGCCTCGTGGGTCCTGACTTCATGCCTGTGTGGATGGTGCTGGCCTCTCTGATTCCCCAAAGACTCCCCCTTAGGCTGCAGGCCAGCCCTTCCCTGGCCTCCTAGAAGTCTCTCTACCCCTGTTTCTAGCTCTCGGAAGTTCTCTCCTCTCTCCTGGCGCATTTTTCTGTCTTATTTGGCTCACCTATAACTTTTTCAGCAGCTGGTTGTTGAGACACTTCTACTCTTAGGCAAAGTTTGTATTTTTTGTTTTGTTTTCCAAGTATGATCAAAAACTTGTTTACTTCTGTGGTTTCACCTATGGCTTCACCTCACCTCATTGGCCGGCCTCATCATCTGGCAAACTGTCCCATCTTACATCAGCACTCTTTGACTGGTCACAGCAGACTATTGCTGCTTATTGTTTCAAGGTGCTGTGGCTCAAAGAGAGCAAACTCCAGAGTCAGGTAGGGGAGAAAAGGCAATGAATTAATTCCTGAATACACCAAAGGGAAGAGATGGCCAGGCTTCTGTTGGCCAGGGTGGAAGATGCACTTATTGGGTGGGGTGAGGTCTGTAGGACCATGTAGAAGAGACATTTAAAGCAGAGGGGCAACATGAACAAAGTTGGGAGGGATGCATGTACGTGGTCTGTTTGAGGAACACAGTGTAAACAGAGCGTAAGGCTTAAGTGGAACTTTCTGCAGGGCAAATTGTGAAGGCAAGTATTCGGAAAAAGTGGTGTGTTCCTTAAGCTCAGAGCAAGCAGTTGAAGAGAGTTTAAGTTTATATACATTCTCCTTGCCCACTTTCTCCAGAATCCATCTGAGGAATCTAATGGGGTAAGTGTAATTCTTTTAATTGTGTGGGGATCTTTTGCCCTTTATAAAAAGCATCTCAGAAACAGGACATTAGAGTGAAGAAATTTTTTCGATCAGAGCTTGATTATCTGTGTCAGTGAGAACCAAGGGTTGCAGGAAAGTGTGAAACTCATAGATAATTAAGAAAAAGAAAAAAAAAAGCTGTAGTGTAGCGTTGGACTTCAAGATCCTTTCCTACTATGATGCTGATGTGGCTGGTTAGGGGCCAATTCTGAGAACCACTAGTAGAGCAGTGGTTCTCAACATGTATTATACATATGCATCACGTGGGGATCTTGTTAAAATGTAGATTATAACTCAGTATATTTGGGTGGAAAGGCAAATTCTCAGCAAGGATTCGAACCAGAACAAACCAGTTAAAAGCCCTGCTACTAACCCTTTCATCCATAATGTCTAATTGGAGAACCATGCCCTTTCTTGCCCCCTCCTCCGTTGGAGGGACTGGCCATCTTGAGGTGCCACTTCTCATGCTAGATAACGGAGAGTTGGACCAGACCTTTGACCCTGGGGTGGGGAAGAGGAGAGCTGGCATTAGGAGGGTATTGGTAGGTTTTCTTATAGTGGCTTACTTAATTGGAAAGTCCACATATGTCTAATTCAAGTTGGTATCCCCAGAGCCTAGCACAGTGCCTAAACCATGGATAAATGAATGTACATCAGGAATTCGTACTGAACGGTGGACTCTGTGAGGTCACAGACAGTGCCTTACACTTCTGCTAGAGCCTAGCAGACTACTTTCATTGCAGATGTTCAGAAAATATTCGTCGATGAACAGGGAGAGAAAGTGTAATCTGTGCTGATTTGACAGTACTTGGCAAGCTGTCTTTCTGGACTGGCCAGGGAGTAGTCATTGGAAGTAGAGACTTGGGATTATAAATATAGCAAAAGAGGACAAGGCTAGATATTTGTACATTCATTTATCAAACACCTACTGTGCACCTAATATGTGCTAGGCATGGTGCTGGGCACTGGGGTTGGAAAGAAGTGGCAAATGAAATAGGATATCTGCCCTCAGATAACTTACATACAGTCTGGTAGAAGGGATAGGGAAGTGAATTATTGATTACTGGGTCTAGAGGAGTATGATAATTGTTATCATAAAGGCTAATACAGAGTGATAGGGGACCATAGTGTGGGTGGTGGCCATCAAGGAATGCTTCCTTGAGAAGGTAATACTTATGAAAAATAAGTATTACTCAATGCCTGATACCTTTCTAAGTATTTTATGGGTGTTTATTTAATTCTTGAGTCTGTTGTTGTGGCATGGATTTCAGCATACCAATAGTCGTGAAGATGGCTCAGGATTGGGCGACGTTTTGCTCTGTTGTACATGTGGGTGTCATGACTTGGAGGCAACTAACAACAATTTATTTAATTATCACAACATCCCAATGAAGTAGACACTGTTACCATCATTTTGTAAAGGTAGTGTCTTAGTCATCTAGTGCTGCTACAACAGAAATACCACAAGTGGATGGCTTTGATAAAGAGAAATTTATTCTCTCACAGTCTAGTAGTCTAAAAGTCCAAATTCAGGGCATCACCTCCAGGGGAAGGCTTTCTCTCTCTGTTGGCTCTGGAGGAAGGTCCTTGTCATCAGTCTTCCCCTGGTCGAGGAGCTTCTCCCCACTGGAACCTCGGATCCAAAGGACGCGCTCTGCTTCCGGCGCTGCTTTCTTGGTGGTATTATGTCCCCAGTCTCTCTGCTGGCTTCTCTCTTTTATATCTCAAAAGAGATTGACTTAAGACACTATCTATTCTTGTAGATCTCATCAATGTAACTGCCAATAATCCATCTCATTACATCATAGTAATAGGATGTACAACACTTAGGGAAATCACATCAAATGACAAAATGGTGAACAGTCACACAATATTGGGAATCATGGCCTAACCAAATTGACACACATCCTTGAGGGACACAGTTCAATCCATTACAGGTAGAAATTGAGTAAGGTAGGTAATACGACCCAAATTTGAAACTAGGCAGTCAGAAGTTAGAGCCCTCAGGCTTAATCCTTACACCTTACTTCTTTCCCAATGGAAATTAGTGAAACAAAGAAGGGAGTAGAGAAAAGGGCATGTTAGGCTCAGAGAATAGTGTATTCAAAGGCAGAGAAAAGTAGTATGATTGGAGTGGAGAATGACCTGGGAGTGGAGGTGAGAGATGAGGAAGCTGGAAGACAGCAGCCAGATAGGCAAGGCGTTCATTGCTAAGCCAAGGAGTTTGAATTTTGTTCTGAAAGATTCTGAAGGGTTTTAAGCAAGGGAGAGGCATGATCAAATCTGCATTGCAGGAAGATCATTGTGTCAGTGTACAAGATAGACTGGAGTGGGGCCAGATTGACAACAGGAAGAATAGTCAGGAGCCTATTAAAGTAATCCCTGTGAGAAGTGATGAGGGCTTGATCCTAGGCAGTAGCAATGGGAGTGATGAATGGAGGACAGGATGGATTTGAGAAAGCTCGGCTGCTAACCCAAAGGTCGGCAATTCGGGTCCCACCAGCCGTTCCTTGGAAACCCTATGGGACAATTCTACTTTGTCCTATAGGGTCGCTGAGAGTCAGAATTGACTCGATGGCCATGTGTTTTTTTTCTTTTTTATGGAACTGGAAGCTGCAGAACCTGCCGTGAAATCATATGTGGGGGTGCATTTTTAGTTTGAATGAGTCCTTGTAGAGTACAAGGAGAGGAGAAAAAGATGATGAGTTCAGTACTGGACTTCCTGAGTTTGAGATTCTTGTAGGAAATTTAAGAGAGCTCAGCAACCGTGAAAATTTATAATTATTATTCATATTTGTTGGGTACTTATTATTTGCCAAACCTTCCTCTAAAAATCAGTTGCCATGGAGTTGACTCCAACTCATGGCAACCCCATGTGTGTCATAGTAGAACTGTGCTCCATAGGGTTTTCAATGGCTTATTTTTTAGAAGTAGATGTCCAAGCCTTTCTTCTGAGGTGCCTCTGGGTGGACTTGAATCTCTAATGTTTTGGTTAGCAGCTGAGCATGATAGTCATTTGCATCATATTAATAATCTAATTTAATCCTCACAAGTCTATGAAATTATTTACATTTTAACAGATGAGGGGTTGAAAATGTAGTGCGAGGTTGAATAACTTGCTCCGAGTTACTCACATAACAAGTGGCAGAACTAGAACTCATATCCTGGGTTTGATCTTGAAACCTCTATGTCAATAAAACTTTATGTGATGATGGAAATGTTGCTTATCTTCGCTGTCCAACACAGAAGCCACTAGCCACATGTGGCTACTGAGTACTTGAAATATGAGTGTTGGGCTAAGGAACTGAATTTTTAATTTATGTTTAATTAGTCACATTTGGCCAGTAGCCATTGTATTGGATAGCTCAGCTCTCTGCTCTGCTATCTTTGTCTTTGGAAGTCATCAGCATATCCGTCAGAACGGAAGCTTTAACCAACCCAAAACCAAACCCGTCGCTGTCAAGTCGATTCCGACTCATACTGACTCTATATGACAGAGTAGCATTGTCCCGTAGAGCTTCCAAGGAGCGCCCGGTGGATTCGAACTGCCAGCCTTTTGGTTAGCAGCCGTAGCTCTTAACCACTGTGCCACCAGGGTTTCCTGGTGTGTATAAGAGCAAAACCAAAAAAAAAAAAAAAAAAAAGTTGCTGTGGAGCCAGTTATGACCCCATTTGTTTCAGAGTAGAACTGATCCATAGGGCTTTCCGGCTGCTGACTGAAAGTTCAGTGGGTCAAACCCACCAGCTGCTCCGCAGGAGAAAAGGCCTGGCGATCTGCTCCTGTAAAGATTACAGCCTAGGAAACCCTGTGGGACGGTTCCGCTCTGTCCTGCAGGGTCCCTGTAGGGTTGCTATGAGTTGGAACCAGCTTGACGACACACAACGACAGCGACAACGAATGGGTCAGTGGTGAGGAAGCAGAGGCAGCGGGTCTCAGTGCTGGGAGTCACTGGGAAGCTTGTAAAAAATACGCGTTCCTGGGCAGCTTCAGATTCTGATTTGATAAGTCTGGGGAGGGGCCGAGGAGTGTGCATAGTGAAGTGCCTGAGAGGGTTTTGACAGTTACCGAGTGGCACATTCCTCCAGTAAAATGGCTGGGAAGGGAAGGAAAAATAAAGGCGTTGAGGGAGAGCTATTTTTTATTTATTTATTTTTAATTTTTAAAGAAAAGGGTAAGGGCGATGTGGGCTTGCTTAGAGGTGAAAGGACTATTAAATAGAGAAGGCTTGGTGAATTGTGATGAGTTAGAAAGCTCGTTAGTTAGCTGGATTGTGAATCCCCGAGTCTTGGACCAGCTGCCCACGCTGCGTGTGCCCGAGGGAGCCCGGAAGCTGAGGCAGTCCTGCCCACCTTGTAGACAGATGACCATGGCTCACGCGGAGCACGCTGTTTCTCAGCAGTATTTGAGAATACTCAGAAATGCGTGAGCAGTTGCGAGTCCTTCGCAGTGCCCAAAATCACACCTGTCTGTTTGCCTGTTTTCTATTTTTAGACTTTCCCATACTCGCTTGCGAGGTGGAAAACAGTACTTATTCATCTTTATTCCCTACTTCTTTGCTCCTTGCCTTCTCATCGTCCCTGCTTACACTTTTCTACTTAAACTGAAGTGGTAAATTCCACCGTCATTTTAATGGTGGAAATAATTCAGCATGAAAACTCGGCCTTCTCTTTGTCAGTGATGTGTGGCCTTACTTCCATTCAAGGGTTTGAGCAGGTCAGTGGCTCCTGACATTTTTACCACTATCTTTTCTGTTACCTTCTTCCCATGCATTTGATGTTTGAAAACGTTTATCTGACAAATTCACTGTGAATATTAAGTACTATTGACAGCCACCATTTATGGTACACCTACCAGGCGCCAGATATTGCCCTTTCTTTAAGGCAGGCATTATTACCTAAATTTGACACGTAGAGGTGGTGTCCTTGAGTGGCACAAAATGTTAAGTGCCCAGGTACTAATGAAAGGTAGTTTGAGTTCACTCAGAGGCGCCTTGGAAGAAGGGCCTGGTGATCTACTTCTGAAAAATCAGCCATTGAAGACCCTGTGGAGCACAGTGCTACGCTGATACACATGGGGTCACCATGAGTTGGAATCAACTTGACAGCAACTGGTCTGTTTTTTTTTGTCTTGGACACTTAAAAAAGCAAACCCGTTGCCATCGAGTTGATTCCGACTCGTAGTGACCCCAGAGGACAGAGTAGAACTGCCCCATCAGGTTTCCAAGGAGCAGCTGATGGATTCAGACTGCTGACCTTTTGGTTAGCAGCTGAGTTCTTAATCACTGTGCCACCAGGGCTCCTTAGAGAAGTTAAATAATTTACCCAGTATCACCCCGAATGCAACAGAGTCAGAACTAGAACTTGCATCTTCCTGACTCCAACAACTTAAACCTCAAAACCAGCTCTATAAGTGGTATTTAATTGTCCCCATTTTTTCGGATGAGAAAACTGAGGCTAAAAGAGGATAAGGGTCCATAAGAAACAGAGCCAGGATTCAAACCCTGGTTTGTCTCCCTGCTCTTTCTACGATACCCCACTACCTAAGATAATTTATTTCCCCATTTTTACTGATCGAAGACATATGTAACTGCTACTCGGAACCTTTTGAAGCTTCCAGTTTTCATGAATAATTGTTGTAAACACACTAGATTGCTCTGATTACAGCCAAAAGCAAAAACATGTGATAAGTTAGTCAGTGGGTCCTTAGTGTGGGTAAGTGTACAATTTCCATCAGGCTCTGGAAATGCTAAATTACAGCTTTCACACGGGCATGACTGCTTGGAACCACCTGAAGCTCTCAAACCCCCTTCTGGGTTTCGGAGACTGTGGCCCCTTTAGAGCTGTCTGGAAGAGAAAGAGCTGTTCCCACTCATGAAGTACCCACTCAGATTAAGTTGCCAAATTCAGTCTCCCTAACAGTAAAGCAAAAAGCCCTGGTGGTACAATGGTTAGGCACTTGGCTGCGAACCGAAAGGCTGGCAGTTTGAACCCACCCAGAGGCTCTTCGGGAGAAAGACCTGGTTGGTGATCTGCTCCAGTAAAGATTACAGCCTAGAAAACCCTATGGGGAAGTTCTGCTCTGTCACATGGGGTCGTCATGAGTCAAAATTGACTCGACAGCACCTAACAACAGCAAGCAGTAAAGCTGTACTTTCCAAAGGGCAAAGGGACATCTTCCTGGTGGTCTGTGAGGTTAGCCTGTACTTTCTGCACATATACCAGTAGGGGGAGGGAGGAACAGAGGTGAGTGGAATCACAGGGAATCACCCAGCCTGCTTCCCGGGGCTTTGTGCACACCGCCTAGCGAACGTCTTCACTCTGGAGTGTGCTTTGGCTCAGCTGACAGGAGAGTTTTCCCAGATGTTCCCAGTGTATCAGTGTGACCTAGGATAAGCTTGAAGTATTAACATGAAGGCGGAAAACAAAATCAGGTTTCCGGATTTGATTTGCTTCATTCAGCTGGTTTCCCTCAGAGGTGTTTCTGGGTTTAAAGAAGAGCTTCCCCTCTTACTAAGGAATATATTCTAGTGTTCCAGAGTTTAACTTATGCAGTGATTTTTATCCAATGCTTCAGTTTACAACAGGAAGGATTTGAGGCACCCTAATTCCTTTCAGGGGCCTAAGAGTCCCTGGGTGGTGCAAACAGGTAAGCACTTGACTACTAACCAAAAGATATGTGGTTCACCCACCCAGAGGTGCCTCAGAAGAAAAGCCTGGTGATCTGCTTCTCTTAGGTCACAGCCATGAAAAACCTGTGGAGCATAGTCCTACTGTGAAACACATGGGGCCGCCATGAGTAAGAATCATTCAACCATAATGGGTTTGTTTGTTGTTTTTTAATTCCTTCTCCAGCTGTCTCAGGGGAACAGAAAAGGTTGCTTTACGACTCAAGTTCCCTTCCTTGCGGCATTAAGCCACCTGTCAGTCATCTGGTGCCCAGGCTAAGTTGTGGCAAATCCTTGTTTAGAGTTTGTCAGGCTTTTTAACAGACATTTTCATCCGTTAGTGCCCTCTGCTGGACTTCTCCTCGTTCTTCTCAGTTTCCTTAAGCTGCATGGTCCAGACTGGACTCCCTGCCCACCAACGCCCTGCTTAGTCTGTGGTGAATGGGCCCATGGCATCCCACACTCCTCTGTAAGCACTCTAGTATGGCGGATGCTTTCTCATGGCCTCCAGAGACTGGCAGGTTCATTTAGGGAGAAGGGTGAGCGGCCCGGTGTCCAGGTGGCCTGTATCACTCGAAAAGGCTTATATGAGACGAGAATTGAGAGGGTTCATGTGATAGTTTGAGGCAATATCTGAATCTCTGCAAACTCTGCTGCACAATATTATTTCATGGGATTGAAGGAGGAGTGGTTGCCTTATTTAAGACTGTTTAAAAACAAGTTTATAAAACGGAGAGGGAGAACCGGCCCCACTGGAGGGGGTGGACCCGAGGGTCCCTGGCTGCCCTTCAGCGCGTGCTCCCACGCCACGTACCCGGCTACCTCCGGCCCCTGCCGTGCAGACCCTTGCTGCAGACAGCGTCCCACGACACTTGCAGAAGGAAGGATCCCCGTGCACCCCGTGGCTGTTGCCATCGTGGATTTATCTGCAGTTCTGGCTCAGCTTCAGCTCTCTTGAGTCTTCCCTCAAACACCCCGCAGCAGAGGTGTCTGTACCTCCACCTTGTCCATCTTTCTAGTGTTGATGCTTCACAGTCCACAGTGAATACTTGTGCCTCCTAGACTGGGACTTTCTGGGAGGGACCACGTCTCAACAGTCTTTACATCCTCATCTCTTAGCACCGTGCCTGGAACACAATAAATGTTTGTTAATTGAAGCTGAACTAGAGTGCCTTTTCTTTCCATTTCTGCCATCCTCCATCTATCTGAATTTCAAGTGTCAGTGCAAAAACCTTGTTGTTGAGACATTCTTCTCTTACTGGCCCCAGAAAGAAGTGGCCTTCCTCTATTCTGGGTTCTTAGAGCATTTAATATGTACTTCTAAGAGTTATCATTATTTACTTTTTAAATGTAGTTAATTGTATTGAGTCTCCCTATCCAGATTGTAAACACCTTGAGAACAGGCTCCTTGTCTGATTTATGTTTTATTTTCCATAACACACACAACCATGCTTTCCATATAATAATGATAGCTGCTAGCATTTATATAGCATTTAATATGTGCAAGGCAGTTCTCCATGTGTCACATATGTTAACTCTCACAATGGCCTTACAAGATAAGAACTGTCATTAAGGTAAGAACTGTCATTTTGTAGGTGAGGAAAGTGACGGTAAATAACTCGCTCTGGGTCATATAAGTAGTAATTGGGGGAGCTTGGATTCAAACTCAGGCAGCGTGCTCCAGAGTCTAAGCTTTTAACCATTGCGTTGTCGCTGGTTATTGATGGCATATGTGTACATAGATGTGATGGATAGATAGCTCCTGTCAACTCTCATGGCGACCTCATATACAACAGAATGCATGTTGCCAAGTTCTGCATCATCCTCACGATCACTGCCATGTTTAAGTCCATCGTTGCAGCTGTTGTGCCAATCCATCTCACCGAGGGTCTCTCTTACCCTGTTGGCCAAACCCTTCACCAAACACAATGTCCTCCTCTGGCGGTTGATCCCTCCTGATAATGTGTCCAAAGAAAGTGAGTCGGACAGTGTTCTGTTATGATCCATAAGGTTTTCATTGGCTAATTTTCAGAAGTAGATCACTAGGCCTTTATTCCTAGTCTTAGTCTGGAATCTCCACTGAAACCTGTCCACCGTGGGTGAACCTGCTGGCAATTGAAACACCGGTGTCATAGCTTGCAACATGATAGCAACAAGCAAGCCATCATAGTACAGCAAACTGACAGGTGGTGGATATGTGCACGTACAAGGCATTATATAAATACTTGTTGAAAGAATGCAAATTGGTATTTAATTATTTAGAACTGACAAAACAGCTTTCATCTCCACCATCTGAAATGTTTTCTAAGCAATAGGAAGACCAGAAGGAGGAGTCAGAAGTGGGTCCTAGTTCTGGTTCCTGAAGCCCTGGATTGGGTTGCTTTGTTGTGGTTCTCGTTTGCAAGCCAACAGTGCCATCCAGTGGGATAACTTGATAACACCAGTTTAGAATTATTTTTTTGGAAACCATAGTAGATGATCATTTAGTTCTTGGGAGCATCTTTTATTATCTTAACTTTAAGAGTAGGGTGAGTAGGAAGGACAAGCCCATCCTGGCTCAAATGGGGTCATGTTTTACCTCTTCCTTGGAAAAGAGGCGCTGATTGTGGGTTGATGAGCTGTTCGGCTTCCAGACACTCCTCCCTCTGGTTCTCACATGTGCTACCAGTGGTATAGACTGGATTTATCTGGTGATGCTCGCCTCTGGAGCTGCGTGCTTTGGAATTTGAGTCCCAATAATCTATGCATTGTCCATGTTGTATATAAGAGGGTGCTTGATGTCAGTCCTAATGTAAGAAATCCCATAAAAACCCCAAAAACCATTGCTGTCTAGTCTAGGACAGGGTAGAGCTGCTACATAGAGTTTCCAAGGAGCGCCTGGTGGATTTGAACTGCCGACTTTTTGGTTAGCAGCCGTAGCACTTAACCAGTATGCCACCAGGGTTTCCAAGAAATCCCATGGGTCAGCTAAATTTTGCTCTAAGGTTTTAATTGGAAAGTCTATTAGAACTGGCAAAGTGGAAGTGATGGGCTTTGTGTGTGGTAAAAAGGAAGGGATTGTGTGCACATTTAGTTCCACCAAGCAACTGCAGGCTTTGTGTATGGTGCCATTGTGGTTTCTCTGTGTGTGTGTGTTTGTCTGAAAATTTGATGTAAATCACTTCTAAGTTCTAAGATCAATCACTTCTTGCTGGAAGAATATAAGGGCATGGTTACGAGTATGACCACAAAAATCATGTGCGTTTTTTGGCTGAGAATGTACAGGCACTGGAGCAAGCAGTTACTCCACAGATTGTTCAAAGAGTTTGTAGTCCCCTGGGGTTCTAGTTTAAGGGGTATACACCATAGAGAGCAATACACCTTATTGTGATTGACAGTCCACCAGAGTAAGGAATCAATTTTGGTTATACTGAAATCTTGGTTATAGTGGTATTTATGGTAATTGGATTAAAAAAAATTATTGTGGTAAATGTTTTGTTATATACATAACACGGAACATTTGCTATTTTAACATTCTTTACATGTACAATTCAGTGACATTAACTTATGTTCATCATGTTGTTCAAACATTATCCTTATCCATTGCCAAACTTTTCCATCATATGGAATGGGAATTTATGATTAATAGAGTCTGTGTAAAGCAGAGGTGAACAGACTTTTTCTGTAAAGGGCCAGGTAGTAAATAGTTTTGGCCTTGTGGGCCATGTGATCTCTGTTGTAACTACTCAACTCTGCTGTTGTAGCACAAAAACAGTCATGGAAAATATGTTAATAAATGGGCACAGTATGTTCCAATAAAACTTGATTTATGAACACTGAAATTTGAATTTCATATAATGTTTGCATATCACGAAATAGTCTTTTCAGTTTTTCTTTCCAACTATTTAAGAATGCAAATATCATTCTTAGCTCACAGGCTGTATAAAAACAGGCAACTTCAGATTTGGCCCCCGGGCCATAGTTTGCTGACTCCTGATCTAAACTACCAGATGCTTGGAGACGTTCATAGTTGGCAGTTAATAAAAGTGTTTGTTCGTTAGCTGTAGGTCGGTTACTGCAGCGTGGTATCTGAACAGCTTTTCTTTCTCTGTAGTGAGCCAGGAGCGAAGACGAAAGGTAGTTGAATTCCACATGACCAAAATGTGAGGCTCTTAAAGAACTCTGACTGTGAACTCTAAAAGGTGTTATGGAGTGAAAGGACTCCACCCTCAATTCCCTCTTCAACCCCTCAGGCTACTCAGCCCCCTCTGGAGGCAGAGAAGAGGACAGGGGACCCCATCAAATCTTTTCCCTTTCTGGGATTTCCCCTTCCCACCCTCAGGTCTGCTCCTTATGAGTCTTTGGGATTGAATGAGGTTGGGGAGTAATAGGGTTACTATCCTGTCAGACAGATTCAGAGGCCCAGGTGCAGAGAAGACAGGAGACATGTGCTCATTGAGTTAGAGCCAGGGAAGAACGGGTAATGGGATCAGGCTCTTCCTCTTCTGTCTCACTAGCAGTGGACAGCCCTTAGGTGTAGGGGATGGGATCTTCACCAACTTTGTGTCATCTCTCATGTCCTTTGTCGGTAATGGTAGTCCCCAATTTACAACATACTCTAGTTACGACAAACCGCATATATGACTGTTTTTTTTTGTACATCTTACCGTTAGTAATATGTAAGACATAATGTTGCAGCACATAATCTGCTGATGTTATCATTCTCCTGCCAACCCCCAAAGACAAATAAAGATCAGATTTATAAAGATATGGATAATAAAGGGCAATAATAATGAGAACTAAAAAAAAAAAAAAAAAAATGAGGTATTTGACTTACTCCAGAACCAACTTATAATGGAGTTGTCAGGACAGAACCCTGTCGTAAGTCGGGGACTACCTGTATGCTTCTTATGATAAGCTTACTTGGGGGAACTTGTATCTTGAAATGTTGTAACTCCATGTCTTTGTCTATTTGATGTCTACATGACCTCCACCAGGGTTGAGAAAGAAGCTGAATGTTAACAGTTTATATCTGTGTCTTTCCTCAGCAGCCAGCAGAGTAGCCAGCAGAGCAGCCACGATGATGATTCAAGCAAGTTCCTGAGTCCCCGAGTGCGGGAAGAAAGGTAAGATTAAATGGGGAGGAAGAGAATGGAAGCAAAGACTAGAGGAGGTGGGTGGAGTGTTTGGGTAAGACTGCTTCTACCACATGCCACAACTATGGGAAACTGAAGAGAAATAGGAGAGTGACAGACCTCTGGGCTTGAAGACTGAGTGGAAAGATAAAATGTTCACCCAAGAAATGAGAGAGACTGATTTTAAAGGCTTTTGGTGTCCAGCAAGGGGAGAAGTCGGTATGTGGTAAACCAGATTTGTTGGAAACACTGCGTAGTGGACTTAAACTTAAGCCACACTTTAAAGGTTGGGTACAGTATGGATCAGGAGGGGAAAGGGTATTTTGTGCCTGAGGAAGGTTGCATGGCATGGCAAAGCATGTGTGGCAACAGAACACCAGTCTGGCTGGATTGGAGTGGATTGTATGTGTTGGAGGTTAATGAAGAATGAGGTTGCATGTCTAGAGTGCAGTGAGAATATGGAGGCTCCTAAGTGCTAGTTTGAAGAGTTGGTATATAACATGTGAAGCACTCAGGACATGAGGACCAGCCAGGATCTGCTTCAGGTAGTGCCTATGAGATGCCAGTAAGAGTTAGGGAATAGAAGAGAGAGAATAGATCTGTTGTAGCAAGTTAAACTTCTGTGCCCAAAGAAAGTTGACTGTATTTATGTTACCTAACAGGAGGTCTCAACTAGCATACCACAGGGTTCTGCTTTTGGTCTCTCTGTTTACTATTTTTATCAACAAGCTGGATAAAAAAGTAGAAGTTTTTTTTTATTATTATGGTAAAATGCATATAACAAAATTTGCCATTTTAACCATTTTTAAGTCTACAACTCAGTGACACTAATTACATTCACCATGTTGTGTAACCATCACCATTATCCATTTTGAAATGTTTTTCATCACCCTAAACAGAAATGCAGTACCCATTAAACAATACCTCTCCCTTTTCCTCTGGCCCCAGCCCCTGGTAACCACTAATCTTTGTTTTTGTGCATTTGACTATTCTAGATATTTCATGTAAGTGGGATCACACAGTGTTTGTCCTTTGATGTCTGGCTTATTTGACTCAGCATGTTTTCAAGGTTCATCCATGTCGTAGCATGTATCAGAACTTCATTTCTCTTTATGGCTGAGTAATATTCCATTGTATGGATAGACACATTCTGTTTATCTGTTCATCTGTAGATGGACCCTTGGGTTGTTTTCACAAAAGTAGAAAGATTTTTGTTTTGTTTTTGTTTGTTTTTTTAACTATATTTATCAAACTTATGTTGGACACCCAGATGAGAGGGAATAGAGAATACTTTGGGTGATTGAATCAAGATTCAGAATTATTTCAAATAATAGAATGGGGTAGAAACCAACAAGATTTTTTGTTTTTAAAGGAAATGTGATGGTGTATATTTATATTAGAGAGGATTCATTTCTTAAGATTGCCGTAGGGAGCCTAATATGAAAGGTTATCATGTGAAAAAGAATGTGGGGTCTTTGTTCACCAGCCAAATAGGAGCCAGTAATATGACACAATTACCAAATGATCTATGAAAGTTTTGAATTATTAATGGAAATGTGGTACATGGGTTCAAAAAAGAATAAGGTCTCCCTGGCGTCTGCAGTAGTTTGGCCATACCTGGTGTCTTTTGCTCAGTTCTGTGGAGGTATTGATAAGTTAGTTCAGAAAAGAATGATTTGGGTGATTGACTATATCGTTAAAAGGGTCGGCTGAAGGGAAGGGGTTTGGCCTGGAGAAAGAGAGGATAGAGGATGGCTATGACAATGACAACACTCTTTAAATATCAGAAGGACTAAGAGCTAGAACTAGAGGGGTAGAAATTACAGTGAGAAGGGTTTCCACTCAGGATAAGGAAGAACTTTTTAGTAATTAGAGCTGTGCCAAAAGGGAACAGGCCTTGCAAAGTGATGAACTGTCCCCGCCATGGAAATGTTCAAGCAAAAGCTAGATGGTATGTCATAAAAGGGATTCCTGCCCTAGAGAAGGTGGGACATTTCTAATCCTTATTTCTTTAGATTACAGAGTCCTGAGTTTTGCCGTACTTCTCAGTTTTGTGTCCATTATTTACCAAAGTTAACGATTCAGCTCGTCGATTTAGATAGAGTACTATATATATATATATACTGGCCCACAAGGGCAAAGACTAATTGTTCTCCTCAAGGTGCTTAATCAGTTGTGATCTGATGGCACTTCCCTTAAGCCCCAGAGTGGCTACACTCTCTTTTTAATGCTTTCTGGATTTCAGCAGCCATATTCTCCACATTAGAAGGGGCCGTAAAATTCCCTCAGTACGACTCCCTTGCCAGGGCTTGTGCTCTAAACCTCTCTGGTAAGCATTCCATCCTTTGTGATCATGAAGTCTGTGGTTGCTCCTCTCCTATCAGCTCTGTGATTGCCACCACTCAACTCGCTTTGTATTAGCTCTGCAACTTGGGGTGCTGAGTCCCTGGGTGGTGCAATCAGTTAAGTGCTCGACTACTAACCAAAAGGTTGACAGTTCTAACCTGTCCAAAGGTGCCTCAGAATAAAGACTTGGCAGTCTGCTTCTGAAAGGTCACAGCTTTGAAAACCCTGTGCAGTGAGGTTCTACTGTGCACACATGAGGTTGTCATGGGTTGGAATTGATTTGACGGTGACTTTTTTTTTTTTTTTTGGTTTCTGGGAGCATTCCTGGGCGAGATGAATAAGTACTGAATTGTGCATACCCTAATATGTTTTTTTTCAGTGCAACTTCAACTCTTACTCTAGGACATGGCTGCTTGCTAGCTACAAAGAGCTTTGCCTTTTGTTCGCTATTTGGGATTGTACATTGTTATAAATTATATTCTAGCCCCTTCTCTGCCGACTCCCCCAACCAAACCTCTGTCCAGAAAAACCCTCTAGATTTCTTCCCTTGTCCTTTCTTCTTTCCCAGCGCTGGCCCACTCGCAGCTCCCCAAGCGCTTCTCAGTGGATGTGGATGTTGTTTTGTGGGGAATGGCGAGGGCTGTGATCAGAAGTATACTTCCTGTGGTTGCCCTTCAGGGTGTGTTCACCATGGCCTTCTGAAGGGAAGCTTTCTTCTCAGCCAGTGGGTTTCTTCTCCTGGAGAGAACAGGTTGTCCCCAGAGCGCTAATTAATCACTCCACCTCAGCTCAGAACAATCCTCAGCTCTGTACCTAATCCTTCCTCTAATATGTTTCCACTGAATTAAGAGTCTCTCTAGGGCCTTTTGGATGTTGGTCTGTGATGTTCTGGCCTGGGGCAATGGTCAGATGTGAACCCTAGGGTGGTGATGAGGCTCATGCACCCCGCTCTGGCCTTTTTATTGGCAGTGCACCTGGTGGTAATGACAGCACGTCCTGCATGAGCAGGGCCTTTGTGTAATCATCTCATTTACTCTTTGCCACTTTCCTGGGAAGCAAGTTGTTGTTGTTTAGTTGCCCATGTTACAGAGTAGACTGTGCTTCATAAGGTTTTCAAGGCTGTGACCTTTCAGAAACAGATCCCCGGGCGTGTACTTGGAGGCGCCTCTGAGTAGGTTCCAACTGCCAGCCTTTTGGCTGGTAGTTGAGTGCTTAATGTTTTGCACCACCTAGGGACCTTGGGAGGCAAGTAGAGCAGGTCTTACTGTCATGGACAGAGATTGACCAGGGACTGATGGGTAATAAGGGCCCTTTTCTGTGGCTGCTCCTGATTCTGCAAACGTGTGGTCAACTGTGTGATGAAAGATAGTTATATAGGGCAGGCAAAAACTTAACATTGACTTCTGTTCTAAAAATCAGTGTTAAAGTCCTTCAGTATAAGATGAACTTTCTTTTTTTTTTTTTTAATTTTTTTTTTTATTGTACTTTAGGTGAAGGTTTACAGAACAAGTATTTTCTGATTAAATAGTCAGTACACATATTGTTTTATGACATTGGTTAACAACCCCTCGACATGTCAACATGCTCCCTTCTTGGCCTTGGAGGACCTTTTTTTGGTGAAAATATGCATAGACAAAGATACACCATTTCAAAAATTTCTACATGTACAATTGATGTCGATTATGTTCTTCTAGTTGTGCTGCTATTCTCACTTTAGATGAAGGTTTACAGAACAAAATAGTTTCTCATTAAGCAGTTAGTACACATATTGCCCTATGACAGTGGTTAAGAACCCCACTACATGTCACCACTGTCCTTACTCAACCTTGGGTTCCCTACCAGCTTCCCTGTCCCCTTCTGCTTTCTAGTCCTTGTCCCTGGACTACTGTGCCTCATTAGTCCCATTTTGTTTTATGGGGCCGTGCAATCCCTGGCTGAACGGTGAACCTTGGGAGTGACTTCACCACTGAGCTAAAAGGGTGTCCAGGGGCCATACTCTCGAGGTTTTTCCAGTCTCTGTCAGGCCAGTAAATCTGGTCTTTTTTGTGTGTGTTAGAATTTTCTTCTGTATCCTTCTCTAGCTCTGTCCAGGACCCTCTGTTGTGATCCCGATTAGAGCAGTCGGTGGTAGCTGGGCACCAATAAGATGGACTTTCAACTGGTAGCACTGCCTTTCTTTTTTTACTGTCCTTGCACAAGGCTTAGAATGGATATAGTATTTAGAGACAAAATAGCTACCCTTCTGTAGCCTAAAAAATGTCCACACTACAGCAGTGGGTGAAATGCCTCAATATAGCATTGGAACCTAAGGGCTTCTGAGAATTTATTTTTCTTGCTTACATCAGTGTTGCGTGCTGCTGATGGTCTTTGGAGCCATTCCAGGGGCAGAGGGTAGGTGGGTAAGAGAGACAGTTGTTTTCCTTAGCAACGTGGCATCAGGGAGAAGTGTTGACTTCAGGAAAAGAATCCATTTATTGGGAAACGGGGATAGTCTCAGAGATAGGAATTACACCCCCCCCCCCACCTCCAGGTTTCTAGTATTAAGCAAAATAGATAACTTCCCCAAATGAGTGTGTGTGTGTGTATGTGTGTGTGTGTGTGATGGAACAGGGGGGACATTCATCAATTTTCATGCTTCTACATGAAGCCAGGGGTACTCTTAAAAACCACTAGCTCCCATCACAAATGGGGCCACTTGTTAGTTTTTCTTAAGTCTTCAGATCTTTATTTAGTATATTCACCCAATGGCAGGAACTTTCAAACAAAGCCAGCACTGTTGAAAAAGCAGCTGTCTTACTAAGGATGCTTTGTACTCACAATGTTTAGTTGCAACAGAAGTGTGGTTTCAGTTGACCAGGAAGCCTGTCAGTGGTAGGAAAATAGAAATCTGGAAGGATGGGGAGGCAAGTGTCGGAGTGCCAGCACCAAGGTGGGTTGTGGGCATTCAAATATCCATTCCTGCATGCAGCCATGTGTGCCACAGAGTTTTATTACATGGCTGCAAGGTACTGGGGAGCCTGCTAGAGTCTAGACTGCAGACAGATAGGAGCACACTGTCTGCTGCCACGCTCTGTGGTGTACTGGGAAAAGCAAATGCTGTGGATTGTTTTCAGTACCACCGTTGTTGCATATTAACTGCGTTTGTAAAAGCAACTGACTAAGCTTTACTCAACCTTAGTTTCCTCATTTGTAAAATTCCAATGTCCGCTGCATATTCTTGTAAAGAATAAATGAAATGACGTATATAAAGTGCCTGGCACTTAGTAGGTGCTTACCGAATGGTAGCTGCTAGTACCCTGATTTTGGCTATCATGACATTTTACTCTCAGTTTCTTAGCAGATCTATACCTTCTGTCTTTGAAGAAACAGAGACAGAAAGACAGTGTAGAACACTGAGCATCTGCAAAATGTCAGATGTAGACACTAAGGATAAACAGATCAAGGTGTATTGTTTCCCCTCAAGAACTTTATTGTCTTGGAAGCAAGGGAGAATGAAGAGAACAGGATACAAGGAAAAGATTAGTCCAAAGGACTGATGGACCACAGCTACCAAGGCCTCCTCCAGGCTGAGTCCAGGACAGCTAGATGGTGCCCGGCTACCACCACTGACTGCTCTGACCCGGATCACAACAGAGGGTTCCGGACAGAGCTGGAGAAGAATGTAGAATAAAATTCTAACACACACAAAGAAAGACCAGATTTACTGGCCTGGAAGAGACTGGAGAAACCCCAAGAGTATGGCCCCTAGACACCCTTTTTAGCTCAGTGGTGAAGTCACTTCTGAGGTTCACCGTTCAGCCGGGGACTGGACAGCCCCATAAAACAAAACGGGACTAATGAAGCACAGCAGTCCAGGG
>NW_004444163.1:715173-774066 GCF_000243295.1 Trichechus manatus latirostris | reverse complement strand
TGTTAACCAATGTCATAAAACAATATGTGTACTGACTGTTTAATGAGAAACTATTTGTTCTGTAAACCATCACCTAAAGTACAATTAAAAAAAAAAGAAAAGAACTTTATTGTCTTATGGCAAGACATATCTACAAACAAGCAAGTATTGTTATTATGAGCAACGCCATGTGCAACAGGATCAGACTGTTGTTCTCTGTAAGATTTTCATTGACTGATTTTCAAAGTAGACCACCAGGCCTTTCTTCCTAGTCTGTCTTAGTGTGGAAGCTCCACTGAAACCTATTCACATCATAGCAGCATGCAGTCCTCCATTGACAAATGAGTGGTGGCTGCATGAGGTGTTTTGTCCTGGAAATGAACCCAGATCTCCCATATGGAAGGCAAGAATTCTACCACTGAACCACCAATGCCTCAAGAAATTGTTTATTAGGTGCTTACTATGTGCCTAACTCTATGCAATGAATCTTGCATATGTTTTTTGTAATACAACCCTCTCAACAACCCTACCATGTAGATGTTATTACTATCTCCATATTAGAGTTTAGGAAACTGAGGCACAGTGGAGTTAAGAGACTTTCCCAAGAATAGCACAGCTACTCTGCTGGTGAAGGTGTCCAGAAAGACTCCACATAGAGGCTTGTGCTTCAGCTGAGAGCTGCAGGATGAGTAGGAGTCTGTCACAGGGACAGTGTTCCCAGCCGAGGGAACAAGTTGTACATAGTGTGGAGGCGTGAGAAAGCCATGCCTGCTCAGGAACTGCAAATACTTCAGTATTGCTGGAGCATCACGTCCTAGGAGGTGGGTAGCTAGTCAGTGGTCAGAAATCATGCTTGGACAGGTAGGCAGGTGTCTGATCATGTTAGGTCCTGCCATGATGAGGAGTGAGTTTTATATATAGATGATGGAGACCCACTGAGGAATTTTGAGAATGGAGATACCCGGGTCACACCCAGATTTTCTTGTGAGAAAAATTATTTTGGCTCCTGTGTGGGAGATGGATTTAAGGGGTAAAGACTGGGAGCAGATACACAAGAAGGAAATTGGTAATGGTTTTACCCATTCATTCCCTCATTTAACAAGTATTTATTGAGTGTATACTACATGCCAGCTACTCTTCCAGGCATTAGGGGTACAGCTATGAACAAGATACCACTTTCTCTCCTCTCATGGTGCTTACTTCCTAGTGAGGGGAAATAGATAACAAACATACACGAAAAACAATAACAACAACAACAACAAAACCCAGCTAGTAGTAATAAATGCTATGAAGAAAATGGAAAAGGGTGATGTGGTTGACCACAACTTGGGGCTATTTTAGGTTGGATAGTCAAGGAAGGCTTCCTGGCATGGTGACATTTTGTGAAGTGGCAGTGGGAACAGAAAAGAAGGAACCAACTGAAGATATTTGGGAAGTACATTTGACATTGCTTACATCTGAGTTGAAGGAGATTGTCTAGTGTGAACCTCAGGTTTCTAACTTGGACAGCAAATAAAAGGCAGCATAGTCTAGATATTAAGTGCCTACCTGAGTTGTAATTCTGGTTCCGCCATGTGCTGTGTGTTCTTGGGCAAGTTGATTCAACTCTATACCTCACTTTCCTTGTCTATAAAATGGGTACAATAATAGTATATATCTTATAGGGTTGTTGAGAGGACTGAATGTTGTGTCTGTGTGTGTGTATTGACTAGGAGTAGTACATGGCACATGGCTACATGAAAAAAAAAGAAAACAGACCCATTGTCTTCGAGTCAATTCTGACTCATAGTGACCCTATAGGACAGAGTAGAACTGCCCCATACGGTTTCCAAGGAGCGCCTGGTGGATTTGAACTACCGACCTTTTGGTTAGCAGTCGTAGCTCTTAACCACTACGCCACCAAGGTTTCCATGGCTACATGACTAGTATTATATATGTCTTGCTATGATGATGATGATCATGATGATATTATGAAAATATTGGGTAAAGGAGGAAAAAAAATATTGGGTGGATTTGAAGAGCAGCGGTGATGATGAGTTTGATGTAGACGTGTTGAGTCTGAAGTACCCATGGAACATGAAGGTGGGGAGATACACTAGGCAATTGGCTATACCTGTTTAAAGCTCAGAAGACAGGATTAAAACAACTTGCTTGGAAATGATTACTGTAGAAGAGCACGCCATTGAGAATGTAGTTGATTCAAGAGTCTTAGGATTATCAAACTTCAAGCAGAAGGCAAAGGAAGGAGGAATTTGAAAAAGATTGCCTATTGAAGCCGAGAGAAATAGGAGACTGTAATATCATGGGTGCAAGAAAGAAGCACCAAAAGGGTAGGCATAGGTAAGATAAGGACTAAAAAGGATCCTCTGGAGTGGCAATTAAGAAATCATTGGTAACTGTACAAGAGTTTTAGAAGAGTGTATGTGAGATGAGAGAGAAGAGACTGAACATTGAGAATTCGGTTTAGAAGTTTGTCTGGTAAGAAGAGGAATAAGGATGACATCTAGAGGAGAAGACGGGTTATTGTGGATAATTTTTACTTTAATATGGAGAGACAAGCACTTTTTCAGAGAGAATATCATTCATTCATTCACTCATTCAACAAACATCTATTAGGTACTGTGTACTCATGGAGTTTGCAGTGTAGTTGAGGAAACAATATTAACACAATTGGATGCATGACAGAGAAAATACAAACTTGGATATGTGCATTAAAGGAAGGGACCATCATGCCATGAGAGAGTGTATCAGAGAAATTAGACCTGGTTAGAGGGTGATGGGGAAGTGGGTATAATGCTTGAGCAAAGGTCAGTAGGAAGCGGTGAGATGAGACAGAGATGAGATGAGATCAGAGGAAATGAGATGAGATTAGATGGGATGACATATGGCAGAGCTTGGTTGGCCATGACAAGGATCCGGGTCTTTATTTTAAGAGCATCATGAAACCAGTGAAGGTCTCGAAAAAGAGAGGTGACATGATCAGATTTGTATCTGAAGAGATTGATGTGGTGGATGCGGGGTGATCATCTGGGGCAGTTAAGAAGCCATTACAATAGTCCAGGCAAGGGATATTAGTAGCTCAGACTCAGAAGAGTGGTAGTGAAAACAAAAAGAAGTAGATGAATTCAAGATACATTCAGGAGACAAAATGCCCAGGACTTGGTAATGGATTGGATAGAGGGTGTGAAGGAGAAGGAGGTCTCCAGAGTTGAGTCCTAGGATTCTAATTTGCTTAGCTGGGTGGTGTCACCTTGAAAGGTAAGGAAGCAAGGTTTCAAGAGGAGGCAAGAAAACACAGATCCAGATACAGGTGAAAGAATCAACTTTGAAAATAGGAGTTAGTAATGGATGTGGATGCAGGTAAGATTGGTAATGTAGAGGAAGATGAGTAGGTTTAATTGCAGCAGGGTCTATTTTCTCTGTGTAATAGGAAATCATTTCCTACAATCAAGGAAGGTAGTATGAAGTTTGGATATGCAGATAGTTCCCGACTTACAACATATTTGAGTTACAGCGAACCACACTTAAATCAACGTCTGAGTTCTTTTTGTATATCTTATCGTTAGTAATATGTGCTACATACAGTGTTGCAGCACATAATTTGATGATGTTATTCACTCACAGATGTTCAATGTTATGATTTGTAAAGGTACTGGTAATAAAAGAGCGATAATGAAAACTAAAAAAAAAAAAATGAGGTATTTGACTTAGGTCAGAACTGACTTACAATGAAGTCATCGGAACAGAACCCCATCTTAAGTTGGGGACTATCTGTAATTAATTTTGTGAATTTTTGTATCACTTTTTCTCTGAATAACTTAAAAGACGCTTGTGTCTTACTTGAACCCTTATTTCCTCCACTCGGGGTAGGGAGGACAAGTATTGTAACTCCCGTTTCGCAGGCCTAGTGCTAGGCTATGGTTTCTGCTGTAGCAGCACATGCCGTGTTGTGCGCACTCTTTGGTTTGCTTGCCAGTTTCCTCACTAGCCATGAGACCCAGGAGGACAGGAGCTGTATGTCCTGTGTCTGGCACAACGCCTGGCACAGCGTAAGTGTCAGGAAATGTTGGTGGAGTTCATGAATGAATGAATAGCAAAACTGAGGTAGTGTAATTCGAGGTCAAAGGGCAAGCCTCAGGAGTTGAAGCAGGACTGCAATCCAGGCCCACTACTTTTGACTCCAGGTCTAGTCACTGAAATATATAGCTTTCTGTTGGAAAGAAAGGTGTTTTCAGTTCTGCTTATTCCATCCCAGAAATTGTCCCAAAATAGCATATTTCCAGAACACTCTAGCTACATCTACCTGCCTGACCCCTGAATTCCCCATGGCCCCGTGGACACTCAGGTGAGCTCTCTAGTCAGCTCCTCACCGTGAGGAGGGAGCCAAGTAGCCAGCCCTCTGGGAGTAGTGCCTGCCGCCCTCCCCCTCCTTCAGCACCAGCAGCTGTCACATGCAGGTATGGCCCCATCCTCCCTGTCTGAGGACAGAGGAGGACAGGAAGCTCACCAAATGCCCAGAGCACTGCCAGATGTTGAAAGATGGAGGAGGGCACGGTGTGGAGCTGTGACTTGGCCAGAAGACAGAGGGGATCCTGGTAACACGGAGCTTCAGGCTTTCCCACCCCTGGGCCCTCCACCTGCCCACATTTTGTATTGAGCAGCAGGGCAGGGAGAGTGTGTGTGCAGTAGGCCTCAGTCAACAGCTGGGTTGGCAGCAGAAGCAGCAACTTCACGTGGCTCTAGCGGGAGTCCCCGGCCCTGGAGGTCCCTGCTGCCATGTGGCTGGCCAGCCCCTGAGCCCAGCATGGTGCAGAACCTGCACTGCAAGAGCGTCTCTTGGAGCACGGCCGTGAAGCAGGCCTGCCACTACCATGTCTCCTCCCTGAGGAAGAAGCTGTCTTTTCTGTGAGCCAAGTAGGTGGCGGGGTCCCCTGGTGACCAGGGCACAAGGAGTTTGCCCTCAGCAGGGTTGGGATCACCTGGGGCTCCTCACAGAGGCAGCAATGCTTGGGGGTTGGCTCCTATGCTAAGAGGAATTGTAGTTCCTGCCAAGTGACAGGGACGCAAGAGGGAGACAGTGATCTGTTGCCAGAGGCTTAAGGGGGTCAGCCGAGTGAGGGTTTGTGGCCCTTTGGTTTGGATGGACTGTTGGACTAGGAGATTGTGTCTGTGCCTCACTGCACGCCTCCCAAAAAGGTTGCTTTTCTCTCCAACTCCTTCTTCATAATGGCCAAGGATAATTATTTTTTTCTCCCATGACAAACTACTTCAGTCGGGAAGGAACTTGGACATCCTCTGAGAAAGGATGTAGAGAAGTTGTACGGGTTGCAAAGAAGCTGCCCAGTTTAAAGTCCTGGGTGGGAGTTGCTGGTGTATTTGGGAGTGTTGATAATTCCCTTCTGGCGATAGGGATCTTAGAGCGAGTTTTTTGCGGTGTGAACTTTGTGTATTCACTGCTTCCATAAAAACTAAACCAAACCATTGCCATAGAATTGATTCTGACCCATAGTGACCCTATAGGACAGAGTAGAGCTGCCCCATAGAGTTTCCAAGGAGCGGTTGACGGATTCGAACTGCTGACCTTTTGGTTAGCAGCTGAGCAATTAACCACTGCACCACCAGGACTCCTTACATCCACTCATTTGGTCACTTTGTCACTAGGTCACCAGAGAGATTTGAGCATAAACTTGGTGTAAGAACCCTCTTCATCGTATGGTGGGTGAGCCCTAGACCTGGCAGAGTAGTGGCGCTGGGCTTCCTTGCTGAATACTTGTGCCTTGGCGTCTGTGAGAAGCAGGGAGGAGGCTTCCTGGAGGAGAAAGATGTTCTAGCCCCTGGGATCAGAGTTAAAAATTCGCAGGCTGTCAGGCATTCAAGAGATAAGCTTCTGGGCAGATATTTTGTGAAGAGAGACAAAGCAGTAAGAAAAAGGAAAGGTAGGGCAAATGGGTTGAGGAGAGAAAAAGAAGGAAAAAGAAAAGTAGTTAGAGACATTTCAAAGGTAGGGGCTAGAGGTAGTAATTGACTTATCTTGATTCATTCTCACTCTCGCACACAAACACACACACACGCACACGCACACACACACGTGCACACGCACACACACGCACAGACGCACACACACGCGCACACGCACACACGCGCACATGCATACACACAGGCTGTATTTGTTTCCTAGGGCTGCGCTAACAAGTTACCACAAACTGAGTGACTTGAACCAGCAGAAATATATTTTCTCACAGTTCTGGAAGCTAGAAGTCCAAATTCAAGGTGACGGTGGGGCCATACTCTCTCTGAAGGTTCTAGGGCTTGCTCTTAGTAAATGAATAATTTTTTTGTATAAGGATCAGCACAAAACTTGTGTCCTGTGAGGCGGAGGTTAAAGATGTCCCAAATGTCTGACTTTCCCAAGCTGCTGTACCACTCCATCATCTCTAACATCAACTACTCCCTCATCCCTCAGTGCTCTCCCTTCTGTCTTTGGGTTCCCTGATTCACTGCGGCATCTCACAGAGCTCACGAATGCTATGAAGGAAATGGCTGATGCGATTGTGGAGGCTGGCAAGTCCCAAATTCGTGGGTCAGGCATAGGCTTCTCCCTGGCCCTCAGTCTCTGCCCAAAGGTACTCAGCTTTCTCACTCTGTGGGCCAGGAAGCCCACTGTGCCGTCCCCTGCTGGTCTCTCTTGCCCATCTCTCCTTCCTTGGTGGTAGGGGGCTCTTCTTTCTGCTCTGGAATTGCCTCCTTTTTTTCTTTTTTATTGTACTTTAGGTGAAGGTTTACAGAACAAAGAGTTTCTCATTAAACAGTCAATACACATATTGTTTTATGACATTGATTAACAACCCCACAACATGTCAACCCTTTCCCTTCTCCACCTCTTTTTTTTTTGGTGAAAATATACATAGCCAAAGTACGCCATTTCAAAAATTTCTACATGCACAATTCAGTGACATCGATTACGTTCTTCCAGTTGTGCTGCTATTCTCACTTTAGATGAAGGTTTACAGAACAAAATAGTTTCTCATTAAACAGTACACATGTTGCCCTATGACAATGGTTAACAACCCCACTACATGTCAACACTGTCCTTACTCAACCTTGGGTTCCCTATCTCCAGCTTTCCTGTCCCCTTCTGCCTTCTAGTCCTTGTCCCTGGACTGCTGTGCTTCATTAGTCCCGTTTTGTTTTATGGGGCTGTCCAGTCCCCGGCTGAACGGTAAACCTCAGAAGTGACTTCACCACTGGGCTAAAACGGTGTCTAGGGGCCATACTCTTGGGGTTTCTCCAGTCTCTTTCAGGCCAGTAAATCTGGTCTTTCTTTGTGTGTGTTAGAATTTTGTTCTACATTCTTCTCCAGCTCTGTCCAGAACCCTCTGTTGTGATCCTGGTCAGAGCAGTCAGTGGTGGTAGCCGGTCACCATCTAGCTGTCCTGGACTCAGTCTGGCGGAGGCCTTGGTAGCTGTGGTCCGTTAGTCCTTTGGACTAATGTTTTCCTTGTATCCTGTTCTCTTCATTCTCCCTTGCTCCCTAAGGGGTGAGACCAGTGAAGTATCTTAGATGGCTGCTCAAAGGCTGTTTTCTTCCCAAGGAAAAAACTATTTTTTTTAATACCTATAGACAATTTAAAATGGAGGAACTGAAGCAGTGTCTTTTTTATTCCAAACTTTAAGATGAAAACTGAGAAATTGTAGGTTCCAAGACTCTAATCGGATTTCCTTGATTGCATTTCCTTCTCCTCATGTCCGTCCTGCGTGCAATTAAATGACGTATTTTCCCAGTCTTCAGTCATCATGTCACTTCTTTGTCTGGAGACCCACTCCTCAGATTGGCCTTCCTGCTCTTGCCATGTGACTCACCCGCCTCCATGTCTGTCAGACCACAGAGTCAGCTTCAGTCTTCTCTGAACATGCCTCTCCAGAATGTTAGCCGTCCTCCAAAAAGCTACAGAAAGAAGCCACAGAAGGCTACAGGAAGCCTTCATCCTTTCTGTGCACGCCTAATGATGTCTTATTAATCCCCTCCTTTTGCAATATTGATTCTCCTTCCTCTTTACCTGTAATTTTTTTTTTGAATTTTTTTTTTTTTATTTATTGTACTTTAGGTGAAAGTTTACAGAACAATAGTTTCTCATTAAACAATCAGTACACATATTGTTTTAGGACATTGGTTAACAACCCCACGACATGTCAACACTCTCCCTTCTCCACCTTTTTTTTTAATTTTTGGTGAAAATATACATAGCCAAAGATACACCATTTCAAAAATTTCTACATGCACAATTCAGTGACATTGATTACATTCTTCCAGTTGTGCTGCTATTCTCACTTTAGATGAAGGTTTACAGAACAAAATAGTTTCTCATTAAACAGTACACATGTTGCTCTATGACAATGGTTAACAACCCCACTAAATGTCAACACTGCCCTTACTCAACCTGGGGTTCCCTATCTCCAGCTTTCTTGTCCCCTTCTGCCTTCTAGTCCTTGTTCCTGGACTGCTGTGCCTCATTAGTCCCATTTTGTTTTATGGGGTTGTCCAGTCCCCGGCTGAACAGTGAACCTCAGAAGTGACTTCACCACTGAGCTAAAAGGGTATCTAGGGGCCATACTCTTGGGGTTTCTCCAGTCTCTTTCAGGCCAGTAAATCTGGTCTTTCTTTGTGTGTGTTAGAATTTTGTTCTACATCCTTCTCCAGTTCTGTCCAGAACCTTATGTTGTGATCCTGGTCAGAGCAGTCGGTGGTGGTAGCCGGGCACTATCTAGCTGTCCTGGACTCAGTCTGGTGGAGGCCTTGGTAGCTGTGGTCCATTAGTCCTCTGGACTAATCTTTTCCTTGTATCCTGTTCTGTTCATTCTCCCTTGTTCCTGAAGAGGTGAGACCAGTGAAGTATCTTAGATGGCTGCTCACAGGCTTTTAAGACCCCACACGCTGCTCACCAATGTAGAATGTAGAACATTGCTTTATAAACTGTGTCATGCCAGTTGAGCTAGATGTTCCCTGAGACCATGGTCCCCACAGCCCTCCGCCCAGCAATTCAGTCCCTCAGGGAGTTTGGATGTGTCTCTGGAGCTTCCATGACCTTTCTTTGTACAAACTGTGCTGGTTTCCCCAGTATTGTGTACTGTCTCACCCTTCACCAAAGATACCACTTATCTGTTGCCTATTTAGTATTTCCCCCCCACCCCTCTCATCCTTTGTAACCAACAAAGTTTGTTACTTTTTGTGTGTAAACTTTTTCATGAGTTTTTATAATAGAGGTCTCTTGCAATATTTGTCCTTTTGTGATTGACTAATTTCACTCAGCATAATGTCCTCCAGTTTCATCCATGTTATGAGATGCTTCACAGATTTATCATTGTTCTTTATTGTTGCATAATACTCCATTGTGTGTATATACCATAGTTTGTTTATCCATCCATCTGTTGATGGGCATCTAGGTTATTTCCATCTTTTTGCTATTGTGAACAATGCTGCCATGAACATGGGTGTGCATATATCTATTGGAGTGACAGCTCTTATTTCTCTAGGATATATTCCTAGGAGTGAGATTGCTGAATCAAATGGTATGTCTATTTCTAGCTTTCTGAGGAAGTGCCATATCATTTTCCAAAATGGTTGTATCATTTTGCATTCCCACCACCAGTGCATAAGAATTCCAATCTCCCTGCAGCCTCTCCAACATTTGTTATTTCTAGTGTTTTTGATTCGTGCCAGTAATGCTGGGGTGAGATGGTATCTCATTGTGGTTTTAATTTGCATTTCTCTAATGGCTAGTGATCGCGAGCATTTCCTCATGTGTCTGTTGGCCGCTTGAATGTCTTCTTTGGTGAAGCGTCTGTTCGTTTCCTTTGCCCATTTTTTAATAGGATTATTTGTCTTTTTGTTGTAGAGGTGTTGGATTTTCTTGTAGATTATGGAGATTAGACCTTTGTCTGACTTGTACTGTCCAAAAATTTTTTCCCAGTCTGTAGGTTCTCTTTTTACTCTTTAGATGAAGTCTTTTGAAGAGCATAGGTGTTTGATTTTTAGAAGATCCCAGTTATCTAGCTTATCTTCTGGGGTTAGTGTGTTGATGGTTATGGTTTGTATCCTGTTAATGCCATGTATTAGGGCCTGTAGTGTTGGTTTTGTTATGAACATTATAGTTTTTGGCTTTATATTTAAGTCTTTGATCCATTTTGAATTAGTTTTTGTATATTGTGTGAGATATGGGTCCTGTTTCATTTTTTTGAAGATGGATATCCAGTTTTGCCAGCACCATTTGTTAAAAAGACAGTATTTTCCCCATCTGATGGACTCTGGTCCCTTGTCGAAGATCAGGTGACCACAGGTGGATGGATTTACATCTGGGTTCTCAATTCTGTTCCATCGGTCAATGTATCTGTCATTGTACCAGTACTAGGCTGTTTTGACTACCGTAGCTGTATAGTAGGTTCTGAGGTCAGGTATTGTGAGTCCTCCAACTTTATTCTTCTTCTTCAGTAGTGCTTTACTTATTCGGGGCTTCTTCCCTTTCCATATAAAGTTAATGATTAGTTTTTCCATCTCTTTGAAGAATGTTGTTGGTATTTGGATCAGGATTGCGTTGTATGTGTAAATTGCTTTGGGTAGAATTGTCATTTTCATAATGTTGAGTCTACCTATCCATGAGCATGGTATGTTATTCCATTTAAGTAGATCCCTTTGGGTTTCTTGCAGTAGTGTTTTGTAGTTTTCTTTGTATAGGTCTTTTACATCCCTGGTTAGATTTATTCCTAAGTATTTTTTATTTTTAGGGGCTGTTATAAATGGTATTGTTTTCCTGATTTCCTCTTCATCATTCTCTTTATTGGTGTACTGGAATCCAACTGATTTTCGTATGTTTATCTTGTATCTTGCTACTCTGCGGAATCTTTCTATTAGTTCCAGTAGATTTCTCGTGGAGTCTTTAGGGTTTTCTATGTATAGTATCATATCATCCACAAACAGGGACAGTTTAACTTCTTCATTACCAATTTGGATGCCCTTTATTTCTTTTTCTTGCCTTATTGCTCTAGCTAGAACTTCCAGCACAATGTTAAATAGAAGTGGTGATAAAGGGCATCCTTGTCTTTTTCGTGTTCTCAAAGGGAATGTTTTCAGCCTCTCTCCTTTAAGAATGATGTTAGCTGTTGGTTTTGCATAGGTGCCCTTTATTATGTTGAGAAATTTCCCTTTTATACCTATTTTATTGAGAATTTTTATCAGGAATGGGTGTTGGACTTTGTTGAATGTGGAATTGGCTCTCTTTTAAGGCAAAACTGACCAGTCCCCTTGGTGGGCCACAATCACCTTATTTGCACAGCCCCACACAATCACCTGGGTGGGAGTTAACAAGGCCATGGCAAGAAAGTCCATACTAAGTAATTCATCACACCACACTTAGCTTCTGGTGTTGCTGGCAGTCGTTGGTGTTCATTGGCTTGTAGACATACCACTCTAACCTCCATTTCTGTCATTAGATAGCGTTCTCCTTGTGTCTCTGTTTCTGTCTGTGTCTCTTCTTATAAGGACAACAGTCATTTAGGCCCTGGCCTATTCCAGTAGGACCTCACGTTAACTAATTACATTTGCAGAGACCCTGTTTCCAAATAAGGTCACATTCTGAGATTCTAGGAAGGACGTGAATTTTTGGGGGGGAAGGGCACTATTCAACCCAATACACAGGCACAGACGTAGATGCCCACGGTTGTTTAGTCGTTTCTGTTGACAAGAGTTCTCTCCCCAGCTGTGTTCTCATGCCAGAAGTTTTGAGGGTGGTGAACAGGGATTGACTCCTTACTCTGATTAGATGACTTCTCAGGTTCTCATTCCCCTCCACTGTGTCTTGCATGCAGTAGGCACTCAACAGATAACACAGTATAAGGAATTCTCTGATCATATGATATGGTGCTGAGGGACAAGATTCTCTCAGTTATAGTTGTATAGAACTCAGGAATGCTTTGAACACTGAACATCCTTTGCTTAAATTCTAGCTCTACCACTTACTAGTTGTGGTGCTTTTAGAAAAGCATTTTACCTTTTCTAAATCTGTTTTCTTTCTTGAAGAATGGAGAGAATTATACCTACTTTGTGGAACAGCCCCAAAACCGAACCCACTGCCCTTGACTCATAGCAACCCCGTAGAGTTTCCAAGGCTGTAAATCTTTACAGAAGCAGGCTGCCACATCTTTCTCCCAAGGAGCCTCTGGTGGTTTTGAGCTGCCAACTTTTCGGCTAGGAGTCAAGCGCTTTAACCACTTCACCACTAGGGCTGATGGAGCGGTCATGATGACTAAAATGAGATCAGCTAGAAAAAGCACTTTCTACTTTCTGCTTAGACACACTTAGCACTGTGTCTGTGTGTGGTGCATAGTAAGTAGGCACTCAACAAATGGTGGCTTTTATTATTATCAGCAAACAGTAGACTTGGACTAAGGTTGTAGGGTAAGTGGAGGTTGAGTTTTGAGCTCCTAGAGAAGTGGAGGTTGAGAACGTGGTTAGGGTCAGCCAAGAATCAGTCCAGGAGAGATATTTGATGACTCCTTGGTTGCTAGGGGAAGCCAGTCACTTAACTCTTGGCCTCAGGTTCCTGGTGGATGGAAGGGCCTCTCACTGTAGAGACCATCCAGCTGCTTTCCATGTGGACTGTGGACCAAGAGAGTGCTTACCATTCCAGTTGATTAGGAAGAGGCCCACTTCAGTCAAATGCTGCAGTGGTCATATTTCATTGTAAATAACTCCAAAAGGAGGTTGAGATGTTGTTCACATCCCAGGAAGAATGTTGTTAGTGCAGCATGGTGCAGGAGGGAGCATGGGTGGGGAAGAAACCACCCAGAAGACCTGAGTTCTGCCTTCCTCTCTGTTACTGACTCGCCACTCAAACCTCCACCAGCCTCAGTTTCCCGTCTGCAAGTTGTCACCCTCTCCGAGGGGCCTTCTCTCCCCATCCTCTGCTAGTAGTCTTTCTTTTCCTGAGTTATGTCACCACACTGGGCTGTTTTCCACCTTAGCACTAAGCACATTTTGTAATTGTATTTGTTTGTTGACTTGTTAGTTGTCTGTCTCCCCCACTAGTCCCTCAGCTCCCTGACAGCAGGGACTATCTTTGTTTTATTCACTAGTGTACACCCACTATTTACCATAGTGCCTGACTCATGGCAGGTACTCTACAAGTATTTGTTAAGTGAGTAAATGAACACATGAACAACTATCTAAGAATTCCTTTTTTTAAAAATTTTATTGTGCTTTAGGTGAAAGTTTACAGCATAAATTAGTTTCTCATTGAAAAATGTGTACACAAATTGTTTGTGACATTGGTTGCAATCCCTGCAGTGTGTCAGCACTCTCCCCCTTTCCATTCTGGGTTCCCCACGTCCATTTGTCCAGTTTTCCTGTCCCTTCCTGCCTTCTTGTCTTTGCTTTTGGGCAGGTGTTGCGTTTTTGATCTTGTATACTTGATTGAACTAAGAAGCATGTTCCTCACGTGTGTTATTGTTTATTTTATAGGCCTGTCTAGTTTTTGGCTGAAAGATTTACTTCAGGAGTGACTTCAGCTCTGAGTTAGCAGGGTGTCCAGGAGCCATACTGTCAGGGTTCCTCCAGCCTCTGTCAGACCAGTAGGTCTGGTCTTTTTATTTTTGTGAGTTTGAATTTTGTTCAATTTCTGATTGTTTCTCCATTGTTCTCCCACTCTGTCCAGGACCCGCTATTTTGATCCCGGTCAGAGTGGTCAGTGGTGGAGGCCAGGCACCATCTAGTTCTTCTAGGCTCAGTCTGGTGTAAGCTGTGGTTCATGTGGTCCATTAGTCCTTTGGACTAATATTTTCCTTGTGTCTTTGGTTTTCTTCATTCTCCCTTGCTCTAGATGGGGTGAGACCAGTGGAGTATCTTAGATGGCTACTAACAAGGTTTTAAGACCCCAGACACTACTCATCAGAGTAGGAGTTAGAACATTTTATTTATGAACTGTGTTATGCCAGTTGACCTAGATGTCCCCTGAGACATGGTCCCCAGCTCTCAGCCCCAGTAACTCTATCCTTCAAGATGTTTGGATGTGTCTAGGAAGCTTCTGTGACTTTGCCTTGGTCAAGTTGTGCTGACTTCCCCTATGTTGTGTGTTGTCTTTCCCTTCACCAAAGTTAACACTTATCTACTGTCTAGCTAGTGATTTCCATTTCCCGTCCCTCCTGTCTTAGTTATCTAGTGGTGCTATAACAGAAATACCACAAGTGGATGGCTTTAACAAAGAGAAACTTATTTTCTCACAGTCTAGGAAGCTAGAAGTCTGAATTCAGGGCGCCAGCTCCAGGAGAGGGCTTTTTCTCTTTGTCAGCTCTGGAAGAAGATTCCTGTCATCAGTCTTCCCCTGGCTGAGGAGCCTCTCAGTGCAGGGATCCCGGGTCCACAGGACACTCTATGCTCCCGGTGCTTCTTTCTTGTTGGTATGAGGTCCCCATGTCTCTCTGCTTGCTTCTCTCTTTTATATCTCAAAAGAGATTGACTTAAGACACAACCTAATCTTGTAGGTTGAGTCTTACCTCATTAACATCGTAGAGATAAGATTTACAACACAAGAAAATCACAGATGACAAGATGATGGACAGTCACACAATGCTGGGAATCATGGCTTAGCCAAGTTGACACACATTTTGGGGGGACACAATTCAATCCTTAACACCTCCCCTCCCTAGTAACCATCAAAAATTTTTTTTTTTCTGTGTGTAAACCTTTTCTTGGGTTTTTGTAATAGTGGTCTCATACGATATTTATCCTTTTGTGATTGACTTATTTCACTCAGCATAATGCCCTCCAGATTCATCTTGTTGTGGGATGTTTTGCGGATTCATCATTGTTCTTTATCATTGCCTAGTATTCCATTGTGTTTATGTACCATAATTTGTTTATCCATTCATCTGTTGATGGGCACTTAGGTTGTTTCATCTTTTTGCTATTGTGAATAATGCTGCAGTGAACGTGGGTGTGCGTATGTCCATTCATGTGATGGCTCTTATTTCCCTAGGAGTGGGATTGCTGGATCATGTGGTTCTTCTATTTCTTGCTTTTTAAGGAAGTGCCATATGATTTTCCATAGTGGCTGTATCATTTTACATTCCCAGTAGCAGTGCATAAGCATTCCAATCTCCCGGCATCCTCTCCAACATTTGTTATTTTCTGTTTTTTTGAGCAGTGCCAGTAATGTTGGAGTGAGATGGTATCTCATTGTAGTTTTGATTTGCATTTCTCTAATGATCGTGAGCATTTCCTCATGTGTCTGTTAGCCGCCTGAATGTCTTTTTTGGTGATGCATCTGTTCGTATTCTTTGCCCATTTTTTAATTGGATTATTTGTCTTTTGTTGTTAAGGTGTTGAAGTATTCTATAGGTTTTAGAGACTAGACCCTTGTCAGATATATTGTAGCAAAAGTTTTTTTCCCAGTCTGTAGGTTTTCTTTTTACTCTTTTGGTGAAGTCTTTTGATGAGCATAAGTGTTTACGTTTTAGGAACTCCCAGTTATCTAGTTTACCTTCTGATGTTTGTACATTTTTAGTTATGGTTTGTATTGAATTAATGCCATGTATTAGGGCCACTAGCATTATCCCTGTTTTTCTTCCATGATCTTTATCGTTTTAAGTGTTATATTTATGTCTTTGATCCATTTTGACTTAGTTTTTGTGTATGGTATGAGGTATGGGTCCTGTTTCATTGTTTTACAGATGGACAATTAGTTTTGCCAGCACCATTTGTTAAAAAGACTGTCTTTTCTCCATTTAATGGACTTTGGTCTTTTGTCAAAGATCAGCTGACCATACATGGGTAGATTTATATCTAGGTTCTCGATTCTGTTCCATTTGGTCTATGTGTCTATCGTTGTACCAGTACCAGGCTGTTTTGACTACTGTTGTATAGTAGGTTCTGAGATTAGGTATTGTGAGGCCTCCTACTTTTTTTTTTTTTCTTTAATAATTCTTTGTTTATCCAGGGCCTTTTTCCTTTCTGTGTAAAGTTGGTGATTAGTTTTTCCAACTCATTAAAGAATACTGTTGGTATTTAGATTGGGATTGCATTATATCTGTAGATTGCTTTGGGCAGAATTGACGTTTTCACGATCATGAGTCTCCCTATCCATGAGCATGGTATGTTTTTCCATTTATGTATGTTTGGTTTCTTGCAGTAGTATTTTGTAGTTTTCTTTGTATCCCTGGTTAAAGTTATTCCTCAATATCTTTTTAGGGGCTATTATAATTGATATTGCTTTCTTGATTTCCTTTCCCAAGTTTTCTTTGTTGGTATATAAAAATCCAACTGATTTTTGTATGTTGATCTAGTATCCTGTTATTCTTCTGAATCTTTTCTGTTAGTTCTGGTACTTTTCTTGTGGAATCTTTGGGGTTCTCTGTGTATTGGCTCATATCATCTGAGAATAGGGATAGTTTTACTTCTTCCTTTCTAATTTGGAAGCCGTTTATTTCTTTTTCTTGCCTTCTTGCTCTAGCTAGGACTACCAGCACAGTGTTAAATAGGAGTGGTGATAAGTGGCATCCTTTTCTTGTTTCCATTCTCAGGGGAATGTTTTCAGCCTCTCTCCATTGAGAATGATATTGGCTTTTGGTTTTGTATAGATGCCGTTTGTTATGTTGAGAAGTTTTCCTTCTATTCCTATCTTATTGAGAGTTTTTATCAGGAATGGGTATTGGACTTTATCAAATGCCTTTCCTGCATCAATTGAGATGATAAATGTGATTCTTGCCTTTTTTTCTATTTAAGTGGTGGATTCTTTATTTTGGTCACTTGCTGAAGCCACTTTGTCCAGCTTTTTTGTATGTTTTGATATTGTCTGCTGTCTCTGAGATGTTAAAGTATTATTTTATTTATTGATTGTATGTTCATTTGTTTCATCCTGCTTTTTGTTTGATATGTCATGGTGGATGGGCTGGGCATGCTTTGCAGCTTGCTTGTCTGTGGGCACACTAGCTCTCATCACTTTGTCTGGGTGGGCAGGGCAGCACCAGACAGGGCAAGCCTGCTTCACTGTACACTGGTTTGGCGAGATGGCTTAGGGCGGACTCCCTGTCCTGAGTCATTGCTGGCTATGTTTCAAGATGGCCACACTGCACTGTGTTAGTTGGCAGAGGTCTCCACTCCATATCTCTCTTTGTTCTTTATTTTCCATCAGTTTCTTTTTCATTTGGTGTTTGATCTAGTTCTTTATCCCTTCATTTGATGCTCAGGTTTCCAGGATTGATACTTGTTTCTGTTTTATTTAGTTTTTCAGGTCTTTGCTGCAGAGGGACAGCGTGGTGCATCTGGAGCACCATGTTGGCTTCATCTCCTATCTAAGGATTCTTGCTGGCTCTAACATTCTGAGATCATTCTCTGACTGCGGCCCACATTGAGAGCCACTGACTCACCCTAATCTTTGTGACATGTTCATGGTAATAGATACGGCTTGATCTGTCATAGGCTGTCATGGTTTCCCCTTTCTCTGTTCCACATATCTATATGCCTAGAGAAATAAATAGTCTTGTGGAAGACAGTGCATAAGGGCTTTCAATAGTAGAGGAATAGAACATTTTTTAGGACTGGAGTAAGCTCTCGCTTTTGGGGGCAGGGCAGAGAAGCACGTAGATGCTCCCGTCTTCCCCCTCCTCCCAGCATTCCCAGTGTAGATCTCCTCTCTGGCTGCTTCTGTAACTGTCAGCAGAACTGTCTGCAGGTGTAACTATCACCTGCTCGGTGTTTCTCCTACTCCAGCATTTCTTCTTTTCTGCTTGAAAAAGGAGGGCTATTAATTATAGCTCAGCAAACTACTTCATCTCTGCTAATGCCAGAGTTGGGATTTAGGTTTGGACAACTGGCAGGATGGTAAATTTCATTCTCCAGATGATTATCTACTTCCTGCTAGGAGGAAGCCCATCTCCTATGAGTCAGGGTGAAGAGGGAATGTGAGTGGGCCACAACTTGGGGAGTCAAGGCAGAGAATCCAACCTGAGGCTTGCCCTTCTCTCTTGCCCCAGAATTGAGTTGCAGCCAGAGGGCAAAACCTCTGGGTTCTGTTCTCAACATCTCACTGATTAATAATTGTCATGGATTGAATTGTATCCCCCCAAAATGTGTGTCAATTTGGCTAGTCCATGATACCCAATACTGCATGATTGTCCACCATTTTGTCATCTGATGTGATTTTCCTATATGTTGGACGTTTTGCCTCTATGATGTTAATGAGGCAGTTATGTTAGTGAGGCAGGACTCAACCTCTTTTGAGATATAAAAGAGAGAAGCGAGCAGAGAGACAGGGGGACCTCATACCACCACAAAAGTAGTGCCAGGAGCAGAGTGTGTCCTTTAGACCTGGGGTCCCTTTGTTGAGAACTTCCTAGACCAAGAGAAGATTGATGACAAGGACCTTCCTCCAGAGCCAACAGAAAGAGAAAGCCTTCTGCTGGATTTGGTGCCTGGAATTTGGACTTCCAGCCTCCTAGACTATGAGAGAATAAACTTCTGTTTGTTAAAGTCATCCACTTGTGGTATTTTTGTTATAGCAGTATTAGGTAATTAAGACAATAATTTAAGCTCAGAGCACCTATTTGCAGAAGCCATTCCTTGCTTTCTCATCTAGGCATTGAAGAAGTCCTTGTACTAGAGAACAATACTCCAGCTTGGTTACAAATCCCTATCAGAACAAATTTTTGAGCATTTATCACCAGTACATATGAATGAATTTTTTTATATAAATTATATACGTGTACCATTGTTCTGGAGTCCCTGGTTGGTGCATAGTTAACACATTTGCACTACTACTAACTGAGTCCACCCAGAGGTGCCTCAGAAGAAAGGCCCGATGATCTTCTGTGGAAAAATCAGCCACTGAAAACTCTACGGAGCACAGTTCTACTCTGACACATGTGGGGTCACCATGAGTCAGAGTCAACTCAACAACAACTGGTTACCATTGTACTAAATATTTTGCATATTATATAATATAACTAAACAGAAATTTAAAAGGATGAGATAAAAATAAATACAAATACAAGTTCTAATATTTTCTTCCTGGACTTCCATGGGTAAATATACCTGTCCCCATGAAAATAAGCAATCTCCTTGGGAGACCATGGTTCTGAGGCAATGGCCTCAACCTTTTAATGTGGTTTAGAATCACCTGCAGAACTTGTTCAGTATGCAGGTACTTGGGCCCCACTCTCAAATTCTGCACCGCATGAACTGGGGTCGGCCTAGGAATTTGCACAGTTAACACGTATCCAAAGTGGTTGTGAACAGGTGGTCTTGTACCACACTTTGAGAAGCATGCCTTGTAACCCCAAAACATCCTGTGATTTCTGCTGTAGCTCATCTCACTCACAATCATTCAATAGTGCTAGGAAGGGCCCAGAGGAGCCCTGGTGGTACAGTGGTTAAGTGCTTAGCTGCTAACCAAAAGGTACAAACCCACCCAGGGGCTCTGCAGGAAAAAGACCTGTTGAACTGCTCCCATAAAGATTACGGCCTAGAAAACCCCAGAGCAGCTCTACTCTGTCACATGGGGTCACTGTGAGCTGAAATCAGCTTGATGGCTCCCAACAATAGCAACAGGAAGGGCCCTGTCACCCATCTGTCAGTTTGTTCATACTGTGGTGGCCTGCATGTTGCTATGATACTGGAGGTTATCAAACTGGTATTTCAAATACCAGCAGGGTCACCCATCATGGACAGGTTTCAGTGGAACTTCCAGACTAAGACAGACTAGGAAGAAAGGCCTGGTGATCTATTTCTGAAAATCAGCCAATGAAACCCATTGGTTCATAACAGAATATTGTCTGATAGAGTGCTGGAAGATGATCCTCCTAGGTTAAGACCCTTAAAATACACAGTGGCCACAATAATGGCCTCGAACATGCCAAGGATTATGAAGATGGTGCAGGACCAGGCAGCATTTTGTTCTGTTAGACATAAGGTCACCATCAGTCAGAGCCAACTGTTCTAGGTTAAAAACACCACAAAGTTTAGTAAAGCGAAAAGCAAGGTTTTATTCAGCATATGTTCAAAGAGGCAAACGTAAGAAACGGACAAGCATGTTTCCAGAGCTATGTCTGCCCGAATCCAGGGAATATTACAGAATAAGCAAAAGTGGGAAAATGGACAAGCACGCTGTCACAGCCGTATCTGCCAGAATCCAAGGGACGTTACAGAATGATCAGTATATATTAACATTACAAATGGGCAAAACAATTGAAAGCTTCATGTTTTCATAATTGCCTAGAAACTGCTAAATCTCCATGATTCCACATTTTGAATTATCTTTCTTAACAATCATTGGTGCAGGTTTCCGTAGTGACAGTCAGGAAGGTCCTCCTTGGTCCAACAAATCTTATACTGTTCACTAAATACTAATAAAAAAAGAGTGGAAAGTATGTGGGTCTTTTGTGCTGTGTTTGTAATTAGCTTATGTGTAAGTTTCCCTAAAAGATGTTTTCCAAGGTTGTCCTACCTATTGTCTTTTAACCTCAGGGTTCAGTTGATGTGTCCTTGTGAGTCCTTGTGAGTGCAGCTCCAGCTGGGTCACATTCTCTGTACTCAAGGACAGGGAATAACGTTTCTAGTATTATCTCCTAAATCACAACTTAAGAGCCGACTTGACGGCAAACTAACAACAAGAGAAATGACCCAGGTGCTCGCTCCTTGCCTGTGACATCAGTTTTAGGGAATCCTCTGGCAGTGCCATGATGCCTTTTTGTGCCTCACACGGGGACACTCATATCAGTGCACAGCTTCTGTTTTTCCCTTTCCTGTCTTCCTTACAGCCCAAGAATCACCCTTCTGCAGCAAAGAGAAAGCTGGGTGGGGTAGGGGTGCGCAATTAAATTAATCATTCCATCTTGTCTGTCACCAACTTTCCAGGTTGCTCAATGCTGCTTTTCTTCCTATCCTCAGGCATGTGAGTTACAAGCAGTTAACTGCTGCCCACCCCCTCCCCCCAACTTCTCCTTATCTTAGTCTGAAGGTGAAACTTTTCCACTGAGATGCAAAGAACCTATTGCAACCCTGGTCAAAAATGGTCCAGGAGGCTGGGGTGAGGAGTTGAGGGAGTGGAGAATGTTTGTGGGTACCACCCCCGCAACAAAGGCACACAAACATGACTCCCTTGAGTCATTCTTTATGTGAGCATGATGGTGAGTTAGTAAATAGAGTTCAGGGTTGGACTTTTGAAGCTCCTAGTTTATTGATTTGGCTTCACCAAAGACTTGCTATAGGATCAAAGAGTGAACAATTACAACTGCTCACCTCCCTTGCCTCTAGAAGGAAAACTGGTTTATTATCTGTGTTTCCTTTTCTGGGCATCCTGAACAGTGGGTTAGAGTTCCATCTGGCTAGGAGTTTAAAGTCAGTTGTCCTTGTAAATGAGAGTATAGAGGAACGTAGACCTACAGATGTGGCAGTTAAGAAGGGGCTTTAGGGGTCATCTCCTCTACATGCCTTCCTAATCCATGAATTTCTTCTTCAGTACCTACATCAAGTGGTTATTTGGCTCTCTTAATGACTTTAACTTCCATAGTGGAAGATTTGCCAAGGAAAGTAATTGGGGTCTCTGTCAGCAAGCAGCCCTGGTGGCACAGTGGTTAAGAGCTTGGCTGCTAACCAAAAGGTTGGCAGTTCGAATCCACCAGCAGTTCCTTGGAAGCCCTATGGGGCAGTTCTACTCTGTCCTATACAGTCGCTGTGAGTTAGAATTGACTTGACAGCAACAGGTTTGGTTTTTGGTTTTCAGCAAAGAAATGTATAATTATAGGAAACTACCACAAATATTCATATTCATAAGGTTTTCACTGGCAAGTTTTTTTAGAAGCAGATCTCCAGGTCCTTCTTCCTAGTCTTGTCTTAATCTGGAAGCACCGATGAAACGTGTCCCCCATGGGTGACCCTGCTGGTATTTGAAATACTATGGCACAGCTTCTAGCATCACAGCAACACAAAAGCCACCACAGTATGACAAACTGACAGATGAGTGGAAGGAAGACTGGAGAAAAATTGATACATTTGAATTATGATGTTGGCAAAGAATATTGAATATACCATGGACTGCCAGAAGAAGGCATAAATCTCTTTTGGAAGAAGTACAGCCAGAATGCTTCTTAGAAGCAATGATGGCAAGACTTCATCTCACATATTTTGGATATGTTATCAGGACAGACCAGTCCCTGGAGAGAGGACATCATGCTTGGTAAAAAGTAGAAGGACAATGAAAAAGAGGAAGACCCTCAACGAGATGAAGTGACACAGAGGCTGCAACAATGGGCTCAAATATAGCAATGATTATGAGAATGGCTCAGGACTGGGCAGTGTTTCGTTCTGTTGTCCATAGGGTTGCTATGAGTCAGAACCAACTTGATGGTACCTAACAACAACCACCACCACCAATATATAAATGTGAAGAGCAAACCCAAGACAATGCTAAGCGTCTGTGTACTTAGTTTGTGGGAGCAATATAAATTCTGAAGTATTATTTGTTATTAATAATAACAGCTACTATTTTGAGGGCTTATTATGTGCTAGACGGAGCCCTGGTGGCACAGCAGTTAAGTGCTTGGCTGCTAGCCGAAAGGTTGGTGGTTTGAACCCATCCAGCAGCTCTGAGGGAGAAAGACCTGGTGATCTGCTTCTGTAAAGGTTACAGCCAAGAAAACCCTATGGGGCGGTTATGCTCTGTCACTTGGGGTTGCTATGAGTTGGAATCGACTCGGCAGCACCCAAGAACAACAACATAATATGGTAGATACTATGGTTTACATGTGTTCTTATTTAATCATAATAACGACCCTATAAGGGAAGTTGTTGTACCTACTTTCTAGATAAGGAAATGGAGGCTTAGATTGTCCACGGTCATAGATTGTGTCAGAGCTTAGATTTGACTCCAGAGCTCAAGTTCTTATCTACAATGCTCCATGGCTGCTTCTTGGGCTAGGAGACCCATGGCTGTTGGAGCACTTGGGATCCAGTGCAGGCCCATCTACTTTTCCTTGGACCTGATGGCATTTTCTTCACCAGCTTCCTGGAACTGAAGCTCTAGATGTGGAGTGTATGACAGGGTCTATTAATGAAAGGTATCCCTTGGAAAGTTTCAAATCAAGAGAGAACAGGACAGAAATTCACGAAAGAGTAGATTCATGATTCTAAACTTCAAATCCAGTTAAGTATGCCTTTGGGACAAATAGTTTTTTAAAAAATCTTTTCTGAGTATGTTTCCTATGCCTTGTTGATTTTGAGAAGTGTGTTAGGATTTTAAGTAGCAAGTTATATGTGGGAACATTCCAGTACATCTTTGTTTGACAGCGTCTCTTTCTGATGCTTCCTTTTGGTTTCATGATTATGCCTAAACAACAGAACCAAAACCAGTTGCTGTTGAGTCAGCTCCGGCTCATGGCAACACCTTGTGTGTCAGAGTAGAACTGTGTCCCGTAGGGACTTCAATGGCTGATTTCTCATGCCTCAGGGTGGACCTGAACCTCCAGCCTTCCAGTTAGCAGCCAAGTGCGCTACATAGGAACTCCAAGCAGCAGACCAGAAGTGTTGTTACTCTTACCTGGCTGCAGGTGAAGTCCTCCTAGACATTTTCTTGAACTGCAAAAGCACTCAAACTTTCTCCTCTTTCTCATTGGGCTCACTAGCCTTCGGTGGAGGTGCCAGGGGAGGAGGGAGTGGCCATTGGTCTGTCCTCAGTGGTAAGATCAGCTGTGAGTCAGCTGGCAGAAGGCAAGGGGAGGATGTGGATTCCTCCTTCAGCTGTGGTGGGGCAGGGGTGCCTGGCAGGACAGCTCCCACCTCGAAAGAAGAGAGAACATTGGGAGACGGGACATGCCAGAGCAAAGGAAGAATTGCTGGTTGGGGGAGCTGTGCATATCGGTTTGTGTTGTCCTCTTAGTCCTCTACTTAGATTCCTCTGGGGCCAGCGAGTCCTTCTTGGATATTTAAACAGTCTTTCCTTGGCCTTTCTTTTCTTTCCCATCCCCACCCAGCTTCCACACCTTAATGATCTATTTGTTTTGTTTTCTGGACAGAAGCGCTCCGGCCACAGACCTCCAAGTTAGAGCCAGTATCCCTCCGAAAGAAAGCTAAGGATAGTCTGGAATGGGCATGCTCTGGAAGCATCCTCCACCACCTTTTCCTTTGGGTGTTGCTGGCTTTGCATTGCCTGCCTGGCCGCTGGTCCCAGGCTTGGTGGACATCTGTAGCTGCATCTTTGGACATCGTTCCTACTTCCTAGAAGAAACCTGAGAGCTAAAGAAGACGACTCCTGACTCAGTTACCGACTTATCTTTCCCACTGGCCTATTCTGGCAGCTACAGGGGAGGATGGGGGATGAAACCACTCCCCCCAGCAGGAGTCCCCAAGGCTGCTGCTTCTTACTGGACTGTTCAGGGATCTGTGACCATAGTCTGTCCCCTACCTTATACTGTTTTTCTCAGCTTGGTCAGTTGTCACTAGAGGCTCTTCCAGGTGTCCTTTGTCCAGTGATGAACCAATGGCATTTGGACCATCCCCACATCTTCCACCCTAACTTCTGTTAGCACTTGCCTCCCAGGCCGCAGGAGGTTTTTGGTGGTAAGATGGCAACATGCGCCGCTCCCATTTACTGTCTCTGGGAAAAGGCCTGGTAATATCACTGGCCCCTTCTCTTCTCCCCTCCCTGCTGATCCCCCACTCAGTTAATCCTGTGGCTTCCCGCATAGGCCCATACTGAATTGCTGTGTGGTACGCTCTGAAGTCCTCTGATGCCTGGCTGTAGGATTCTGTACAGGCGTAGAAGTAGACGTCCAAGGCAGGGAGGGGGAGAATTATCTGCCTGATGCATTTATGACCCTTTCACAAATTTGTCATTTGACAGTACAGTATACGGACCAGCTTCTGGCTGGAGTGGTGTGATTGGGTCTGCAGGGACGGCAGGTAAGGGAAGGAGTGGTGTAACCAGACCAGCGCTAGCTTTATATTGGCACCAAGTGCAGATGTTTGGAGGGAAGATGGGGAGAAGTCATGGGGTACTCATTCTTCCCAACCCCCTGGGCTCCCCTAAGGTCGTAATCATAAAGACCACAACATTACTTAACATTCACTGAATGCCTGTTATGCATCAGCCATTGTGCCCGTGTTTATGTGTCACCATTTTTCGATGAAGGAGTATTATTACCTCCATTTTGTAGATGAGAAACTGCGGCTTAGTGCTCTAGGCACCGTAACTCGCATAAGATCACACAGCTGTTAAATTTTGGGGCTGGAATTTGAATCCAGGCAATTTGACTATAGATTTTAACCGCTATGTGTTACTACCCTGTACAGTTCTAGAGGTGGATGTTGAGGTCATATCACTTGCATTCCTGTTGCTTGTGGGGTCTCAGAAATTGCTAGCAGCTAAGGAGGGTGGGTCTCCTTTATGCTATCTTGTATTTTACCCTGAGGAACTCCGAAAGGGTGAACTCAGACAGGAACATGGACAGGCACTAGTACCAGCAAAGATCCTCAGGGCTTTGTAAGAGGTACAGCAGGCTGCCATGGGGGGCTGATGGCCCACGCTTCCCTTTCTCAACCCAGCTGAACTTGCACTTGAATACCTCTTCCTCTGTTCTCTGGACATCCCCTCACAGCTAGGGGAGCACCACAAAGGCGACTGGCCCCTAAGGCTTAGCTAGTTCCTTTTCTCCTAGAACCCGAACCTTAAGGCTCACCACCATCTCACTCCCTCCTTGTTTGGACAACTTCTGAGACTCTTGGGGTGGGGGCACCCTCCCCCTTGAACTTTGTAGTGTGAGCTCTTGTTCTCTGGTTTTCCTCACGATCCGCAGGTTATAGTTGTCCGTAGCTCCTCTCAAGATGCTTGAGTCAAATCCTCTCACTGGATTCCCACTTTAGTCTTTAATTGCTCAGTCTCCCTTCTCTTCCCATTTCAAACAGTGTCAATTTCCCTGATCTTCTTTGTGACCTTTCTTTATCTTCATTTGTACTCTTTTATTGTTCTTTGTTGACATTTTCCTCCAAACTCCCCTGCCTGGCCCTCTTAACGTCCACTTTGTTGTTGTTGGGTGCCATATGACAGAGTAGAAGTGCCCCATACGGTTTTCTAGGCTGTAATCTTTTGGGAGCGGATCGCCAGATGTTTCTCCCACAGAGTCACTGGGTGGATTTGAACCGCCAACTTCTCGGTTAGCAGCTGAGCGCTTAACCATTTCACCACCTGGGCTCCTATTAATGTCCGCTACTAGAGTTGCTATGAGTCAGAGTCAACTGCACGGCAATTTTTTTTTTTTTTTAACCATTCAGTATATAGGGTTACTATGAGTCAGAACTGACGCAGGGCCTTGGGCGGGGGAAGGGAGGGTCGAGGCTACCATTCAGCATTACCTGAAAGTGTCTTCTGGTGCAGTTTCTTTCACAGCTGCTCTGTCTTTTCCTTATTCTAATGATAGTCTCGCCCCACCTATCTTTTTTTTTTTTTTTAATTATTGTAGTTAAATACATATAAAAAAGGAAGTCCCTAGGTGGTGCAAACAGTTAATGACCTTGGCTGTGAGCTCTGCTGCCAGCTCAGCTGCTAACCAAAAGACTGGTGGTGTGAGACTACCCATAGGTGCTTTGGAAGAAAGGCCTGATGATCTGCTTCTGAAAACATTAGCCACTGAAAACCCTATGGAGCACGGTTCTACTCTGACTCTCATGGTGTTGCCATGAGTCAGACTCAATTCAATGGCAGCTGTTTCTTTAATATACGTATGTACATATACGTGTATATATACATATGTGTGTGTGTGTATATATATATATATATATATAAAACAAAACAATTGCCATTTCAACCATTTTTGCTTGTACAATCCAGTGACATTAATTACATTTACCATGTTGTGCAACTTTGACCACTATCTGCTTCTAAAATTTTCATCACCCTTAACAGAAACTGAGTACCCCTTAAGCAATACTTTCCCTTTTTCCCCTCTTACTCACCCCTAAAACCAAAAAAAAAAAAAGTCAAACCCATTGCTGTCAAGTGGATTCCAATTCACAGTAACCCTATAGGACAGAGTAGAACGGCCTCATAGGTTTCCAAGGCTGTAAATCTTTATGGAAGCAGACTGCCACATCTTTCTCCCACGGAACATCTGGTGGTTTTGAACTGCTGACCTTTTGGTTAACAGCCGAGTTCTTTAACCACTCTACCACGAGACTCCTCCCTAGTAACCACCTGCCCCTAGTAATCACTTTGGTCTCTGTGCCTTTGCCTATATTTCATATAAATGGGATCATGCAATATTTGTCCTTTTGTATCTGACTTATTTCACTCAGCATAATGTTTTCAAGGTTCATCCATGTCCTAGCATATATCAGAACTTCATTTTTCTTGATGGCTGAATAATACTCCATTGTATGTATATACTACATTTTATTTATCCATTCATCTGTTGATGGACACGTGGATTGTTTCTACCTTTTGACTATTGTGAATAATGCTGTAGTGAACATTGGTGTACAAGTATCTGTTTGAATATCTGCTTTCACTTCTTTTGGGTATATACGTAGGAGTGGAATTGCTGGGTCATATGGTAATTGTATGTTTAACTTTTTGAGGAACAGCCGTAGTTTTCTACAGTGACTGTACCATTTTGCATTCCCACCAGCAATGGATGAGAGTTCCAATTTCTCCACATCCTGGCCAGCACTTGTTAATTTCCATTTGTCTGGTGATAGCGATCATAGTGGGGGTGAAGCAGTTTCTTATTCGGGTTTTGATTTGTATTTCCCTAATTTCCGTTTGCTTATCGGCCATTTCTGTATGTTCTTTGGAGAAATGTCTATTCAAGTCCTTTGCCCATTTTTTGAATGGATTGTTTGTCTTTTTGTTGTTGAGTTGTAAGAGTTCTTTATATATTTTGGATATTAAATCCTTATCAGATATGTGATTCCCAAATATTTTGTCCCATTCTGTAGGTTGTCTCTTCACTTTGATGATAAAGTTCTTTGATGCACAAAAGTTTTTAATTTTTATGGAGTCCAGTATATCTGTTTTGTCTTTTTTTTTTTTTTTTTTTGTGATGTCTTTATTCACCTAAAACAATATCTGGGTTTATCTGCTGCCCAGTATACCTCTACCATGGCGCCCTGGGATGAGAGACCGCATGGATAGGTGAACCACTGAATTAAAACATGTTAGTACTGTATTAGTTCCCTATAGCTGCCATAGCAAAGTACCACAAATTAGGTGGCTTAAAACAACAGAAATTTATTCTGTCATAGATCTGGAGGCCAGAAGTCTGAATTCAGGGTGTCTCCAGGGCCATGCTTCCTCTGAAGCTCTAGTGAATAATCCTTCCTTGCCTCCTCTGGCTTCTGGTAGCCACAGACGTTCCTTGGCCTCTGCCTTCACATGACATTCTCCCTGTGTTTCTCTCTGTGTCTCTTCTCTTATGATAAGGACATCACTTAGTTGGATTAGGACCCTCCCTACCTCAGTGTGACCTCCTATTAACTTAAAATTACATCTGTAAAAACATGATTTCCAAATAAGGTCACATTCACAGATACCAGTGGTTAGGACTTGATCATGTCTTTTGGGAGACTCAAAACAACCCATAACAAGTACCGAACACTTATGTAGTATTTACTGTGTGCCAGACACAATTCTAAGCCCTTTATATATGTTATCTTAGTTATTCTTCATAACAGCCTATGAGCTGACTAGTAGTATTATCCCTGTTTTATAGATGAGGAAATGGGGGATGGGGGTGGGCACAGAGAGGCTAGGTAATTTGTACAAGGTCATACAGATGGTGAGTGGTCAAGTCAGAATTCAAACCTAAGCAGTCTGGCTTGAGAAGCATGTTCTTCACCATCATGCTCAACTGCCTCTCCAAAGAGAAGAGCTGATGGTTAATAAGCAAAAATGTGTGAAGTCCTACCAGTCATTCAGTCAGACACACACTCCTTCACTCTCCTCCTCTTTCTCCCTTCCTCTTTCTTTCTGTCTCTTCCCCTCTAAAGAGAAGCTGTCATTGTCTGTATATGGGGAGAGTGACCTCCCAAGGTCTTCCTTATTTCTATCTAGTCTCCTGTCATTCTGCGACTCTCTCTCACCATTTCTTAGTTTACAAATAGCACCAGACTCTAGAAATAAGAGATTTCACCTTTTTGGCAGAGGAGTCTGATCCATATTTGTAGTGCCTGGACAGTGAGATCAGACTGTGCACTCTGTAAGCAATGCAGATATGGCCACACCGCTGCCCTTTCCTCAAAGAACATATCCCAGAGTGCAGCAAGGGGAGTTTAACTGACCAGGGTTTGCGGTGGCCTCACTTGGTTTCCTTGCAGCCACTCCCACTAAGGGGCAGCAGTGTGAAGGCTCCTCGTAAAGAAGCAGGTGCAGTGCCCAGCCTAAGCTGTCCTCAGAGAACCTGAGCGCCTGTGCTTCCACAACCCCTTCACCCACTCCTCTGCCAAAATGCACTCTAGCCTCTTTTAAAGCATTGAGGTTTTTTTGTTTGTTTATTTTGTCCCTTCCCCCCACTTAACTTGATGCAGTAAGGAGCCCTGGTGGTGCAGTGGTTAAGAGCTCGTGGCTGTTAACCAAAACGCTGCCAGTTTGAATCCACCAGCTACTCCTGGGAAACACCACCAAAAAAAAAAAAAAAAAAAAAACCATTGCTGTCGAGTTGATTCCGACTCAGAGTAAAGCTGCCCCATAGGGTTTCCAGCAGCTGGTGGATTTGAACTGCTGACCTTTTGGTTAGCAGCTGAGCTCTTAACCACTGCACCACCAGGGCTACTGGAAATGCTGTGGGGTGGTTCTACCCTGTCCTATAGGGTCCTGTGAGTCGGAATCGACTCACTGGCAACAGGTTTAACTTGGTACATAAGTACCATGATTAAAGAGTTAGAAAACAATACCTAAAGTAATTGGTGCAAATAACTGCCCTGGAGTAGAGAATAATATCATGAAGAGGTATTTCTCTTTCTCTCTAATTTTTACTAAATACTAGGCAAAATGAAATGAGCTGAAGTTTTAGGAGATGGTGCTTCTGATCTCTAATTTAAAAACCAAATGCATAATTGTATGATTCTACTTATATAAAATATCTAGAATAGGCAAATTTATAGAGACAGAAAGTAGATTAGTGGTTACCAGGAGTTGGTGGAGGGAAGAATAGAGAGTTATTACTTAATGGGTATAGAGTTTCTGTTTCGGGTGATGAAAATTTTTTGGAAATAGTGGAAATAGTTGCATAACATTGTGAATGTAATTAATGTCACTGAATTGTACACATTGTTAAAATGGCAAATTTTATGTTTTATATATTTTACCACAAAAAATGATATATAAAAACAAATGCATAGAATAGAAGAGAGATTTACTTTATTAGGAATTATTTAGATAAAGTCCTTTCTGGTAGGCAGCAGAGGTATGGACTCAATGACTTAGACACTTTGCATTAGTTTTTTCTTTCCTTTTTCTGTTTCATTGTCATTTCCTTTTCTTTCTTCCTGGAATTAGTAAAATGAGATAGGAAAGGGAGAAATGATAAACTCTTTGTTTATGATGAGTGGGAAAAAATGTACCTCCAGGAACCAGGATGTTGTTAGTTGCCATTGAGTTGGCTCTGATTCATGATGACCTTATGTATAACAGAAAGAAACGTTGCCCGGTCCTGCGCCATCTTCATGATTGTTGGTATGTTTGAGTCCATTGTTGCAGTTATTGTGTTAATCCATCTCATTGAAGCTTTTCCTCGTTACTGTTGGCCCTCTTCTTTACCGAACATTATGTCCTTTTCTAACAATTGGTTCTTTGCTGATAATGTGTCCAGAGTAAGCAAGTTGAAGTTTCATCCTCCTCACTTCTAAGGAACATTCTGAGCACTTAGTGGTGCTCACCACCGCCTGTCAGTTTGCTGTACTGTGGTGGCTTGTGTGTTGCTGTGAGGCTGGAAGCAATGCCACTGGTATTTCAAATACCAGGAGGGTCACCCATGGTGGGCAGGTTTCAACTGAGCTTCTAGACTAAGACAGACTGGGAAGAAAAGCCTGGCAATCTACTTCTGAAAATTAACCAATGAAAACCCTATATATCACAACAGAATATTGTCCAAGATAGTGCTGGAAGATGAGCCTCTAAGTTGCAAGGCACTACACAATGGCCCAACAATGAACTCAAACATGCCAATGGTCATGAAGATGGAACAGGACCGGGCAACATTTCAGTATGTTGTACATAGGGTAGCCATGAGTCAGAGCCAACTTGACAGCAACTAACAGCAGCAACAACAATTGTGCTCATGTGGAATCTGTACCCGTATCAAGAGTTAGTCTTTCGAACAGAACAAGGGGTTACTGCATGGTTCAAAACTGGAAAAGGTATGTATCAGGGTTGTATCTTTTCACCTTATTTATTTAATCTGTATCCTGAACAAATAATTTGAGGACCTGGACTGTATGAAAAAGAATTTGGCATTAGGATGCATATCCCTTTTTTTTTCCTCCTTAATTTTAACCTTGGTAGTTGACCAATTTGATAAAGTACCTTGGTCTACTTTTCTGCTTAAGTAGTTAAAGTGACCGTGAGTAAATCTTTGATTCTTTCAAAAAGCAGTTTTCATTGTACATAGAAAATTGGTCTAAATGTATACACTTACCTCTGGATAGTCCCAAGATTTTTTTTCTAATATTAGATAATACATTTTTTAATAGTTTGCCTTCTTCCAAAAACATGGGCTCAAAGGAAAATATCAAATAAATTGAGATTTTCTGTTCTCTGAGTCTAGAGTAATGGGGAGTAGGAGTTGGGGGACAGATTGAGGAGGAAAGAAGTAAAGTGGTAGGAAATTTGGTGGTGTGATATTTTGTGGAAAGGGGTTTGGAGTCAGTAAACATGGGTTTGATCCAGTTCTGTTCTAATACCTGTGTGACCTTGTGCAAGTTATTTAAATTCTCTGAACCACAGTTTCATTATCTTTAAAATGGAGAAAACAACACACGATTTCTGTGAATATCAAATAACTTAATGGATTTGAAAATACAGTTATGTGCTACGTAACATCTGTTCAGGCAACGACTGACTGCATATATATCCATGGTCCCATAAGGTTATAATAGAATTCAGAAATCCCAATCAGAATGGAGATGTAGCGGGCATAACCGGATGTAGAGAATGCAGTAACTTCCCACACGCAACACGTGTACCTCATGTCTCTTGTGTATAAAGCGATTGTGCCACCAGATATAACCTATAACACATATGTCTTGATAGTCATAATAAATGCCTATGTTACTGGCTTGTGTATGTACTGTACTTTCTATCATAATTTTAATGTGAACTTTCCCTACCTACAGATAAAGAGTTTATCAGATAACAGTGTATGCTTTGACTGACAGACAGCCGCATCCAATCTCATGTATCATACATTCTTGAGTGTTGTAGTGTTATCTCTCTGTTCAATTTCCTTTTGAAAATATTATCGTGAAATGCATCATGGCTCCCAAACGCAGCAAAACTAGTGCTAGTGATAGCAGCTACAAGAGGCAAAGGCGAAGTATCAATTTGAAAGTGAAATAAAAGGGTATTAAACAACACGAAAGTGGAAAATCAGAGAATGCTATTGCTCATGATTTAGACATGTTCACACAACATCCAAATCACATAACATCCTATTTCACAGAATGTGTAGTGGATGTTAATCGATGCGTGACTGTACTTAGTAAGTTATGGAGCTCTGTACATGCGTGGGAACCCTGGTGGCACAGTGGTTAAGAATTTGGCTGCTAACCAAAAGGTCGGCAGTTCGAATCCATCAGCCACTCCTTAGAAACCACATGGGTCAGTTTTACTCTGTCCTACATGGTCACTATGAGTCGGAACTGACTTGATGGCAAAGGTTTGGTTTTGGAGCCTTGATGGCGTTGTGGTTAAGAGCTCAGCTGCTGACCAGTTTGAATCCACCAGCCACTCCTTGGAAACTCCATGGGGCAGTTTTACTCTGTCCTGTAGTTTCGCTATGAGTCGGAATCAACTTGACGGCAATGGGTTTGGTTTGGTTTTGATACACATGTGAGTTGTTACTATTATTATTCCTGTCATTAATTAAGCCAGACCTATGAATGCTCTATAAACTGGCAGAATTGGTGTCATAATTCTTTTGAAAACTCTTTCTTAGTCTGTGTTGGTCTACGTGAATGTGCAGTTCTGTTGTGAAGTCAGCTTTGAACAGAGGCAGGGTAATAGAAAAGGAGGTGAAATGTAGGTGGGAATGGATGAGTGATTGTACGATCATTACCTTGGGTGAGGGGATGGGGAAAGGATGGTAGGGGAGTGAGATAGGATCGTTTCTCTCAGGATCTCACCATTAGTGAGGGACAAGTCCATGTGGAATCAGGGAGCTAGCATTGGGAGGCTGGAGTCCTTGCTTTAACCCTTTCTCTTTTATCTGGGCCTTAGTTGCCTTATCTGTAAAATGGCACTGAAGCTTTAAGGTCCCATCTACCTGTAACCTTTATGGATCTGAAGCCATAGACATGAAGGAATCAGTCCTTAACACTAAACCCAGATTAGTACATTACAGGAACTGGTAGAGCTGGAGAGATGATGGAGGGGAAAATGATGGGAGGGAGGTCCTGAGGGATGCCGGAGGACACTGATATATATTTCCATCGCTTAGTCTTCCTAGTTGAGAGAAGTATGCCTAGAGATTTTAAATGGTGTTGTGTAAGTTTTTTGGCAGGAAGACCTACTGGTTCACCAGAGCATATAACCTTGTTTTCTTGCTGGTTTCACGGAGGGCTATTGTACTTGTGTATTTACGCTGACTGGCACCAGCAAATGCACGCAGTGAGCATATGCACTGTTTTTTAAGTATAGTCCTTGCACTTTGCTAGAAATGTGAGCAGCTTGCTCCCCTCTTCCCTCTGGTGCCAGGGATGCTCTGATCCCTTCCCCCTGGCTGCCCCTGATGGACACAGCCTATTCTGGGTTGCCTGAATAAAGTAGGCCAGAGAGGAAGCTGTCCTCCCTGTAAGCAGAGCGGCCTGTCCCTGCTGGGCAGGAAACCTAGAGTGATGAATGGGGCTGGATGAAGTCATCCTGCTCCTCCAATCAGGCTGCTCCGAGTGAGCAGCGGCCTCTGCAGACCCAGCCGGGTGCAGGCTGCTCTCATGTACCTTTAGACAGAGGCTGTGAGTCTCTGGGAGAGGAGTTGGGGTGGGGGGGTGTTGTGAGCCGCCCGCTCCCGGCTCCTGTGTAGGCCTCAGTCAGTCTGAATGTTATTGCAAGGTGAGTGGCTTCACTGGGCGAATTCCTCTCCCTCTGCATTGTCGACCTTGCTGTGCCAGCTCTGGCTTTGTGTCTCCGGCATCTCCTTGCACAGCACCTTTCTGCTTCCATTTGAGTGCCTGCACCTTCTTCTTGAGGTTCTCACACCCGTCCCCCACCAACCCCTGGCCTCTTCCCTTCCTGCTACCCCAGCACTTGCTCAGCCCCTGCCAGCTGGCCTCTTCCCACACGCTCCGCTCCCTTCTTCCTGACCTGTGGTACCAGTTGGCTGGGTGATGGGAGGGCAGGGCCTCCATCTCTGTGCCCACTGCCCCCAGCAGGGGGAGCCCTGGTGAGCCCCACACTTGCCTCCTGGGAAGAAGTGCCAGGAGAGGGGAGATGCCCCCTGACTCAGCCTGATGTGGCCATCTGTGGGAACACAGGCAGGACCCTCTACTTGCTGGGGACCCCAAGGGTCTTTCCTCCCAACAGAGGAGGCTCCAGGGGCCCTGGGAGTAGAAATAGCCTCTTATTTCCCCTGACCTTCCAGAGGGGTGGTTTGTCCTTTCTGGGTGGCCGTTTGTGACTCTGCCTTTTCTCTCTGGATGGGGCCACTGCTCCTTAGGCCAAGCCGAGATCATGGAGCCGGCTGATATGGCGACAGCAAAGGTAGGATGGAAATGCTGCCGGCCGCACTGTGCGTAAGTGGCTTCGCTTGGAAGGTTCTGCCTTGGGTTCACTTTTCTCTCCCCTCCTCTCCCTCAGCCCAGCACTCCTCTGAGCGTTCAGGGACTGTGTCAGAGTGGAGGGAAAGGCCCATGGAGACCTCAGGAGAGTGGGAGGGTGTGCCAGGTCCTAGAAAGCCCATTCCTTGCCTTTATGTGCTTAGAAGTCTGAGTGGGTGGGTGAGGGCTTTGGGGGAGAGGGACTCTGTAGCTTTTATCTGGGCTGAATTACGTGTCTGTCTTTCCCTTTAGCTTTGCCTTGTTTTCCATTTAACTTTATCTTGCCTCTTTTTAGTCACCCCCTCCTTTATTCTCGCTCTTCCTCCTCTAGTTCTTCCTGCACTTCAGTGCTTTCTTATTCCATTTTTGCTATCTCCACACTTTCTGATCACCTTCTGTCTGCCTCTCTTTTCCCTCTGCCTGTTGTATAAGGAATGGGTGGGGTCGGTGTGGGCTGGCCAGTCTTAAAAGCTGAGACTGCCTCTCATCCTGCAGCAGCTGTTGGCCTCGGGATTGGTAAGGAGTTTGTTGCTGAGTGGCAGATGCTCCCGCTGTCCCCTCCCACCGCTTGTTTGTTGCCCCAATGGAAGTGCTGGTCTGGGTACCAGCAGGTAATGGTGCTGGGGTGCTATTTTGCTTAGACCCTGTAGGCACGCTAGAGGGCGTTCCTGAGATAGGTTTCTCATCTCTCCTGAAGCCTGCTTGCAATTTGAAATTTTTTTTTCTGTGCATTTTCCAAACAAAGAGCTTGAGCCACTGGGAGTAGATGGGGAAACTAAAGAGGCTGAGTCTGTAGCCCCAACCCCAGCCCCTGTGTGCAGGGAGAGACTCGTAGTCTTTCCAGAATATCTCAGCCCTTGTTTCAGGGGCCCTCCTTTCTGTCCAGATGGCAGGGTCTCCTTTCTCTCAGAGGTGGAAGATTGAACATGGCTCAGACTTCTGGAGCAGGTTGGGTACCCTGTGTGTGTATGGAAGAGAGAATGAGGTAGGAGGCCCAAGTAGCAAGGGTGCTGCGGGCTGTCATGTGTTATAATTGGTTAGGACATGTTCTGGGTATCACTAACCTGGTTTCTCTGCCCCTTCCTCCCACCCACACATGCTGTGTGGTCTGATCCAAGTTACTTAACTTCTCTTGCCTTTCATCTCCTTAGTCCGCAATATGGTGAAAATTACATGCATCTCTTGTTTTAACCAGCTTAGATTTGTAAAATATTTTGTTTTCTTTGAAGAAAGGAGCTAGAGAGAGCAAAACTGAAAATGAGACAGGCCTTCCTGGACTCCCTCCCCTCTGTCCCCTGTTCCTCTCTCTTCTCCCTCCTCCACAAACATCTGGGGACCCACCTTGAGTAAGGGATGCTGCAAGGTGCTGCATCCCCTTGGCAGTATGCATGGCAGCCATGGGAGCAAGCATCTGCAACTGTGTTTGGATCCAAAACAGTTTGCTCCAGGCAGTCTGCTGCCTGGCTGTAATGCTGCTGTCTGAGATGCTGAGCATTGTCTCTCACCAGGACCTACCTCTTGTGATCCTGCTAGTATGCTAGCTCTTGGAATTGTACGTGATTTGTTGTCAACCACCTTGGCAGCCCTGGTGGCGCAGTGGTTAAAGCGCTTGGCCGCTAACCAAAAGGTCAGCGGTTCGAACCCATCAGCTACTCTGAGAGAGAAAGATGTGACAGTCTGCTTCCATAAAGATTTACAGCCTTGGAAACCCTATGGGGCAGCTCTACTCTGTCCTATAGGGTCACTATGAGTTGCGCTCCACCACATTGTGTTTATCAAACACCTGGCTCTGGCAGGGAGTGGCAGTGGCAAGTGTGCTGGGAGAGGCGTGGTTTGGGAGATTGGGTTGTTATTCTGCAGCTGGTTTTGGGATGTGTGTTTGTGCCTGCATTTGCATGTGGAGGTAGAAACAGAGTAGCCTCATTATTCTTAGACCTTTGCCACCCTGCACATCCAGATTACAGCTTATCTGTTGTTGTTGTGTGTGTTATGATTCCAACTCATAGTGACCCTATAGGACAGAGTAGAACTGGCTCATAGGGTTTCCAAGGAGTGGCTGGTGGATTTGAACTGCCAATCTTTTTTTGATTGGCAGCCTGAGCTCTTAACCACTTCACCACCAGGGCATAGAAACTGACCTTGGAGGGGGGTCCTTCCTGGAGTTTGCATTTGCTTTTAGGACCTTGACCACAAGAGGGAATCTGATTGTTCACAGAAACAGATGCCGTTTAACTCCAGGGCTAGAGTTCTTTTTTTTTGACCTTCCATACCCTTTGGAAGAGGGCAGGGTTAGCTCAGCAGTTTTGAATATGGCCTGTGAACCATTGAGGTCCCTAGATGGGCCTTAGGAGAGGGTCCTTGAGCGTCTATCCTCTGTAGGCAGAATTTTGGTGCTCTGTTCTTATTCCTTTCTTTCTTTTTCTTTTTTTTTTTATTGTTCTTTAGATGAAGGTTTACAGAACAAACTAGCTTCTCATTAAACAATTAGTACACATATTGTTTTGTGACGTTGGTTACCAGCCCTATGACATGTCAACAGGCTCCCTTCTTGACCTTGGGTTCCCCATTACCAGCTTTCCTGTCCCCTCCTGCCTTCTTGTCCTTTCCCCTGGGGTGGTGTGCCCCTTTAGTCTCGTTTTGTTTTGTGGGCCTGTTTAATCTTTGGAGCCCTGGTGGCACAGTGGTGAAATGCTATGGCTGCTAACCAAAAGGTCAGCAGTTCAAATCCACCAGCCTCTCCTTGGAAACCCTATGGGGCAGTTCTACTCTGTTCTGTAGGGTGAAAATGAGTCAAAATCGAGTCGATGGCAACGAGTTTGTTTGTTTTGGGGTCTAATCTTTAGCTGAAGGGTGAACTTCTGTCTGTGCTTTTTTCTGAGGAGAGTATCCATGGCTTTCATCAGATCTCCAGAAGGCTTGTAATTCAAAAAAAAGTTAAAAACCTTTAACTGATAAAGATGCTCCCATAAAGAGCCTGTTTGCATTTCATAGCCTAGGTACAAAGAGAACCTACAGGTTATGGCTGCTGTGCTGAATCCCTGATAATGTGGGAAAGGAGCCAAACCACTGAGTAAAAATTCATGTTGTGACTCGGGGTACGTCATTTACACATGATTTGGGTGTCCTTTATTTAATGTCTAAACACATGCAAATGCTCCCCTTTTACCTTAACCTTTCTCTTTTCTTTCTGAGATACTGTTCCCAGAATTTCTCTTAGCCCTAGTGTATTGGGTTAAATTACCCCAGAATGAAACAGCTATTTTTGATGACATCCCTACCTTCTTAGGCTCAGAGTTCAGTTCCTAGAGGAGGGCTTTTGGAGGCATGGCCCTGTCTCCCAGAGTCTGGATTTCTGGTGGTGCAGTGGTCAAGAGCTATGGCTGCTAACCAAAAGGTCAGCAGTTCAAATCTACCAGGTGCTCCCTGGAAACTCTATGGTGCAGTTCTTCTCTGTCCTATATGGTTGCTATGAGTCGGAATCGACTTGACGGCAATGGGTTTGGTTTTTTGGTTTGGTATTGTTGCATTGGAGCCCTGGTGGCACAGTGGTTAAGAGCTTGGCTGCTAACCAAAAGGTCAGCAGTTCGAATCCACCACCTACTCCTTGGAAACACTGCGGGACAGTTCTACTCTGTCCTGTAAGGTCGCTATGAGTCAGAATTGACTCAACAGCAGCGGGTTTTTTATCGTTGCATTACCATGGTGCTCTTTAAAAAAAATTTTTTTTTAAGTTTGTAATTTCAGACTGGGACCATTTGATGGCCTGACGTGATTGTGTTAAGAGATATAGATGATAAATTTTGTCCTGAGAGCTTCTATTTTAACCTTGAGAATACAGGTTAGAAAGCATTCATTAATCCGTTCATTCGACAGATATTTATTAAATGCTTATTATATGCCAGGAGAGAGTTCAGTGTGGAGGCTTTAGGATGATCAGCACACAGCACCACCTCGCAGGTGCTCACAGGTTCTTGGGGAAGACAGGCGAGTAAACAAACTGTGACAGGATGGTATAATAAGGGTTGTAGTAGAAGTGTAAGTCACCAGCAAGCACCAACAGATTACTTAACAATGCCGTGAAGGGCTTTCTAAATGGAAGTGACATTTGATTTGAGGCCTGCAGCATGGGTGGGAGTTTGCCAGGTGGATAAGAGAGGAGGGAGGGGTCATCTAGTCATGAGATGGAGAGGACATATCTGGATTCAGGTGTTGTTACTGTCACTTTCTGGCTCTGTAACTTTGGGTTATCTTAGGCTTTCCTAGTCTTAATTTCCTCATTTGTAAAATGTTGTTGATACTATCAACCCTACACCAGCGCTTGGGTAGCCTGAACCATTGAAGGTAGCTGATGACTTGGTATGGAAGGGCACAGGTACAGTTACAGATGGGACCTGAACTCTTAGGTTTACTAATGATATACTAGTCTCATGTCTGTTGCAATTTTAGAGAATGCAACAGTGGTGCAAGCAGTTAACACACTCGGCTGCAAACTGACAGGTTGGAGGTTCAAGTGTATACCCAGAAGCACCTTGGAAGAAAGGCCTGACAATCTGCTTCTGAAAAATTAGCCATTAAAAACCCTATGGAGCACAGTTCTACTCTGATACACATGGGGTTACCATGAGTCAGAATCAACTCAACAGCAACTGGTTTGGTTTATCGGGCTTGAAGCATCTTTAAACTTTTATTTTTTTTTTTCAACCTAAGGCACTGATGGAAACCCTGGTGGCATAATGGTTAAGGGTTCAGCTGCTAACCAAAAGGTCAGCAGTTCAAATCCACCAGGCACTCCTCGGAAAACCTGTGGGGCAGTTCTACTCTGTCCTGTAGGGTCGCTATGAGTCAGAATCGACTTGGCAGCATTGGGTTTGGTTTGGTTTTAGTTTAAGGCACTGATGAAAAATGTCCTGATGGTAGGAAATGAAACTTTTCAAAATCCAACCCATTAGATGCAGTTTGCTCAGTCCAAATAAACCTGTACTTATTCCTGTACTCATTGGCAGTGATGGTGGCAGTATGTTCAGGAGGTACTATTTCTGGACACCTGTCATGCAGATAGGAAGTTCTCTGTAAAGGATGATGAAAAATATTGGATCCTTTTCCTGGCTAACACGTTTGTGTTAAGACCAAACTCATTGAGAAATAATCATCACAGACTTCATATAGGTTAGCTGAAACTATTCACCATTGCTTGTCAGTTGATGGGAAAATTGGCATAATATTACAAACCTATGTTCATTTTGGAAATAGAAGTAATCTCTTCTTCTGATTATCTATGCCTCTCTTATGAGACTTATTGCATTATACTTTATATTAGAGCTACTTAATATCATTATTTAATGCCTATGTCATGTCTTCCTTATTAGATTATAAACTTCTGGAGCTCAAGGAGGACATTGGATTTATCTTTGAAACATCACCATGATTTGCCTAGGTTATGAACATATTAGGCCCTCAGTAAGTATTTTTATTGTTGAATAAACAGCTGGTTGACCTAACAGAAATATCATACACACATACAAACCATACATAGGAAAACAATAAAAAAAATTTTATTGTTAGGAACTATATTTTATCCTTTACCTAAATACATACATATATATATATATATATATATATATATATAGTGTAGATAAAGGATAAAAAGTATGTTTGGATGCATAGAAATGAAACCCGTAGTTCTCATAGTATACAGTGGTAGTATCCTGAGTTGGGAATAATAATAATAATACAGGTAGTCCCTGACTTACGACATACTTGAGTTATGATGAACCGCATTTATAACCATCCTCTTTTTTTTGCTACTCTTATTTTAGTAATATGTACTGCATGCAGTGTTGCAGCCCATAATTTGCTGATGTTATCATTCTTCAGCTGTAATTTTTCCAGCCCCCAAAGACAAATAAAGTTTGGATTTATAAAGATACCGATTAATAAAAGGCAATAGAGTGCTAATAGAAACTAAAAAAAAAAAAAAAAAATGAGGTATTCGACTTATGTCAGAACCGACTTACAACTGAATAGTTGTCAGAATGGAGCCCTGTCGTAGATCAGGGACTACCTGTAATGTTTAAAATATATTGTACACTTACTTCATATTCTGCCATGTATTGTGTCATTGGCTCCTCCTAACAACCTTATGGGTTGGTGTGATCTTCACCTTTTTATACGGTAAAAACCTGAGACTTGGAGAAAGGAGGTCTTTGCTCAAGGTCACATACCTGTCAAGTACAGATTTGAACTCAGGTGCAATTCCAGAATCCCCATGCTAAACCACAATACACACCTCTGGAACTGGTGTCAGGCCTGTGCCAGTTAGGAATGTGGTTTTTCTAGGCTTGTCATACCAGCAGGCAATTTCTCTGCCAACAGTAGATTATTGTCATGCCCTTGGCCAGGAGACTTTCACTTTAACAATGAATTAACACTTAACTTATCTCCTTCTTAATGGTAATACTCACATGTAATTTAGTTGAAAAAGGAGAAGTCCCCATTTGGTGGGAGGATAGTGTGAAGCAGCTGGCTGTAGGTGTGTGAGTGCTTCCTCTTTGAGAGAACCTGAGTTCATAAGCACCCTCTTGGGTCCCTAACTCCATCAGTCACCCTGAATGTCTCCTGGGAATAAACCAGGAGGAGCAGGGGGGTAATTAGAAGCCTGCCTTGTTTCTTCCATCTGGCAGGAGAGATGTTTTCTTTTGTTATGCATGTAATTGGAATGAGTGGAAACAGGCAGCTGCCCCCCTCTCCTGGTTGTTGGGGTTTTCTGGGTGTGTGAACCTTACGTCACAGTAGGGCATTTACTCATGATCATCTCCCGTCTGCCTGCCAGCAGAAGGAGGCTTGTGGTCTGGGACACACTGATGAACAAGCATACATATAAACCAACACTGAGTCAGGCAGTTGAGTATTCAGGAACACGAGAGGATGATTTTGGAGGTGAAGGAAAAGGTGGGCATCAAAGTAGGGTTGAGAGAGGGAGTCCTCTTTGGGAGTTTCATTTCCTGTACAGAGCAGGGCTAAGAAAATATTGTCTCCTCACATCAAGCCAGGAAGTATCCTTGGAGAGGGTATATCAAGAGCTGCTTAAGTAGGAGGGGCATGATAGCTGAGATCTGCACTGAGGTGAGTATGGAGGTAATTCCAATTTATGGCTTGACTAAGAAGATGGTCCCTACACTACAGTGGGGTGCTGTGGACCCTGGTGTAGTGCCTTTTGTCTTTTCACCAGAGACTGTCTTACCCAGTGGTTAGTAGTTGTGACACTGGATCCTTTTCCTGGCTGGGAAGAGGAGTTGACTTCCCTGAGCCTGACTTTCTTCATCTGTAAAGGTGTTGGAACTCACGGGGTTGTTGTTAGAATCATATGTTGTGATGTATGTGAGGCCACTTTACACTCTGGCATGAACAGAGAAGCCTGTCTCTGGAAGCCCTGGCCCGCCTCTGCCTGTCTTCCTCCCTCTCTGTGTCTACTGTGTGTTGGTGAAGCAACTGTGGGCAGGATGCAGCCAACAGGAGTTGGCTTTGGCCTTGCTCAATCTGTTGGCTGCCTGAAGGAACATTCTGGATTAGCAGATTGTGAAGGAGGGAGCAAGAAAGATGGGGGGAGGTGATACCATCTTTTTTTTTTTTTTTTAACTCCAGTTCCCTAAGTATATCCCTGGGGTCATAGAGGCAGAAGGAAGCATCCTTGAAACGAACCACTCCCTGCTTGCCCTCTGGCTCTGTGGCTCGTGGCCTGGCCTTTCCCTAAAGTGCTGTTTCCCTGAGATACTGGGGCTGGAGGGTAGGGTTGTGCATGCCAGTAGGAATGATAGCAGGGGAGGCAGGGGCTCCGGAGGCTCCAGGCTGGGAGCTGACACAGATGAACAGACCAAAAGACAAGACCAATGCCTGCAGCCCATCCTGTCACCCCAGAGCCAGTGACAAATAGTGGCGGGGGGGGGGGGGACAGGGAAGTCCTGGGGAGCACCTGATCGGGCTCACCTCTGGTCATCTGCCGGTCCCCTCACAGAGTCTATTGACTGCAATTTAGAGTTTGGAAGAGGATTCTGGCTGGAGGACCAGGAGGAGGCTTCTTGTTGAAATGGAGTGTTTAGGAGGCTGCTCCCTCCCCCGCTGCTCCTCTCTTGCTAGCTTCCTGACCTCCAAAATCCTCCTTAAATATAACACTCCAGCGACTGCCGACTCCCCTGCCTAAGCTCCAAGCTTTGATTCCCCAACGTGTGACTGCAGCACTGCTCTGGCCCAGTTTTGCCAGCTCCTGGAGGCATGCAGCTCCGCCCTGACACTGCAGCTTGCCTCTCCTCAAGAGAAGCAGGGACAGAGGAGGAGCAGCCCGGAATCCAGGAATTGAGATAAGAAGGCAATCCTGTCATCTGTCTATTTTCTGCTCCAGATATGGAGCCAGAGGCTCAGAGTGACTTACCCAAGGTCATGAGGAGGTGTGAGCTTCTGGTAGTGTGGAGAGAGCCACAGATGGGGAGGTGGGAGTTAACCCATTGCCGTCAAGTTGATTCCCACTCATACATAGTGGCCCTTTTGGACAAAGTAGAACTGCCCCATAGGGTCTCCAAGGAGTGGCTAGTAGATTTGAACTGCTGACCTTTTGGTTAGCAGCTGAGCTCTTAACCACTGCGCCACCAGGGCTGGGAGTTAGGAGGGCCTAATTCCCCCCCTGGATTCTGCCACTAGTTGGCTGAAGCCTTAAGTGGACCCTCATTTTCCGATTCACAGCTTCCTTCAGCCTGGAGGCCTTGGCGTCTGAAGGCAAGGTCATCAGCACCATGCTCTGGTTAAATGACCTCTCTCACTACTCTAGTCTGTATTTATGTATCAGGCAAGAAATGCTCATCTTTTCTGATTGGATTACCCAGATGCTGTCAAGTCAATTTTCACTCACGGTGATGCCATGTGTGTCAGGGTAGAACTGTGCTCCATTGAGTTGCAATGGCTGATTTTTCAGAAGTAGATTGCCAGGCTATTCTTCCAAGGCACCTGTGGCTGGACTTGAACCTGTAGCCTTTTGATTAGCAGCCTAGGATGTTAACCATTTACACCACCCAGGGACTCCCTTGGTTGGATTAGGGATGGGATAATACCAGGGTGGGTGAGACCATGAGGCTGCTAAAAGGCCAAGAGAAAGTTAAAGCAGCTTAAATTATAAAGGAACTTTTTCCCACCTTCATTCCATCCCCAGTAAAATTTGGAAGAAACCATTGTAACAGGAGCAGTATCTTGTATTACACTTGTAATGCCTGCAAAACCTTGCAAACACAGCAGAGTTTTGAATATCCATGGGTCTGGGAAGACCAATTTTCTGAACTTAGATTATGGAAAACTCAGGTAACACAAATCGTTATCAGCGTCAATCCTTCCACCATCATCCTCCTGCCGTTTTCATCAAGGCTATTCACAAAAACTCAAAGATCCCAAGTCTGTTCCTCACATCACACACACAATGACCCTTGAGCCAGCAACTCATCACTAATAGGAAGAAGAGGCTGACTTGATTTATTCCCTTTTTAAGCTGATTGCCTGGATTCTTTTTGTCTTGGAAGCATGTGAACCCCCAGAGAAATTTGTGTTTGGTTGTGTTTTTAATTACTTTGTTTAATTACTTTGCTGTATCTTATTCCATTTTAAGAAAATACACAAGTTATTCATCCTTTCTGTTATTGATAGATGTTTGTTTTGCTTCCAGCTTTTTTGGTTTTGTTTTGTTTTTGCTGTTACATATAGTGCTACGAGGAAATTTCTTGTACATGTCTCCTAATGTGAGTAGAACCTTTAATGTTAGGGAATGCATTTCTTCAACTTGACTGCACAGTATCAAATTGTTTTCCTAGGTATTGAACCAATAAACACTTCTTCTACTCGCTCCTTTCCAACACTTGATATAGTTACAGTTTTTAATTTTTTGTCAATTAGATTGGTGTGAGGTGGCATCTCACTGACATTTCAATTTGCGTTTTCCTGCGTACTAATGAGATTGAGCACACCTTTTAATATATTTAGTGATCGTTTCTGTTTTCTTTTCTGAAAGTGTTTATTCAGATCATTTATCTATGTTTCCAACTGTCTCTTTTCTCATTGATTTGTAATAATAAATTCTGTGAACAGTTTCTTTTCAATTATCAAAAAAAACCAAACCCATTGCTGTTGGGTCGATGATTCTGACTTCTGGCGACCCTAGGACAGAGTAGAACTGCCCCATAGGGTTTCCAAGGAGTGGCTGATAGATTCCAACTGCCAACCTTTTGGTTAGCGGCAGAGCTGTTAACCACAACACCACCAGGGCTCCTTTTCAATTATTTGTATTTCAAATATCTTCTTCCAGAAAAGCCTTGTCTTTTCTCTCTTTATGATTTTGTTTGATGATCAGAAGTTCTTAATTTGACTGTGGTTGAATTTACCAGTCTTTTCCTTTACTGGGGCCCTGGTATCACAGTGGTTAAGTGTTTGGCTGCTGACCAAAAGGTCAGCAATTCGAATCCCCCAGCCACTCCTTGGAAACCCTATGGGGGCAGTTCTGCTCTGTCCTATAGGGTCGCTATGAGTCGGAATCAACTTGGTGGCAATGGGTTTTTTTGTTTTATTTTCCTTTATAGACGTTGTGTGTGTGTGTGTGTGTGTGTGTGTGTGTGTGTGAGTTGTTTAGGAAGTCCTCAGGCTAAGGTATGTGTGAGGATCAGTTTGTAATTATGATTTATCAGGGAGATTGTTTTTCTTCCTTCATTCAATGGCAAGGTTTAAAACAGGCAATTTTCATTTTAATTCCTGGCCGGTATTTAGGTAGAGCCCTGTAGAGCCCACCTTATGGTGAGGTCCAGTTACACCTCTTGCCTTTAGTGGGCTTTTGGCGTTGTTTCTTGCCCACTGTGCTCTGTAAAGTCATAAACATCGAAGCCGAATCCATGTTTCACAGATTCTGCAGTACCCTCTCTGGAAGTCTCATCCACAAGACTTCTCTTAGTTTCCTGGATTTCTGTCCTTACTAGATTTTTGACCTCTAAATATTACTTACTTTTGTGATAACTCATCAAGTCTTTTAAAAGAATTTGTTTTCTTTCTAAATGTTTTACTTTATACAGCATTTTTAGTTGTTTTAGCAGGAAGGTCTGTCAGGATGTCTGCTCTACCATATTACCAGAAATGAAAGTCTTTGTTATTTAGTTATCTCTAAAGAGTTCTTTCCCTTCCTAAAATGCGAATATCAAGGAGCAGCCAGATTGGAGAGTCATGTGGAAGCAAGAGAATTGAATGCACCTGCATGCTCATTAGGCTGTGTGGATGGTGCAAAAGGTTAAGCACCGGAATACTAGTGGAAGGGTTGGCGGTTTGAACCCCTCCAAAGGCACCTTGGAAGGCAGGCCTGGTGATCTGCTTCTGAAAGGTCACAGCCATTGAAAACCCTTTGAAGAAGTTCTACTCAACTCGACGGCAGCTATCAACAACAAGCATGATCATTAATCTGTATGTTCATCCTCAGTGTAATCTGGGGTAATGTCAGTGCTGACAGCTTACCTGTCAGGGAACTTTTCAAACAGTATAAAACAGAGTGCCCGCCATGAGAAGATAAAAGATGGAAAATAAATGAAGAATATTTCTCCATTTTGCTTGGTCTTAATTTTTATTTTTCCCTAGGAAATAGCAGTGGTCCCCTGGCCCTTCAAAGCCATGTTCGGATTGTATGTTGAAATTTTCTTTATGGACCACGAAAATGAGGCCAGTTTTGAGCTCTGTGAGGAGCCCTTGTTTCAGAAACAGAAAGAGGCAGGGGGAGTTGAGGTGGATGATGGTCTCCAAACCCTCTAAAACCCAAACCAAACAAAGTTGCCATGGAGCCCATTCCAACTCTTGGTCATCCATGTGTTTAAAAGTAGAACTGTGCTTCATAGGTTTTCAGTGGCTGATTTTTCAGAAATAGATCTCCAGGCATTTCTTCCAAGGCACCTCTGAGTCAATTTCAACCACCAGACTTCCCGTTAGTAGCCAAACGCTTAACCATTTGTGCCACCTAGAGACTCCTCCCAACCCACTAGGCTCTCCTTTTCTTCCTCCCCTTTTCATGTTCTTCACATCACACTTACATATTGGCACTCAAGCCAGCCAACTCATCAATAATAGAGAGATGAAGTTGACTTGATTTAGTTTCTTTTTTTACCTATTGCTTGGATTCCTTTTGTCCTGGGAGCAGGACAGCTTGTCTGATAGAGGAGATTGCTTATGATCGTCAATAGTAATTAAGACAATGGGTTTTGGAGTTGGACATGCCTGCATTCGAATCCCAAACTTGCGGCTTGCTGGCTGTTTGACACCAGGCAAATCAAGACGCCGCATAATTTAGTCTTCAGCTGCATTATTTGTAAAATAATGATAGTTACTACCTCATAAAATGAATGTAAGAATTAAATGAGATAATGCATGTAAAATGCTTAGCATGAGGTCAGACATAATGAACCCTCAGTAAATTATTAGTTTATTCATGCTTGGTAAAGTAGAGGGTCAGTGAAAAAGAGGAAGCCTCTCAATGAGATGGATTGACATAGTGGCTGTAATAGTGGGCTCAAACGTAGCAATGATTGTGAGGATGGTGCAGGACCAGGCAATGTTTTGTTCCGTTGTACATGGGGTCGCTATGAGTTGAAACCGACTTGACAGCAACTGACAACAAATTATTAATAGTTGTGACAGAGAATTTTTTAAAAACAGGTAAAGAGTAAAAGCCAAAGAATTTTGACATTTAAAGTAGTGTGGTTAATATGTAACACTTAGGAAGCTTTGGTCCAGGTTTTACCCGTTACCTGGGATGGGAGCCACTGGTGTGGAAAAGCAGCAGAGTTGCAAGATGAGAATATTCGCATCTATCTAGAGTACTATTCGTGACATTTGCCTAGGGGCTGGATCACATGACCTGGGAGGCCCTTTCAGTGAATTATCTAGGTCATAAAGGACAACTGTCTGTACTTCTGGAATCTGTGGCATGCCTACAATACCTGTGCGTGTAAAGTATGGCTAGTGTGGCCTGGGTCCAGGCTCCAGAGCTTTAAAAACATAACTGCAGATGTATTCACAAGTCCTGGAAGCATTCGAAAGAAGTATTGTCTGGCATAAGGGCTGTGGATGGAGGGAAATTCCATAGACCAGGGTTGCTTGGGGAACAGATCTCTAAAAGCTCAGTAACATCTGAAAAAGTGTTTCTGCTAGACCACCGGGACACTGGAGGGAGATAGATCACTGTGTTTTTGTTAGGGTTGAATAACCAGTTGCTGTCTAGTGGTTTCCCGTTCATGGAGACCCCATGTGTGTCAGAGTAGAACTGTGCGCCATAGGATTTTCAATGGCTGATCTTTTGGAAATAGAGCGCCAGGCCTTTTTCCGAGGTGCCTCTGGGTGGCCTCAAATCTCCAGATCCTCCAACCTTTTGACTACTGTTCGCACCACGCAGGGATTCCAGGTTTAATAAGGTCACTCCAATTAAACATTTGCATGTAAAACCTCTGTTACATGCAAGCACTCCTAGTTAGTGGGACTGTAGAGCTGAACAAGGTACACAGCCCCTGCCTTCATGGAGCTTACTTGTTAAGAAGGAAGGCAAATGATAAATAATTACAAGCATGATGAGTATTACCAAGGGGATTTGCCTCCCAGTTTTTCTGAAGAGCCATTACTTTTGAGTGTCAAGTATAGGTGATGTGCATGTAATGTACATGGATGTTTGTAGATGGTTTGGGGGCCAGTTCAGGGTAGAGGCTTATTATGGTTCAGTTGAAGGTTGCTATTTCATAATTAATCTCCTCTTTGTTCATTCTCACCCGTCCGTGTTACTGACCCAGATAGTCAGAAATGCAGCGGGGGACAAAAGGAATCCCACAGTCAGGGAAGTTGTTGGGACTGGAACTCCTGGGTTTTGGCCTGCAGGATTTATAGACTTCCCACTTGTCAGTGAATTGGGAGTTCGAGTTGAAGGTGAAAATCTTGGTCCATCCTCATTAATGCAGTGCTAGTCTGAATGCTCTTGGAGCCTGTACTGGTGATAATGTGTTGCTAAAACCCTAAACCAGGCCTTGTGGTCACCTTAAAAGGATCCTTGGTCCCAGGGGACTGAAGGTGCTGCTGGACCCATCATAAGTCGCTGCCTCACCATGTGCCCCAGAGCCCCAGAAGCTGTGGCAATTTCCTCAGCAGGTGAAGAGAACTATGTGTTCTGTGTGCTGTGAACTGCTTGGGATCTCACAGCGGACCTGCGCCACCTCACTAGGGAGAGGGTGCGGATTCTATTTAAGGTGGTCTGCAGCCGGCCTTCTGACACCTGGCTGCTCACCCACCCCAAGGGCCTTCCAGACCAGCTCAGCTTTGGATCCGGAAGGTGTGCTGAGAACTGGGGTCAAGTCTCACATTCTCCCTGGAGAAGTAGCAGGTTTTAATCCTTTGGTGGCTGTCCCTGGAAGTGCTCATCTTCAGATATTTCTACCTCTCTCCTCATCCTTCTCTGCAGCCCATTCCTCACCCACACTCTCCCTGACATCCTGTCCCATCCTGGGACAAAACATGTGCTGTATCTTTAAATGGGCGGCAGTGGCTGGCGGAGCTTTGCTTGGGTACTGCATTGATTAGGAGATTATATGGAGCTGCAAGATCTGCCGCCTGCGGTAAGAGAGGTGTAGTTTCTGCTAGATTTTCGCTGTCCTCTTGGGCTCTCCTTGGGTTCTTCCTCCAAGGCTGCTGAGAGTGGCGTGAGGTGAGGGGTGGGTGGCCACTAGCCTGCCTGTTGACAGTAACTCCAGGGCTTGTTTTGCAGCGTTGCCAGCATTACCCATCCTCACCCAAACCGGCAGTGGCAGTGGCAGCAACAGCTCCGGCAGGGCGCTCCAGCCTTGGGCTGGGTTTGCAGAAGCTGTCCTTGCCTCTGAGCCCAGCTTTTCGCTGGCAGAGGTGGAAGAAGGGGAAGCAGCAGTGACTGTTCTGGCTTGCACGCTCCCTCTCTCTCCTTTTCTCTCTTTGTGTGTTCAAGCCACATTACATGGGATTCTGTTCTTTGGGGACTTCGTCATCTTTTCAAATATGTCCTGGGACCTCCGGAGCTGTAACGGGGATGCTAAGGACACGGTCAGTGGATTATCATGACTGTACTAATGAAAGGATTCAAGCTATCCTGGTAAGTAAAGAAGGGATAAGGCACCTTCCTCTTCATTGACTTTCCCTCAGCACCTCAGCATTCTCAATGAGTGTCATTCAGACAGAGAGGTATCAAGGGGTTAAGGTGGGGGCTATGCACTCTACAGAGTTGGGTTACCCTCCCTGGCTCACCCCAGCTTCTGCACTGCTACAGTATTTTCTGCCAGCATCTTCCTTGGGGGGCAGGGGTTTTGAGGAAGTTGGGGGGCTGTGCAGAGAATCAAACTGCATCTGACAAGATTATCCAACTTTGAGGGGGAATGAGAGATGGTGCCCGCCCAGGGAAGTTTATAAAGTTTATAAAGAAAGAGTTCTTTTTGTGTCTACATCAGGCTGGAGGTGCAGTTGTACTCTTCCTTACCCCAGACTGACATCTCGTGGTGCCTTTCTAACTTCTCCTTAGGGCTGGCACCCTTACCCCTCGTGGGCAGCCTCTGACCTCTTAGAGGCTTCTCTCTGAAGAGAGTGTAATGAGGAGCCAGGCTCCATCTTCTAGGATGCCTGGTGACCAAAGGAGTGTGGACTCCTCTCTACCCTCCCAACACACGCACATAACCTGGGGCTTTGCAAGCATCTCTTCCTGTGCTTAGAATTGGGCTATTAAAGGCCTGTCTTGCTTGGGGATTGGGGTAGCTGTATTCAAGCTGCAGAAGTAGTCAGAATATTTTTACGTTCCATTTTAAAATAAAAGCTTTACCTCTCCCTCTTCTCTCTTGATCCACCAAGGATCAGATGGGTGGATGAGTTGGCTTTTTTATCTCGTTGAGAAACTGGATTTCCTAGGAAAACTTTGTGGTGCAGGGAGGGGCTCTGGTACTCTCCACAGGGCAGCCTGGGGGAGAAGGGCTTAGTGGGCTGGCCTGGAGCTTTGCTCCTTGGGTGGGGTGGAGGAGGGAAGAGAGCTTGGGAGCGGCTCACTGCAGGGCTGTGTCCTGCCTTCCTTTTAGCCAGCAGTCCATAGTGGGTTGCTGGTAGGTCAACTCTCTGGGTTCAAGGTTGGTGTGTGGAGCCCCGGATGGGTATTGAGCATTTTAACCCATGGAGTCCTAGCCTGGCTCTAAGCTACCTCTGGTTTCCAGAAGACCCCTAACCTAAATTAAACCTTGACAGAATTAATCTAGTCCAGCCTTCCTCTCAAGCAAGAGGGTCATTAGTGGATCCTGAAAAGACTGCAGAAGGGAAAGGAAAGAGCTTAGTTCCTCCACACTTTTAACTCTTGAGAACCTTGAGGTCCAAGAAGTGGTGAGGGTCAGCAACCACCCAGCCTGTGGTTTCTTTCGCTCAGGATTTGGTGTGTACCCCGTCTCATGCTTCGCCCTTGTTCTGAAGGCCCTCCTCCAAGACTGGGAAAGGGAGGCAGAGGTATTACAGTGTCCTTGCTTTCTTGGGGCCGGGTACCCTGTTCCTCCTGACTTGGAGATTTTTAGCAGAGCTTGTTGTCACTGGGGATCTCAAGTCTGGATCAGCAGCCAAGCTCCTTTGTTCCTCAGCAGAGCCTTGCTGGGTCTGTGCCTTGAATAAGGCCTGCAAGGAAAGCCCAGGTGCTGCCAGGAGAAGGACACTGGGCTGCTCATCAGAAATCACTCAGAATCCCTCAGTGCTCTGCTGTTGGCACCCCCAGCCTGGATGGAGGGGTAACTTGGTTGTCATTCAAGATGAGACATCACTTAGACACCAAGAGCTTCTGGGCTCAGCCTGAGATGATCCCTCAGGGACGTGCAGAGATGTTTGCCTTTAAAAATCCGCCCCGGGTATCTCTTGATGCATTTCAACAAGGAGAGCAGCATTAAGCTGGGAACTGTAATGGGGCTAAGCTCATCCTCTTAAGCCAAATTGAATTTTACACAGATGGGAAAATTGTGTCTTTTTTATTTGCCTGGATACTGTTGGATCCTGTGATCCACCATCTCATTATGTACAGATATGTTGGTCCATTTTGGTTTAAACATTGTGTTGTGGATGTTTTCGTTTGACATGCACATGGTAGTGTCACGTGTCTCAGGGTGTTTCCTACTCTTGATAGAAGCAAGATGACTGGATATATTTGCTACCTTGTTCTGGACGGTACTGTCTGCATATGGAAGAGAATGGGATTGATTAACTTTCTAATGTTTTTGATACTTCTCTAAAAACATTTTTGGAATGCCTTCTATGTGTTAGGGATATAAAAAATGATCATAATACTGATAATAATAAGTATAATGGCCAAGACCAATAGCCTTCGAGTTGATTCTGGCTCATGGCAAGCCCATGTATTTAAGAGTAGAACTGTGCTCTATAGTTTTCAATGGCTGATTCTGTTTTGATGGATGTAGATCACCAGGCCTTTCTTCTGAGGTGCTTCTGGGTAGACTTGAACCTCCAACCTTTTGTTTAGCAGCTAAGTGTGTTAACTGTTTGCACCATCCAGGGACTCCAAGAATAGTGACAGCTAGCATTTACTGAGTACTGACTATGTGTCAAGCACCATATTAAGCCCTTTACATGCATTAACTCGCATAATGCTTACAGCATTATGATTGTGATCCCCATTTTACAGATGGGGAAACTGAGGCACAGAGCTGTTAAGTGACCTTCATGAGGGCCTGCAGATAGGAATCAGGCTTTGGATTTGAAGCTAGGTAGTTCTCCTGTGATTCAGGGGTCCTTGGTCGCTCTTCTATAGTAATGCACTTTCTCCTGTATGTGATGCCATACTATATACATATTGACTTCTGTTTTTGATTTGCTGTTGCTTTGCCTTATATTCATATCCGTGTTATATTCATGTCCATGTTAGGGCTGTTTTCCTAGAGAGCAGTGTCAAGGTCTCTAAATCCATTTATTCATCCATTTCTTCATTCTCCAAACGTTGAACAAGGATTTAGTATTTTCGCAGCCCTGTGGCTAGGCAGTGTGGGGGGATAAAAAATGTAAAAGACATTGCCTTGGCTTTCTAGGGACCGGTAGCTCCACAGATGGAATAAGATCCCCCCACATACGCGCTCGCACACACAACCTGCAAAACAAGTCAGTAAACGCTAAGGGAGAGCAGACAAGTGCAGTGAACAGCAAGTATTCTAGAGATTCGGCAGAGACTGAAATCCCTTTCAGCTGGATAGCGGAGAAATTTCTTAGAGCAGTTGGCACTTGAAGGGAGGGTCTTGAAGTTTGGATGGTATTAGGTAAGTGGAGGCTGTGCTTTGTAGAACAGGTGCACTGCGCCACATGGAGTCACAAGGTTACCACGGTGGATGCTCTCGGATGAGGATGATTACATGTGTCTGTGATTGACAAGTGGCTGGACTGTGAGGTAGAGATCTTCCCCTCAATCCAGCCCCCCACCTCATTAGGGCAGGGGCTTTAGGCTTTGTCAATAGATAGTTTCATCTTCTGACAACTCGGTGGGTAAGGTAAGGGCAGAGGTAAAGGTGGTTGAGAGAGGAGGTGGCACACGCAAACAGATTGGGTTGTGACCCAAACAGAGCTCTGGGTCACATAGCCAAGTCATTTTTTTTTTTTTAAAGAACAGTTCACCAGTTCTCCTTAGTGTCTACATGGTTAATTTTTGTGTGTGTATGTGTGTGATGTAAAGATATTTCTAATTCCTATAGAGCTTCAGAACCTTGGATCCTATTCATGGGGCTGCTCCCTCTACAGATTGTTTTGGCCCTCACAGGACTTGGCAGACTAGAATGATGTCCATCTTCATTCTCTCTCCTAGTGCTCCTGGTCCGTTCCCTAGTGTTCTGGTCCCCACAGCTGTTGGGGTTGGTGGTGCAGTCTCCACAGAGCCTGGGGACTGTGAACGACTTTCAAGAAAGTCAGTGAGCAGGAAGAATTTGATTCTGTGAAAAAGTAAGAGTTGAGAGTGTAGTTCTTGACACATAGCAGGTAAAGCGTGTCTGGTGAGGTTTGAGCCTGCAGATGAGAGAAATTTTGTGTTTCTCTTTGTGTTTGAGTAGATGAGTGAGCAATCATGGTACTTTCACACTGTTTATTTAGGAAGATGAATGCTGTGTGAGAGAACTTTCTTATATTCTTACCAGGTATCTGGGATATAATTTATTTTTAGCACACCTTTCTATTTCATAGAGATTGATGACCAGCCATGTTGTTTTTGCTACCAAAGACCAGTTGTCTACTTTTTCCTCTTCAAATATGTTAACAAATGAAGCTCTGTTCCTTTTTCAGCTCTCGTTTAGACCCTTGAAAGAAAAAATGAGTGAGATTGCAGCAGGAGGGATTTAAATTAGACATAAGGAAAGAGGTTGGAATTTCTGCCTCTGGAGGGTTCATATCAGGACACATGTCAGTCTTTTGATGTTCTTTTCTGTGAGAAGTTTACTCTGGAGGAAGAAGAAGCCCTGGGGTGGCCTCTGGACACCTTCCGTTAGCGCAAGGCTTCCCAGGTATTGAGATTTTTCACTTCCTGGAAAGTAAGTGGCATTGTGGGCGGGGCCTCAGTGGCTTGAGATTCTGGGGAGAGGACCCATGAATCTGAGTTTTGCAACCACCTTTTGACCTGCTGTGAGGCCTTGGTGGGTGACTTCTGTTTGCCTTGGGTGGTGGTTGTTTTGAAAGTGGGATTAAACAACAGTGCTGGGCAGATTAGTCTGTCAGCTTCCTTTTTACTAATGGTTTAGAAAAAAGCCATAGCTCTGATAGAGCAGGTCGCTTGTGATGTGGACTGTTGGTGGACTTCTTGAGCCAGCAGGAGACACTAAAAATAAACCTTCATTTGAAAATATTAAATACTCATTTACAATCATCCCCCAGCAGGCACTTCGTCCTGCTAATGGTGTGAAATTTACTTTGTTATTTGGTGGGATGGGAATTTGAGTTTTCCCATGGTCCGATAAATGCAGGGCATCAGTGCTGATCATCTAAGCATTTAAATCCTTTGAGTGAGCAGGCTAGCTCAGGGCAATGACCAAATCTTCTGACTCTACACATTTCCTGAAAGGAGAGGCCCACCTTTCACCCAGGTTTCTGCTTTGGGAAACATTACCTGGCTTGGAAGGAGTCCTGGTGATGCAGTGGTTAAGCCCGAGGCTGCTACCTGAAAGTTCAGCAGGCAATTTGAACCCATCAGCTAGAATCGACTCCACAGCACATAAGAATAACACCGTGGCTTGAAATAATCAGGAGTAAATTCTAGCTTCTTTGTTTTGTTATTGATTATTGTCGTTATCATTATTATTTTAAGAAGAAAGGGACATAATAGAATGTAAGCTTCTGAATGGCAGAGATTGTGTCAAACAAACCAGTTTATGAGTACTTAAGGTTGTTTGATGTTCCTGGCTGCTTTGGGAACCCTGGTGGCACAGTGGTTAAGAGCTTGGCTACTAACCAAAATGTCAGCTCTTCAAACCCACCAGCCTCTCCTTGGAAACCCACACCCTATAGGGCAGTTCTGCTGTGTCCTACGGGGTCACTATTGAGTTGGAATCAACTCAATGGCAGGGGTTTGGTTTGGTTTTGGCTGCTCTGAGACTTATTGCCATCAGATTTTATTGCTGGGAGATATGATTTAGAGTTTCTGACGATAGAGCTTGAAGAAGAGAATACTTCTGATCTCTTGCTGAATTATCCAGAAGGCTTTGCATCGAGTGTCTTTTTCTCCCCCCTTCCCTTAATGTGTTGTTAAGGAGAAGGGATAGGATAATCTAGATCTGTTTATTTATCCTTAATGCTATTCTTTGGTTTATGTTTGCAGAAAGATGTTGAGTTAAACAGGGTAGGTTAGGTTATGCCATGGTAGCAATCACCCTCCCCCCCAACTCAGTAGCTAAATTCATCATATGTTTATTTCTTTCTTTCTTTTTTTTTTTTTAAAGACTTTGCTGAACTTGAGTACAAGTATTGGATAACTCAGAATTCTCATAACATTGTGTTTGCACTTAGTTTGCAAAACTACTGAAACACCTTGGTTATTATTGATGGCTGGAAAGTGTGAGCACTGTCCATTGTGGTGGTGGCTCTGTAGCTCCTGCATCAGTCACAGCCTTGGCAAAATCTCCTCCTAAGAAGACAGTTACGGTTTTATTTATAGCAGAAAGGATGCAAATGAAGAGACCCGTAGGGGAAGTCTGGGAGGGTTCCTAACATGGAAATTTCATGTCCCAAAGGACATGCTACCCTATGACATGCAGCAGTGTCTTCCACCAACCAGGAAGCCCCATAAGTTTATTTCTTGATCACTTGAAGTACACTGAAGCTGTCGAAAACTCTCCAGGGAAGCCATCCTCCACATGGTAGCTCAGTGATCCAGGCTGTATAGTCTTGTGGCACCTCCTTCACTATGGCCACAAGTGCGGGAGAGCATGGCTCTTAAAATGCTTCTCCTTGGAAGTGATACACTGTGGTTACACTGTCAGCACATTGGCCAGAACTAGTCACATGACTTCTGAATGGCAGGAAGAGAGGAGAACTGAAAGTACTTTTTCTTTTAATTGTACTTCAGGTGAAGGCTGACAGAACAAATAGTTTCTCATAAAACAGTAGTACGCATACTGTTTTATGACATTGGTTAACAACCCCACGACATTTCAACCCTCTCCTTTCTTGACTTTTTTTTTTGGTGAAAATATACATAGCCAAAGATACACCATTTCAAAAATTTCTACATGCACAGTTCAGTGACATCGACTACGCTCTTCCAATTGTGCTGCTATTCTCACGTTAGATGAAGGTTTATAGAACAAAATAGTTTCTTATTAAAGAGTTAGTACACATGTTGCCCTATGACAATGGTTAACAACCTCACAACACATCAACACTATCCTTACTCAACCTTGGGTTCCCTATCACCAGCTTTCCTGTCCCCTTCTGCCTTCTAGTCCTTGTCCCTGGACTTCTGTGCCTCATTAGTCCTGTTTTGTTTTATGGGGTTGTCCAATCCCCAGCTGAAAAAGGGTATCTGAGGGCCATACTTTCGGGGTTTCTCCAGTCGCCTTTAGGCCTGTAAATCTGGTCTTTTTTGTGTGTGTTAGAATTTTGTTCTACATCCTTCTCCAGCTCTGTCCAGAATCCTCTGTTGTGATCCCGGTCAGAGCCGTCAGTGGTGGTAGCCAGGCACCATCTAACTGTACTGGACTCAGTCTGGTGGAGGCCTTGCTAGCTGTGGTCCATTAGTCCTTTGGACTGATCTTTTCCTTGTATCCTGTTCTGTTCATTCTTCCTTGCTCCTGAAGGGATGAGACCAGTGGAGTATCTTAGATGGCTGCTCACAGGCTTTTAAGACCCCAGATGCTACTCACCAAGGTAGAATGTAGAACATTGTCTTTATAAACTGTGTTATGCCAATTGAGCTAGATGTTCCCCGAGACCATGGTCCTCATAGCCCTCCACCCAGCAATTCAGTCCCTCAGGGAGTTTGGATGTGTCTATGGGGCTTCCATGACCTTTCCTTGTACTAGATGTGCTGGTTTCTCCAGTAGAACTGAAAGTATTGGTGAGCATCAGTCATGTACACAACCAAAACCAAACCAGTTGCCATGCAGTTGATTCCGACTCATGGGGACCCCGTGTGTGTCACAGTAGAACTGTGCTCCTTACAGTTTTCAATGGCTGATCTTTCAGAAGTAGATCACCAGGCCTTTCTTCTGAGGCTTCTCTGGGTGGACTCAAACCTCCAACCTTTTGGTTAGCAGCCGAGCACATTAACCAATTTGCATCACCCAGGGACTCCCATGTCTACCACAGCTGCTGTTATTGGAAGTGTGAGCATGAGCTAACTCCCCTTCTTAAAATGCATCAATGTTTTCTTATATCCTGTGGAATAAAGGTCTTAATTTGTGATATCAAGGAAGACCTTATATGACCTTAGACTAGGGGCTGGCACACCGCAGCTTGTGGCCAAATTCAGCCTGCTACCTGTTTTTGTATGGCTTGTGATGTAAAAATGTTTTTTACACTTTTAAATGGTTGGGAAAAAAAAATCAAAAGTAGAATAATATTTCATGACATGTGAAAATAATATGAAATTCAGATTTCACTGCCCATAAAGTTTTCTTAGAACATAGCCACACTCGTTTATTTAAGTATTGTCTGTGACTGCTTTCACGCTGCAATCGCAGGGTTGAGTAGTTGTAACAGAAGTCTATATGACCTGCAAACGCAGAACATTTATTACTTGGCCCTTTATAGAAAAAAATTTGCTGACCCCTGCCTTAGCCTATCTCCTTAGCGTCACTTCTCCTTGCCTAGTGCTTCTTGCCTTACCTTTTACAGTAGCAGCATCACACTGTTTACTCCACTGAACTCTAAGCTCCTTACCAGGTATTAATTAATTCTCTTATTCATTATTGTGTCTTCAGTTACTTGGCACAAGTAGGTTCTCAAGGAATATCTACTGAAAACAATGAGTAAATGAGTTTAGGCAGGGGTCCGCAAACTACAGCCTCCGGGCCAAACCAAGCCTGCCATCTTTTTGTAAGTGAAGTTTTATTGGGACACAGCCATGCTCTTTTTTTGTTTTTAATTGTACTTCACGTGAAGGCTTAGAGAACAAATAGTTTCTCATAAAACAGTAGTACACATACTGTTTTATGACATTGGTTAACAACCCCACAACATGTCAATCCTCTCCCTTCTCAACCTTTTTTTTTTTGGTGAAAATATACATAGCCAAAGATACACCGTTTCAAAAATTTCTGCCCGCACAGTTCAGTGACATCGACTACGCTCTTCCAACTGTGCTGCTATTCTCACTTTAGATGAAGGCTTACAGAACAAAATAGTTTCTCATTTAACAGTTA
>NW_004444163.1:620837-713623 GCF_000243295.1 Trichechus manatus latirostris | reverse complement strand
TGTAGGTTCTCTTTTTACTCTTTTGGTGAAGTCTTTTGAAGAGCATAGGTGTTTGATTTTTAGAAGATCCCAGTTATCTAGCTTATCTTTTGGGGTTTGTGCGTTGATGGTTATGGTTTGTATTGTGTTCATGCCGTGTATTAAGGCCTGTAGTATTGGTCCTATTTTTTCTTCCATGAACTTTATAGTTTTAGGCTTTATATTCAGATCTTTGATCCATTTTGAAGTAGTTTTTGTATATGGCGTGAGGTAAGGGTCCTGTTTCATTTTTTTGCAGATGGATATCCATTTTTGCCAGCACCGCCATTCTCTTTTGTTTCCACGTTGTCTATGGCTACTTAAAATTGTGCTACAGCAGCTGATTTGAGTAGTTGCAACAGAGACCTATGGCCAGCATTGCTAAAATATTTATTATGTGTCCCTTTATTATTCAAGCTCTCTTAGCAGGTCTGCTAGTCAGGGAAGGAGCAGGAACTGGGATACAGAGACCAGAATGAGGGTCTCATTGAGGGGAGATAGCACTGAGTAGCCTGATGAGAACACAGGATTCAGGGATGCTGGGACAGAAGTTGAAGTGGTAAAATAGGGCTCCCTTACAGACAAGCCTCAGAACTGAGCCATAGGCACGCTGGACTCAGCAGTGAGAAGCCCTAAGGCTCAGGATGTAAGTGGAGATGCACCTCCCAACTGGGTGGGGCAAGATGCTCTGGGCCAGAGAACTGGAATGTGTGCATAATTTGGGAGCATCTGTGAAGAATAGCTATAGAAATTGCCATAACAATGCTTCTGTGAGATTTCTGGTTTTATCCCTCATAATCCTTTTACAACCCTACAGGAAAAGTGGTGTTTATACCATTTTACAGATAAGGAACTGAGTCTCAAAGAGGTTTAATTAACTGATGCAAGATCACAAGGCCCTAGCAAAATTGAGATGAAACTGAAAATGTCTAGCTCCAAAGCCTGTTCTCTTAACCTTTACACTGCAAGCCCTAAATAAGTTTGAAAGAGGAGTATTTTATTTGGTAGGAATCTGGAGCTTTAAACTCAATTCAGAAAAGGTTTGCAGAGTAGTGGGGAGTCTTTCTGTGGGATGGGGCTCTCCGTATCAGTAGAGCATATGTAGGATAGTCTCCCCAGTGTGCTCACCCCCATGCTGGGCCGTGACCCTAGTCATGGCTGATCTGGTGGTGGCCATCATTTCAGGGCTGGGTCAGGGTTTATTAAAAAAAAAGAAAAAAAGCTTGTGAAATACACATACAAAAAGATTGTGTATGATGTGTTTGTTACAGCTTAAAGAAAAATAATTAAATAAACATTGTTTATTCAAAAAACCAAACCAGACCAGTTGGTATTGAGTCGACTCCACTCAGTGGCAACCCCATGTCTGACAGAGTAGAACTGTCCTCCGTGGGGTTTTCAATGGCTGATTTTTTGGAAATAGATTGCTAGAATTTTCTACCAAGGCACCTTTGGGTGGACTAAGAACACCAATCTTTCCATTAGCAGGGAAGGCATTACTATAACCATCTGTACCGCCCACGGACTCTATTCACCATCTCATTAAGCATTTGAAGCCAGTCAGGTTTTCTTTTTAAGATTTATGAAAATATTCAAAGGAAGATAAACCTCAGAGAATGCACATCATGGGAACTGAGTATTGACTGGATTCCTAAGTCTGGGCTTGGGACTCCTCCACCTAGAAGAGGTAGGTTATGCTTCTCTGCTTTCTCCCCAGCTCGTACCTCTTTTTTCTAACACCAGCATAGATGGCTGCTTCATAACGTGGAGGTGCCTCCCTTTACAGCCATGCGGGGGGCGGGGATGGAGAGGAAAGATGCAGATGGTTCTGCTGCTTACTAGTTGTATGACTATGGAAAAGTTACTTTCCCCAAGTCTTAGTTTTCTCATCTGTAAAACGGAACTAGTCATACCTACTTCATAGGACTGTTGCAAGGATTGGGAGGATTCAAAGAGGTAATTTATGTTGATGCATTTAGAAAAGGCTTGGGGCATCATAACCCCCTAATAAATGTTAACTGCTATTAAAATCTTTATTGTTTTATGTTTAGAATTTGTACAAAGAGAACATGGTCCTAGTCCTTGCCCTTCATACACTTAAAATCCACCATTGTTTCTCATATCGTAGATGGAATCAGAGGGCTTTGGTCATTATCGTTTCTATAATCACCTTTTTAAGGAGCCCTGGTGGTGCACTGGTTTAAGCACTCATCTGCTAACCCAAAGGTCCGTGGTTTGAACTCACTGGCCGCTCTGTGGGAGAAAGATGTGGCAGTCTGCTTCTGTCAAGATTTACAGCCTTGGAAATCCTATGGAGGAGTTCTGCTCTGTCCCACAGAGTTGCTATGAGTTAGAATAGACTCAGTGGCAAGTAACAACAACAGTAGCCTTCTTAGTCTGAAAGTTAACAACCTTCCAAATCATATGTTTTAGTCTCATTGCTGGAAACCTTCCATCTCTCATTCCATGTGGATATGGCCACTTGATAGCTCAACAGGAGGCTGGAGACTTGGTTCTACCACTCATTGGGAGTGTGACCTTAGCCAAGTCGCCAATGCCCCCATCTCTAAGATGACAGGTGAGATGAAAGCAGCAGACTTTATCTTTTTTGGACTCTCGTGGACTTCATGCTAATCTCTGAAGTAGAAGACTTAATATTCTTTCCAAATTACTACCAGATTCTTCCTATCTTCTCTGTAATTCATGTATTCATTTGTTTGCATAGCAAACATTTCTTGAGCACCCACTGGGCTAGGCAGTAGGAATACAAATATGACTAAGACCTGGTCCTTGCCCTAGAGGGATTCCTGTTGTAGTGGGGGAGCAGGAACCAGAGGCCTATGTTAGACAGTGTCTCACTAGTGCTGCATGTTATCGGAGAATTCCACAGGAGGGACACAGATGCCTGTCCTGCTGTAGTGCATTAAACAGATTTATCTTTCAGTTAAGATCTTTTTTTGGACTGTTTCTCCTGAGACTGGCAGCCTCATTGTTTCATAATAGCTTCCCTGTAGTGAACCCAACTTTTATCCATTCTGAATGGTCACAGTTTATTTCCGGGGGCATTACGATGTGACGTGCAAAAGCTTTTTGTTTTTCAGAGGCTTGACTTGACAGACCTCAGGGAGGCAAATTTTGGGAACTGTGACCATTGGGCTTTTAAAGGTGATCATCTTTGTTGGTTGCACATTATTTTTCCAGCCATCTTTTTGGCCTAAAATGTACCACATTATTTACTTATTTATTTTTGCATCTATTAACTCTGGCATATTCAAAGAATTCTTTTTTTTAAACCATCTGATTTCATTAACCAGGAGTTTTTACTTTGTTCTTGCTTTGATATCAAAAATCAATATGAATTTGTACTCTGATGAGGCCCATTAGTAATAGGAGCTAACCACTGCCATTCAGCTATTGAGTAGCCTTTGTATAAACCATTATTTTTATAGCAGCAATGATAGTACTCCTTTTTGCAAATATTTGTATTTGGAGCAGTAAGTATTCAACTGTGTTAAATGCTGAGAGTGTGGTGTGTGCAGCTACAGAATTAGAATTTCTTACTTGCTTCTGTTTAAACGTCTTCCCCCGGTTAAATTCTCCTAGGTATATTTCCAGCCATAAGTTAAGACCACTTTTGAGCTGGTCGTTAGTGCTAGTTGTAATTAATAAGTGTCATCACCAGGCATAGCCACCATTGCATGGAGAAAGAATACCAACTTCCATTTCTACACCTGTTTCTCTCTCTTCTGGAATGGGCTGTTGTTGTTAGTTGATGTTGAGTCAATTCCAACTCATGGTGACCCCAAGTATGCGGAGTAGAACTGCTCCGTAGGGTTTTCAAGGCAGATTGCCAGGCCTGTCTTCCACAGTGCCTCTGGGTGGGTTTGAACCGCCTACCTTTTGGCTAGTAGTTGAGTGCTTAATTGATTGCACAACCCAGGGACTCCTGGAATGGGCTAAGTTGCTCAAACTCACTGGATGAAAAACACATTTATAATAGTCTCCCATCCAACTTTCTCATCTAACATCCTCTTGTAGTCATTCACATTGGAATCTTTTGTGCCATTTTTTATTTGTTCTTTTTCAATTGCCATGTGCTCAGTTCTGTTTCTGCACTGTCTCTACAATTCATCCTCCTCCCTTTTCCATGACTACTGCCACTACCTTAATTCATAACCTTCTAATATCTTGCTTGACCTATTGCTGCAATAGCTCCCTGACTGAACTCTTCTTTTAACTGTCAGGCTCATTTGTTCCTCAGCTGTCATATAGGTCACCAACTCCTCTTCAAAAACTGAATTTGCTCCTCACTGCCTACAAAAATTTAGTTGACACTCTGGCATAACATTCAAAGTCTTCTCCAACCGGCCCCGTTCTGACTGTCAAACCTCATCATCTACTACATCCTTCTATGAGTCCTATTATCCCAGCCATCCTGACATACCCATCATTCTCAGAGTTGGTTATGTACCTTTTTATATTACCACAATCTTTGACTGTGCTTCTGCTTTCTCTACTTATGGAAATCCTATTTATCCTTTAGAATTTAGCATCAATCTCATCTCCTAGAAGAAATCTTCCCAGATATATCTCATCTCCAAGTAGGAACTAATAGTTTTGTTACAGATTGTCTTGTGTCCCCCCAAAATATGTGTTGTGAATCCTAACCTCTATGCCTGTGGTTATAATCCTATTTGGGAATGGGTTTTCTTTGTTATGTCAGTGAGGCAGGATTAGTGTAGGGTGTATTTTGAGTCAATCTTTTTTGAAAGATAAAAAAGAGATTAAACAAGTGAGCAGAGAGAGATGCATTAGGTTAGATGGGTTAGTAGATGCCAAGACACATGGAGATCTCCAAGGAACCAGGAAGCAGAAACTGAAGAGACAAGGACCTTCCTCCAGAGCCTACAGAGACAGAAAGCCTTCCCGTAGAGCCGGCACCCTGAATTTGGACTTACAGCCTCCTAACTATGAGAAAATAAATTTCTGTTTGTTAAAGCCATCCACTTGTGTATTTCTGTTACAGCAGCACTAGATAACTAGGACAGAATTTGGTACAGGAAGAGAGGGGTGCTGCTCTAACAGATACCTAAAATGTGGAAGTGGTTTTAGAATTGAGTAATGGGTAGAGAGGCTGGAAGAATTTTAAAGTACTTAATAGTAAAACCCTAGATTGCCTTGAAGAGACTGTTGGTAGAATTATGGACATCAAAGGCAATTCTGGTGAGGGCTCAGATGGAAGTGAGGAGAGATACAGAGAAAGTCTCTATTGTCTTAGAGAATACCTATGGCACCAGCAACAGAATGTTGCTAGAAATGTGAACATTAAATGTACTTCTAGTGAGGCTTTAAAAGAAAGTGATGAACATGTGATTGAACAGTGGAGAAAGGGCGACAGTTTTTATGCAGTGGCAAAGAACTGGTCTGAATTATGTTCACATGTTTGGTAGAAGGTAGAACTTGTAAGTGATGAACTTGGATATCTGGCTGATGAGATTTCTAATCAACATCTTAAAGGGGCTGAATGGTTTTTCCTTGCCGCTTATAGTAAAATGTGAGAGGAAAGAGATGGACTTAAAAATGAACTGTGCAAAATAAAAACAAAACTTAAATATTTGGAAAATTCTGTTGTACAAACTTAGGACATGTGTCCTAGAATGTTCACAAGAACATAGCTATGCAATCTTTTGTTAAAGAGATTAAGCCTGTGACTGATGGATCTAACTAACTACCACAGCAGAAAACCCATCAACTTAGACTGAAGGAGACAGAAAAAGAACGAAAGGAAAGAACACTGTCTACCTCTTGGAATTCTACAGGCAGGAAACAGGCCAAAGGAGCTACATCTGCTGTCCTCTGAAAAAAGAAAAGGACCATCCCTGGAGCAGCAGAACTGTTGGAAGGAGCACGGGAAGCAGGGCCTTCTTGATTTTAAAGAGTGGGGTCACAGTCTCCTGGATCTCAAACAGTATGGCCACAGCCTCCTAGGTTTCAAAGAGTTGAATCTTTGCCAACTTGGTTCCAGAGTGTGAGGCTGTCGTTAAAGTTTGCGAGGGGATGGGGCTGCCACCCAAAGCTGAGGAGGCAGGGTTGCCATGCCCAAGGAGCTGAAGAACGGGGCCTGCCAGGGCTGAGGGGGTAGGATGGTCCTTCAGACGGACTAGGAGAACGGGGCCACCTAAAGCCGACAGAGCAGAGTTGCCATCCCAGAGGGCCTGGAAGGTCGACTGAAGCCCGGGGCTGAAGGGCCTCCACTTAGAATCCAACACCCAGAGTCTGCGGGCAGGGTCATTGCCCAGATGGTCTCAGAGAACAGAGGATTATTTTCAAACCTTGAGAGCTAGTGTAAATTTTTCCACTGGGTTTTGGACTTGATTGGTGCCCATTATTCCTTTTTTTCCCTCCAGTTTCTCCCATTTGTAGTGGAAGTGTCTACCTTATGCCTGTTCCACCACTGTACTTTGGAAACAGATAACTTGTAATCTAGATTTCACAGGTTCACAGATGAAAAGGAATTTTGCCACAGGATGGAATATGCCTTAAGTCTCACTCATATTTGATTTAGATGATTGAGAAGATGAGATTTTGGACTTGCAGTTGATTTAAGACTTTCAGGATGATGTGATGGGGTGGATGATTTTTGCATGTGGCAAGGACATGGATTTTTGGGGGCCAAAGGGTGAAATGTTATGAACTGAATTGTGTCCCCCAAAAATATGTGTTGTAAATCCTAACCTCTATGCCTGTGGTTATAATCCCATTTGAGAATTGGTTGTCTTTGTTATGTCAGTGAGGCAGGATTAACGTAGGGTGTATCTTGAGTCAATCTCTTTTGAGATATAAAAGAGAAAAATATAAGCTAGCAAGGAAAGATAGGGGAAGAGAGATGTCAAGTACATGAAGATTGCCCAGGAGCAGAAGCTCAAAAGAGCTGAGGACCTTCCTCCAGACCCAACAGAGAGAGAAAGCCTTGCCCTAGAGCTTGCACCCTGAATTCAGACTTAGCCTCCTAAACTGTGAGAAAATAAATTTCTGTTTGTTAAACCCACCCACTTGTGGTATTTCTGTTATAGCAGCACTAGATAACTAAGACAAGGTCCTTTCCCATTCCCTGAGCACTTTGCTTGGCTTCCCATAATTTCATTGTCTTGAATTAGAGATCACCATCTTTTATAGGAGCACTAGTGGTGCTATGGTTAAGTGCTTGGCTGCTAAGAAAGGTCGGCAGTTCAAACCCACCAGTGTCTCTGAGGGAGAAAAGACCTGGCGCTATGCTTCCGTAAAGATTATAGCCTAGGAAACCCTGTGGGGCAGTTCTACTCTGTCATATAGGATTGCCATGAGTCGGAACCGACTTGACGGCACCCAACAACTACTTTTATAACATTTTAAATTTTCTCAGAGGGTAGAAAGTTATCCTGATTTTTGCTTTATTTTCTCATTGTACTTCCTACAAGGCTTTATACATAGTTGGTGCTCAAAAAATATTTACTGGATGATTGATTGCACTCATGCATTTGTATAGTCCTGTTGGCTTTTCCTAGTTCTTTCACATATTTGTTCTCCTTTGAAAATCAGAATTGAAGGACTTTTTGAAGAAAAATTATTATTTGTTTTGTTTGTAACACAAGTTATCTATGGACGTTGTAGAAAAATTAGAAAATATAAAGGGTCAAAATAAAAAGAAATCAGCCATAATATCCTGATTATCAGAGATGATTACTGTTAACATTTGGTTTATATCTTTGAGCTATTTTTTCTATGTATATTATACACATAAATATATAGATAAAATGTTTAACTCATATACTGTTCTGAAATGAATTAATATCAAATCTATGTCAATAAATATTGATTTCTGTAATTACTTATAAAGGTGGCATTGCAAGTGTACATCATTTATTTGTCCAGTCTACTTGTATGCGAAATTTAGTTTAATTTTTTAATATTAAAAACAATGTCATGATTAACATTCTTCAGGTGAAAACTTAGAAGTCAGATTGCTGTGTCAAAGGCTTTTGATACATATTGCCATGTCCCTTGGAAAGGTTGTTCCTACTTAAACACATACCAGCAAGCTATGAGAGGTGCTGATTTCCTCCTCTTGTCCTTTCCAGCCTCAGTATTACCATTTCTTTTAGTCTTTGCCAATCTGATACTCCAAACGTAGTATTTCAGAGCTGTGTTTATTTGCATTTCTTTGATCATTGGTGGCATGCTTTTAGTTTCCTTATTAACCATTTATGTTTCTTCTGTGAATTGCCTTTTTTATCCTTTGCCCACTTCCTGCTGAAGCATTTGTCTTTTTCATTGCTCTGACTCTTTAATGTATTAAGGTATGAATCCCTGGTCACGCATGTTGTAAGTATTTCCCCCAGAGTTTCTTTTGTCGTTTAACTTCAGGCTAATTTTCGGTACACAGAAGATTGTTTTAAAGTGATCCAGTCAGTCACTCTTTTCTTTTATGGTTTCTCGTGTTTGGTATTACTCACAGAAAGTTCCTCCCTACCTTTAAGAGTATACATATTTACCTATGCTTTCTTTGAGTTTTTCTCTGATTTGGTGTTCTACATTTAATACATTGGTCCATTTTGATATAAAACTGTATATACCTTTATATAACCTGGATGACTAAGTTTTCAGTCTTGGGGCTAGAAGGGACTGTATGACAGGTCCTGTCCATTTTCTAGCATCGGAGCATCAGTCCAGGCAGATGAGTCCCTGTTTTCCAGAGTTTGATGGTCTGTCACTTCCCATTAGTTGCTCACATTTTTAATAACCTCATTACTGTGTACCAGCTACATGTTAATGATACCTATCTCAATAGGTTGTTGGATGATTAAATGAGTTTGTAAATGAGACGTATCTACAGAATACTACTTGACACTTGAACATTCCGCATGTTTTGTTGATTGAATGAATGGTGGCGGGAATAGTGATTGCTGCTCATTGAGGATATTGCAAGATAGCAGCAGCTCTTCCGTTGAAGCAGGGTCTTGGTCAAGCCAACAGCATAGGGAGTTACAAAGCCCTATGGGGAAATGTGGAAGGAGAAGTCATGATACGGGTTTGAAAAGGTGACAGTCTAAGGGTTAGGGCACAGCCCATAGGCTAACATAGACAATGCCTAAGGTACATTGAATGAAGACACATGAGCAAGTGTAAGCTGAACTGGAGAATTCCAAGGGATGCTGGTGAATTCAAGTAGTTTTGGGGAATTTTTCAGGGAAGTCTCCGTGGGGAAGATGAGTTGAGAACAGAACTTTGAAAGAAGGTTGAGACCAAGTAGGGCGGATTTGCGTATATGTATGTATATATGGAGCTCTGGTGGTGCAATGATTAAGAGCTTGGCTGCTAACCAAAAGGTCAGCAGTTCGAATCTACCAGCCGCTCCTCGGAAACTCTACGGGGCAGTTCTTCTCTGTCCTATAGGGGCGCTACTTAATGGCAATGGGTTTGGTTCTTTTGGTATCTGTACATGTGTGTGTATGTGTGTGTATATATATGTACACATACACATATATGTATGTATATATACATATATATACACACATACATATATATTCATGTATATGTATATAAAGGAGCCCTGGTGGCGCAGTGGTTAAGCACTTGGCTGCTAACAGAAAGGTCGGTAGTTCGAACCCATCAGCTACTCCACGGGAGAAAGATGTGACAATCTGCTTCCATAAAGGTTACAGCCTTGGAAACCCTCTGGGGCAGTTCTACCCTGTCCTGTAGGATTGCTATGCATTGGAATCGACTCGACAACAATGGGTTTTTATCAGCAACGGGTTTTTATATGTATGTATATCTGTGTATATATATACATACATACAGATACATGTATTTATATATCTGTGTGTGTGTGTGTATAGTTTTGTTGCTATTAGGTCGATTCCGACTCATTGTGACCCCACGTGTGTAGAGCAGAACTGCTCCATAGTGTTTTCAAGGCTGTGACCTTTCTGAAGTAGATCACTAGGCCTGTCTTCCAAGGTACCTCTGGGTAAGTTCAAACCATCAACCTTTCAGCTGGTAGTCGAGTGCTAAACCAGTTGCACCATCCAGGGAGATATATGTTATCATTTTTTCTTCCCTTTCTACCTCTCATGCTTTTGATCTCATAGTTTCTCATTCTCAGGGTTTTTTTTTATCCTTTCTGCTTTTAGTGCCATTTAAAAATTGTCATTATTAAAGTTAGTATAGTTGAGAAAGTTATTTTTGCAATGCTTGAGCTCTCGGGTAGAAAGACCCCAGGGAGCGGGGAATAAATAACTACTAGAGTGGCCCACAAGAGTACTCTGGTCGTCATCCTGTCTCCCAGCCCTCCACTCCACATAAGGCTGAGGTGAGATTTTGTTTTCTAAGATTTGCCTAGCACGAAGTAAGCACTTCTCTATTTAAATGAGCCAGTGAATAAGTAAACATCTGCATGGATTCCCTGAGATGGGTAACTGTTCAGACAGCTGATGAACAGACCTGAAGGATCCCAGCCCCTTGTGGCCTAGCAAGCTGAGTGGGAGATGGAGATTTTTGCTAATGAAGGATGTTTAAAGGGTGGTTATTCAGTCGTTACTTCACCAAGTCTGCTAAAGGAGACCTTCCTTGCTACCCTCTGGGACCTCCCACTGTAAAGGAGTAGAGGAAGTTTATACTCACAAGGAAAAGAAACCTTTGAAGTGCAATGAGATCCAGAGAAAACTGGCCATAGATGGCTGAAGAAACCAGTATAAAGGAATCAGTGCAGTTGGCTGGTATTAGCCAAAAACTTTTCTTAAAAGGCAAGTGTTGTTGTTAGGTGCCGTAGAGGTGGTTCTGACTCATAGCGACCCTATGTACAACAGAATGAAACACTGCCCACTCCTGTGCCATTCTCACAATGCTATGTTTGAGCCCATTGTTGCAGCCACTGTGTCAGTCCATCTGGTTGAGGGTCGTCCTCTTTTTCCCTGACCCTCTACCAAACATGATGTCCTTCTCCAGGGCCTGGTCCCTCCTGATAACATGTCCAAAGTATGTGAGACTAAGTCTCACCTTTCTCGCTTCTAAGGAGCATTCTGGCTCCGCTTCTTTCAAGACAAATTTTTTCATTCTTCTGGTAGTCCATGGTATATTCAGTATTCTTCACCAACATCATAATTCAAAGGCGTTACTTCTTCTTTGATCTTCCTTATTCATTGACCGGCTTTTGCATACATATGAGGTGATTGAAAATACCATTGCTTGGGTCACGCACATCTTAGTCCTCCAAGTGACATCTTTGCTTTTTAACACTTTAAAGAGGTCTTTTGCAGCAGATTTGCCCCATGCAATGTGTCTTTTAATTTCTTGACTGCTATTCCCTGGGTGTTGATTGTGGATCCAAGTAAAATGAAAGTCAAGTAATTGGGTTGAATACTAACAGTCTCAAGGTAGAGGAACCAAGAAATAGGTTTCTGCCTCCATATGTTTTATTCCATCTCCTATAAGGAGTCACCAATTTCAGTCACCATTTTTCCCTATTAATGCCATCCTTTATTTCAGGGGTCAGCAAACTATGGCCTGTGGGCCAAATCCATGCCCTCCCATCTGTTTTTATAAATAAAGTTTTATCAGAACACAGCCACATTCATTTGTTTAAAAACCAGTTGCCATCAAGTCGACTCTGACTCATGGCGACCCTGTGCGTGCCAGAGTAGAAGTGTGCTCCACAGGGTTTTCAAAGGCTGATTTTTCAGATTTATGTCGCCAGACCTTTCTTCCAAGGCGCCTCTGGCTGTACTTGAACCTCCAACCTTTCGGTTAGCAGCCCAGTGTGTTAACTGTTTGCACCACCCTGAGAGTCCATTTGTTTAAGTACTGCTTATGGCTACTTCCACACCATAACAGCAGGGTTCAGTAGTTGAGACAGACCGTATGGCCTGCAAAGCCTAAAATACTTATGATCTGGCCCTTTACAGGAAAAGTTTGCTGATCCTGATTTATGTTATCAGTAGATACTAATTGTTGTTAGGTGCCGTCAAGTTAGTTCCGACTCATATCGACTCGATGGCAACAGGTTTGGTTTGGTTTTTTGGTAGATACTAATATTGAGTTGTTTTTCTATGCCAGTCATAATTTGCATTGGCCAATACAGTTTTCTTGATGAGTTCCCCTTTTCCTCATGGCCCATATTTGCAAGATGACTTGCTAGAACTAGGGGGGTAGTCTGGAATTCAGTCCTCTTGAGGACATACTCCCACCACCTGAATTGCCTGCAAGACCCACATGAGGTGACTGTTGTTATTGTTGTTGTGTGCCATGGAATTGATTCCGACTCATGGCAACCTTATATGACAGAGTAGAACTGCCCCATAGGGTTTCCTAGGCTGTAATCTTTACGGGAGCAGATTACCAGATCGTTTGTCCTGCAGACCTGCTATTGGGTTTGAACCACCGACCTTTCATTTAGCAGCTGAGTGCTTCACCGTTGCACCACCAGGGTGCTAGGGGTGGCTAGAATCCTGATAATAGACATCAACTAGTTTCTAATATTTATTTACTGCTCACGTATGCCAGTGAGGAACTGAGGCTCAGTGAAGTTAGGAAAGGTACCTAGGGTCACAGAAGGTGCAGGATTTGAATCCAGTCTGTAGGATAAAAGCCCTAGTCCTGACTTCTACCCTGCATTCCCTGCTGTGCCTCCCACCCATTCTTTCCCCCTTTCTACGCGCTATTTTCTCCTCTTTGTCATTTCTGGATTAGTCATCATCAGCCTTTGCTCTTCTGGTTGAAATATGTTTCTCCTGGAGCATCCATTCCTTGGCTAGTTTTCTTTAGACTCTTACTTACCCTTTCTCCTGAAGACACTCTTTCTGACCCTGCCTTCCAAGCCCTGCCTCTTTGCTAACTCTCCCAGGAAGAGGTTTTTTAGAAGCAAATGAGATCATGTGTTCTCTGCACATCAGCAGTTCCTGCTGGATCACTGAGTCTCCCCGGAGTGGCACCTGCCATCCAGGTGCTTTGCCTTCTTGGGAAGACAGCAGGAGCCTGGAGAACCAACTGGAAGGGAGAGCCACAGCCCAGGGCCACAGGGCACCAAAGTGGCAAAAAGGCAGCCAGCCGCTGGGCAGGCGTAGCTGGCATTTCTGACCTTTGTGGAGACAGGGCGTCCTTAAAGGGACAGGGAGCTCTTTTCTTTCCTGGTGGCTGGCTGCCAGTTCAGATGCTAGGGATTTGAAGAGGCCATTGTTCTGGCAATGGGAGACGTGGCCTAGACTGCCCAGTCTTTTTTCCTTTTCTCATTACTAACCGCATTTCCCCCTCTGATGGGCAGCATGTCAAGTGTGGAGAGACGGTGAGCTCTCTTCAGCCATCTCACCCTTCCCTCCTCTGCTGCCATCAGAAGGCAGCCTTGTCACCAAGGCTGAAGCCTCTCACACAGCTCCCAGCTCCCCCTCCCCAGGGTAGTCGCTCCACCAGGAGAATGAAGGGCCTCTGCAGGCCCCAGGGAGTTGCCTCCATGAGTTGTTTACTTGCCCCAGATGAGTGGGGTGAGGTGGTATTACTACAGTTTTCTCCAGGTGCTTTTCCAGGACCACCTGCATTAGATTCCTTCTTGGTTCCAATTCTAGAACTTGTGAGGCCCAAGAATTTGAATATCAATAAGCTTACCATGGTCTAAGAGTCACTGCTTGAATTAATCATTCCCAAACCTGGCTGGTCAGCAGAGTCATGTGGGGACCTACTGAATCAGAATATCTGAGCTGGGCCCATGAATTTGAGCAAGGCAGCTTCTCTTTAATGGTTAAGAGCGGGATCCTGGAGCCAGCCTACTGCGTTTGAATCCTGGCCCCACCACCTACTATCTGTGTGATCTTGGGTAAGTTTCTCAACCTCTCGGCCTCAGGTTTCTTCACCTGTAAAACAGAGATAATGATCTAGCACCTATTTTGTAGAGTTGCTGTGAGGATTAAAGAAGTTGACATTTATAAACTTCTTAGAACAGAACTGGCACATTGATAGATAGAAGTTTTCGGGAAGTCTAGTTGTTAACTGCTCAGGTCAAAAATCACTATTTGAATAATTTTATAGTGGCATGGTCCCCTGATTAAGCAAGTGACCTGCAATTCTTTGTGCATAGCCCAAGCTCAGTCCTGAGGTGAGCCTGCATGTCTTATTCAGAGAGGGCGGACCTACCGTTTGCCTTCCCTGTCTCTTGGTCTGTAGAGCCAGGAGAAAAATCTCTGCCTGGTTTCCACCTCCAGGCGATGTGGTGCTGATCAACATTGAAATGGCTGCCACAGCAAGGCCCTGAAGCCACATCTATAAGTCTGACTGGCCTCTTCAGAGGGAATGGAAGGAGGAGAAAAGTTGCAGGCCAGAAACAGCTAGACAAAAATACAAGGTATTATAATTACTATCCATACCCAGCTCAATCCCCTGAGTTAAATTTAACCCTCTGTACAGTCTTCCTGACCTCAAGGAAGGAGAACAGACAGAAGTGTCCATTGGTGCTCGGGTGGGGGCAGGGGTGTGTGTGCGTAGCCAAGGGTATGTGGGTGGGATTACCTCAGGAATACTGTTGAGCCAAAATGGGTACCACAGTTTAGTACGCACCCAAGTGTTTATTATAACTTCTTGGTTTTGCTCAACCATTACTTTTCTGAAAATCATCCTGTCTGACTAAATTTTCCCATGTTTAGTATCCAGCTCATGGCTTTCTTTTTTCTCCCTGTGTGCTCTGACTTCTCTTTGCATTCATTACTCAGGAGTCTCGTTTGTCCAGCTGCTTATGGACATGGTATTAGGTTGGAGAAAGTTGGGAGAGAGACATACAGAAATTATGTGGGGCTCCATCTAATCCGTTTAAACCTGGGTGGATGGAGCTGTTTGGTTCTACTGTGCCCAAGGTGTTCAAGGCCGGAAAAAAGGCCATTGGTCAGGTATAGAATTCTAATGCCACCGAGGAGACCATGGTATTTTACAGATCCTGATATCAGGGTTTTGATGAGTAAGATGCTGGATTATTTAGAAGAAAACAAGCCAGTCCTCCAGGGCATGTCACATGGGTATTTTCCATCTTGATTACAAATGTCAGCATACAGTGATTCCAGGAGTGGGCAGAGTTTTCCTAGCATCAACTCACTCCCACGCCTTGAACATATTTCACAGGATTTCCAGGAAGCTTCACAGGGGCAGTTCTGTTCTTAGTGGGGGTTTTATACCTTTGTCCACTCTGAGACCCCCACTGTGATGGGCAGGGGCAGGACCTCAGTGGACTGAGAGGCAAATTTAGTCAATCTGCATTTGGAGAAGAATTTGACTAAGTGCCCCATTAGTTAAGAATATTGAGCCACTATTGTGGAGGCTGATGGGAAAGATCCCTTGTTTCTTTTCCTTTGCCACTTTTATTGCCTTCTCTTTAGGGGAAGCTGTGGAGGAGTTCACTGCTTTGGGTGGGAAATTGGGCTAGGGTGAGATCAAAAGACCTTTCCACTTTGGAGAGTCTTGGTGTCTGTGGATATATTTCTGGCTCCCAATGATAGAGGGTCTTTTTTTATTTTTTAAAAATTCACAGCAAAACATACACCAATTCAAGAATTTCTACACATACAATTCAGTGACATTGATTACATTCTTCAAGTTGTGCAGCCATTCTCGCCATCCTTTTTCTGAATTGTTCCTCCACCATTAATATAAACTCACTGCCCCCAAGCTTCGTATCTAACCTTTCAAGTTGCTGTTGTCAATTTGATCTTATATTGATAGTTCTTTTAAAGAGCACAGTGTTCAAGACAGACATTCTTTATTAATTAAGCTAAACTATTCGGTTTAAAGACTTCAGGGGATATTTTTGGTTTAACGTTTAAGGTTTAAAGGACAGTTATTTTGGGGTTCATCCAGCCTCAATGGCTCCAGAAAGTTTGGATTCCATGAGAGTTTGAAATTCTGTTCTGCATTTCCCCCGTTTAGATCAGGATTCTTCTGTAGAATCATTGATCAAAACATTCAGTAATGGTAGCTAGGTACCATCCAGTCCTGGTCTCATGGCAAAGGAGGCAGTTGTTCTTGGAGGCAATTAACCACACATTACATTTCCTCTTCCTATTCCCGACTCTCCTTCTTGGATAGATGAAGGATCTTACATCTTAATCTGGAGACGAAGAATCTGTAGAGTAGGAGGAGGTGGAGATCCCTAGTGGTTTTCAGTACAAAAATCAGAGGGCCCTGTGCTCATTCCTACACTGGAACCCTGCTATTTGTCATCTTCTGCTGGGCACTGTTCAGTCACAGGTGATATGTCAGAGTCAAAAGACTTTGTAGAATTTGTCTGGACCTATATAGATATGGGAGTGTGCAACCAGCCTATTGATTAGGAGCTTACCACCTGTGAGCAAGCTTCTTACAATGCCAGGCTGTCTAAACTCTTAGAACATTTCCTATTATTTCAAACTCAGTCTTGCCATCTGATACCTTCTTGCTGGAGAAACACAGAAATAAGACTCCTCTCTTCCTCTCCTCAAATATTTGATATCCTGTTTGCTTTAAGGCATCTCTCCTTTGGTCTACACATCCCTAGTTGCATAGGACCCACACTGTCTTTATCTGCCTTATAAAGTATGGTACTCACAGCTGGACACTGCATACTGGATATTCTCCTACCAGCATCGTTTGTGGTGGGATTATTACCTCCGTTCGCTTGATTTGGTTGATGAGACCCAAGTGCATTTTAGTTATTCTCACAGCCACATTTATCGTTTTGGTTCATGCTGAGTTTTCTGGTCTTTGCCCTCTGGTAGCTAGACTCTCACACTCCTTCAAGCTTTGCAGAACAAAGGGCCTTGCCAAGGGTCAGTATTCCGCAGCATCCCTGACATCATGCAGGCTCCAAAGCCTGGGGTGCCAGAGCCATGGCTGAATGATCAATAGTGTGTGGGTTGTGGGAAGGGAATTTGATTTTGACTAGAGCCACGTTAATGATGATGTGAAAAGAGATTGGAGGGGAGGGTGTGCATCTTCCAGAATGTCATAGCAGATGTGTGTGGGTGAGTCTGTGCCCCAGCTTGCCACTTGTCTACCTATCTCCTTAGTCAGATCTCATCTGTCCCTACTTGTTTCCTTTCAGCCCCCATAAGTTTTGACTGGAAGAATCAGGCCATGCCAAAATCCTTTAATGAAGATTGGCTTCATGTTTGGAGAGAGAAAGGAGCTTCCAGTTGCCCAGCACAGCCACCTTTATCTGAGAAACAGGAGATGGGGAAGAGAATAGATAGCTGGAGGCAATGATGTGGTTAGAGGAGAGAAAGTAGAATGAGGGCAGGGCTGGGTCGCTGACTCTGTTTGCTGTGGTCAGCATTGCTACTTTTTTCTGCCTCGCTTTCTGTGGCCACAGAGCTCATTATTCTTGCTCCTTATTAGACTTGTGAAAGGTGTGAGAGAAGAATAATCATGGACTATTAGAGCAGGAAATGACCTAGAGGGTCATCTATCCCACCTCCTGCTTATACCAGATGGGGAAACTGAGGCTCAGACAGAGAGGGTGGGATATGTCCAAGGCCACACACTGGTGTCACCTAGGTACCCATCCCCATGAAGGTGGATGTTGTCTTATACAGTGTGGTTTGGATTGCTGCTGTCTGTCAGTAACTCCAGTAGCCAAATCACCCTCATCAAGAGAAAAGTTTATGTTGTGTCACTACCTAGGAGGAGGCCTGTCTTGGGATCAGGAACATAGCAGCCTAGGTGCTGCCCTTGGGGAGGGTGACTGAGCAGGCTGACTCCCATGGCTGGGCATGAATGGGGAAAATGGGCACTAGTTAAAGATGTCAATAGCTGACACCCAGTTGCCATCAAGTTAATTCCAGCTCATGGCAACCCCATGCATGTCAGAGTAGAACTTTGCTCCATAGGGTATTCAATGGATGATTTTTTTGGAAGTAGATAGACAGTCCTTTCTTCTGAGTTGCCTCTGAGTGGACCTGAACCTTCAGCCTTTCTGTTAGCAGCCTAACATGGTAACTGCACCACACAGGGACTTCAAAGATGTTGGTAGGTATGAATAATCTACATCGTATTAAGACCAGTCAGAGTCGGACACCTCTCAAAGCAGCTTGGGCACATCTGCAGAAAGCCAGGCACCAGACGACAGTTCCAGGAGTTCAGGCCTTAGTGCTCATACCCTCCTTCCATCATATGGAAGGAGAAATTGTGGACTTCTCTTAGTAACTATGTAAGAGCCCTCCAGGTTGCCCTCTGGAAAGACCAGTCTGAATTAAAGAGGAACACTCACATATGCTGTGGGAAATCAAGGCTGTGGAATTTCATGCTGGGTCAGGATGCTTGAAAATTAGCTCTGGTGCTTTGCTTTCCACCTGAGGCTGGCCCCATTGACCAGCCTTCCGAGACAGATTGGCATGTGCGGCAGGGCCAGGTGGCAACAGCAACCTCTCTGGCACATACCAAAGGCCCCCAACCGGGGGTGTGTCATTGCTTCAACTAGAATTCGTCACTAGCTCATCGTGATCCTCCCCCTGCACCCCTTGCACACACATGCGCTGCCCCTCTCTGTCACTAGCTCCCAGCTCAGGAGTCTAACAGTGGAGTTTTCATGACGTGAGCTCTATTAGCTGCCAAAGCTGGCAGGTTCCCTCTAGGTTAAAGGAAGAAGAGTGAGCGTGGAGTCAAGGGAGATGGGGGTATTGTAGCCCAAGCCTCAGGCCAGCAGCAGGAGGGACTCAAGATCTCTTAAGTGCAACACGTCAGCATCTTAACTGGGGCACCAAGCAAGCAGGCTTCCCTCTTTAAGACCTTAATCCAGGATTAAGGAGAGGTCAGTTACCTCTGCAAAGAGGTGATTTGGAGGGAGTCTCAGTCTCTCCTACTATCCTGAAGTGAACAAAGGGATAGAATCCATAACGTGGTCATTTGCCTGTCTCAGGGACCAGGACTCTCTACAAATTCCATCATGGTGCTGAATTCCAGAGCCTAAGATTTGACTTTTTTCTTAAACTTTAGCAATGTGCCTTGCCTCCTCCCTATGCACACATTCCTTGATGGTAATTAGTATATGTCTTAGATTGGAAGGAGACTCTGGAAAAGACTCTGAGCCAGATTTGATGCACAAGATTTACTGGAAAGTGTTCTTGGGAGCAACACCTGTAAATAGGTGAGGGAATCAGGATTGGGCAGAAGAAGTTGAACTTAGATGCAGCTACAAGAGGCTTGGCCAATCCCACAGAAACCTCTGAAGCTGGGATGGCTCTGCAGAATTATCCCAATTTGAGGCAGAGGGACAGGTTTTTGTATCTTCTCATGGACTAGTCATTGGATGTGGTCTCTCTCCAGGAAGGGGATGTACTGTTGGGTGAGGCTGCTCCCTTTGGCCCAAGGCAATTAATTCCCAAAGACAGCTCATCAGCAGCTATTATTGCAGCCAGCTGGGGAAATAAATAACCTTTTTACTGAAGGGAGCAGCACACCAAGGCAACTGCTGCACTATAATATTCCTAAATTTGTATAGGACTCTAGAACATCGTACTTGTCACAGCCAGTGACATGCCTTACGTCTTTGACCTTCACAGTCACCCTCCTAGAGCAGGTGTTATCTCCCTTTAACAGAACTTCTGAGGTAGTCTCATATGGATGGTTGGAGAGTAGTAAGTGGCAGACCTTGCCTCAAATTTGATGGCTCTTTGGGTCGTGGAAAGAACAGTGGACTAAGTTGTTTATGTTATTATTTAATCCCCCTCCACGTTGGGATTGTGGACAAGTTAAACTACTTTAATTTGCATAATTAAGGCTTAGATAAGATCTGTGCCCATCTTTTAAAGGTTCTCTGCCCCATTTTAGACACTCTCCTGGCAGGTTCTTGGTTCAGGGTCTTCCTGCTTGGACAGTTATAATTGCCTAGAAAGAGGACAGGATGCCATAGGATATTCCCTATAAAATGAGACACTGAGTCTCACCCTTCAGTCCCCAACTCAGTCTATCACCCTGTTCACTCTTTCTTCTACTTTCATTTCTCTCTGCCTCTTTGCAGCTTCTGGACTCCACATACACTTCTGCTATCTGTCTGCTTCCCATAGAAACATGACCATAGATGATAGTTGATTTATCCTTATTTTCCAAATCCCATTTTTTCAACCCTAGGAATCAACTCTAGTTCCTTTTCACATATGAGGCATAATGTTTTGATCACATGTGGGACATTGTGCTTTCTGTCTGGGGCAGAACATTTCTCAGTTACTGCTGTCTTTTTTTTTTAGTAAGATTTATTTTGTTGTTGTTGAGAATATACACAGGAGAACATACACCAATTCCAGTTTCTACATGTACAAATCAGTGACATTGATTACATTCGAGTTGTGCAACCATTCTTACCCTCTTCTGAGTTGTTCCTCTCTCATTAACATAAACTCACTGTCCCCTAAGTTTCCTATCTAAACCTTCAAGTTGCTGTTGTCAATTTGATCCCATATAGATAGTTCCTAAAAGAGCATAATGCTCAAGGCAGACATTCTTTTTTGTTGTTGTTGTTGTACTTTAGATGAAGGTTTACAGAACAAATAGTTTCTCATTAAACAATTAGTACACATATTGTTTTATGGCAATGGTTAACAACCCCACAACATGTCAACACAGTCCCTTCTCAACCCTGGGTTCCCTATTACCAGTTTTCCTGTCCCCTCTGGCCTTCTAGTCCTTGTCCCTGGACTGTTGTGCCCCATTAGTCTCGTTTTGTTTTATGGGGCTATCTAATCTTTGGCTGAACGGTGAACCTCAGGAGTGACTTCATTACTGAGCTAAAAGGGTGTCTGGGGGCCATCTCTCAGGGTTTCTCCAGTCTCTGTCGGGCCAGTAGATCTGGTCTTTTTTGGTGAGTTAGAATTTTGTTATGCATTTTTCTCCAGCTCTGTCCAGGACCCTCTGTTGTGATCCCTGTCAGAGCAGTCAGTGGTGGTAGCCCTGCACCACTGAGTTGTACTGGACTCAGTCTGGTGGAGGCCGTGGTAGTTATGGTCCATTAGTCCTTTGGACTAATCTTTTCCTTGTATCTTGTTTTCTTCATTCTCCCTTGAAGGCAGATATTCTTTACTAGTTAAGCTAAACTATTGTTTGGTTTTAAGAAGACTTCAGGGGATATTTTCAGTTTAAGGTTTAAAGATGACCTCAGGGCTGTACCATATTTTTACGCAAATAATGCGTACCTTCTAAGTTTGTTTGCCAACCATGCCCCCCACTGTGAGGTATTTTCATAAGCACCACTATGCCAATTTTTTGTACATGTTGCTCTAAAAAAATTAGCATAGTGTGCTTTCAAAAATACTTCATGGGGGAGGGCACAGTTGGCAAACAAACGTGGAAGGTACATGTTATTTGCATAAAAAATACGGTAGTTTTGGGGTTCATCGAGCCTCTGTGGCTCCAGAAAATCTGAATTCCATGAGAATATGAAATTCTGTTCTGCATTTTGCCCCTTTACATCATGATTCTTCTATAGAGTCATTGATCAAAATGTTCAGTAGTGGTGCTGTGCAGCATTCAGTTCATCAGGTCTCATGGCAAAGGAGGCAGCTGTTCATGGAGGCAGTTAGCCACACATTTCATTTCTCCTCCTATCCCTCACTCTCCTTCTTCCTCTGTTGCTCCAGGCAAATAAAGACCAATTGTTGTTCCTTGGATGGCTGCTTGCAAGCTTTAAAACCCCAGGGACTATGAAGTGAAGAAGTGAACTAGGAGGTAGAACAGAAGCACTAAACGTGCTATTAGGCCAATTAACTAAGATGTCCCATGAAACCATGACCCTTAACCTCCAAACCAAGGAACCAAATCCCATAGGTGTTTGGTTGTACATAAGCAGTCTCAGCAGCTGCTCTTGTTTTTGTCATTTTTGACACAGCTTTTGCCCATTCAACTTTTTACCTGTAACTATTGTCATCGAGTTGATTCCAACTCATAATGACCCTATAGGCCAGAATAGAACTGCCCCATAGGGTTTCCAAGGAGTGGCTGGTGGATTTGAACTGCCAACCTTTTGGTTAGCAGCCAAGCTCTTTAACCACTGTGCCACAGGTGTACACCTTATTGACAGGAATTACGTTAATTGGCTGTGCAACCCTACTCTTAATCAGTGTGATTTTTCCATCACCGTAAACCGACACTCAAGTGCTCCATAAGCAACCCCCTTTTCCCCTCCCTCTCACCCCTGATAACCACTAAGGAACTTTGGTCTCTATATATTCGCCTGTTCTTGTATTTTTATAGAAGTGAAGTCATACAGTATTTGTCCTTTTGTGATTGACTTATTTTACTCAGCATAATGCCTTCAAGCTCCAGCTATATTGTAGCATGTACCAAGACTTCATTTCTCTTACTGGCTGAGTAGTATTCCATTATATGTATGTACCACATTTTGTTTATTCATTCATCCATTGATGGGAATTTAGGTTGTTTCTACCTTTTGGCTATTGTGAATAGTGCTGCAATGAACACTGGTGTTCAAGCCTCTTTTTGAATCTCTGCTTTCAAGTCTTTTGGGTTTATACCTAGGAGTGGAATTACTGGGTTACGTGGTAGTTCTGTTTTTAGTTTTCTGAGGAACTACCACAATGTTTTCCACAATGGCTATACCATTTTGCATTCCCACCAGCAATGGATAAGGGTTCCAACTTCCCCACATCCTCACCAACATTTGTTATTTTCTATTTTTTTTTTTTTTAATCTTAGCCCATCCAGTGGGAGTGAAATGGTATCTCGTTATGGTTTTATGTGCATCACTCTGATGGCTAATGATGTTGAGCATCTTTTCATGTATTCAGTGGCCTTTTGAATGTCCTCTTTGGTGAAATGTCTGTTTAAGTCCTTTGCCCATTTTATGATTGGGTTATCTTTTTGTTGTTAAATTGTTGAAGTTTTATATGTATTTTTATTAGATTTTCATCAGATATATGGTTTCTGAAGATATTCTTCCAGTTAGTAGCTTGTCTTCTCACTTTTTTGTTTTTGGATGAAGGAAAGATTTTAATTTTTATGAGGTCCCAATTATGTATTTTGTCTTTTGCTGCTTTTGTTATTATATTAGATAATCCATTGTTAGAAGCTAGGCCCAACAGCATTGCCCCTGTATTTTTCTAAGAATTTTATGGTTTTAGTTTTTACATTTAGGCCCTTAATCCATTTTGAATTTGTGTTTGTGTATGGTGTGACGCATGGATCATGTTTCATTTTTCTGTAGGTGGAAATCCAATTTTCCCAGCACCGTTTATTGAAGAGACTCTCTTTTTCTCATCAAATGGACTTAGTGCTCTTGTCAAAAATCAGTTGACCATAGATGTGTGGGTTTATTTCTGGACTCTCAGTTCTATTCCATTGGTCTGTGTGTCTGTTGTTATACCAGTACCAGGCTGTTTTAATTACTGTAGCTGAATAATATGCTTTAAAATTAGCAAGTGTGAGCCCTACTTTGTTCGTCTCTTTCAACATTGCTTTAGCTATTTGGGGCCTCTTGCCATTCTATACATAGTTGAGGATTGGTTTTTCCATTTCTGTAAAGAAAGCTACTGGAATTTGGATCAGAATTGCATTGAATCTGTAGATTGCATTGGGTAGTATTGACATCTTAACAATATTAAGTCTTCCAATCCATGAACATGGAACATTTATTTAAGTCTTCTTTAAAATCTCTTTAAGGAGTGTTTTATAATTTTTATTGTATAAGTCCTTCACATCCCTGTTTAAATTTATTCCTAGGTATTTTATTCTCTTAGATGCTGTTGTAGATGGAATTGTTTCCCTCATTTCCCTTTCAAATTTCTTGATATAGATCTCTTTGGGTTTATACTGCTTGGGGTTCTTTGAGCTTCTTGGATTTGTACATTCATGTCCTTCATCAGATTGGGGAAATTTTTCATCATTGTTTTTTCAAATATTCTTTCTCCCTGTTTCTGTTTCTCATCTTCTGGAATCCCCATGATGTATATATTAGATCTCTTGTTGTTGTCCCATAATTTCATGAAACTGTGCTCAGCCTTCTTGAGCCTCCATTCTTGTTGTTCCTCGGCCTCTATAATTTCAACTATTTTATCCTCTAATTCACTCTTTCTTCTGCTTGTTTAAAAACTCAGTGCTGTCGAATTGATTCCAACTCATAGCAACCCTACAGGACAGAGTAGAATTTCCAAGGAGCAGATGGTAGATGCAAACTGCCAACCTTTTGGTTAGCAGCTGAATTCTTAACCACTTCGCCACCAGGGCTCCTTTGCTTGATTTCAGCTGTTAAATCCTTCCATTGTGTTTCTCATTTCAGTTATTGTCTCTTCCAGTTGCAGTATTTGTTTGATTTCTTATATTTTTTTAGATTCTCATTTTGTTCTTGCATTGTTCTCCTTATTTCTTTTAGATCTTTGTCGTTTTCCCTTAACTCTTTAATTATGTTTAACATAGTTGTATTATATTCTTCTATTCTTTTCATTATTCGGTCTTCCGTGGATGCACTTTCACTCCCTTCATCATGGTCATTTGGATAGGCCATTGTTTCTCTTTTCTTTGTGTGTCTTGTGATTTTTTTTGTTGGAGCATTGGAATTTTCAAAGGTGTTAACTTTCTCAGTCATTTCCAGTATTTAGTGTTAGTTACTGCCATCTTGTGTTAGGTTCTTGCCTCTGGCCACTGAGAACCTGCTGTAATTCTGAAGATCCAGGAAAAAGAGAAATTTTCATTCTCTTTTCAGTGCATTTCAGAATCTCACCGAACTTACCTACATGAAGTTGTCTTCTTTTTCAAAGAACAATTTCAGAATCATAAGGGTAGAGTCAATGTAATATGGTCAGATTAAAAACCCAAAAACTGGGGAAAAGATAATGTGAGGATTTGACCACTTTGAATTAAATCTCTAGTCCCTGACGAATTACATCTCATATACTGAATAAACTTGTAGATAAGCTCATAATCTCTTTAACTCAGTTGTTTTCTTCTGTAAAATTGGAATAATAAGATTAAATGAGATATAACCCTTCATAAATTGCCTAGAACAAGGCCTGGCACCTGACTTCTCAATGAGTGTTAGCTCTTAATATTATATGGGAAATCATAAAAAGAGGAAAAGTGTCTCGGATTAACAGAACCAATCTGACTTCTAGAAAATATGACAACTAGACTATACTCTCAGAAGTAGTTTCTATGCTACATTACTTGAGAATTAATGTTAAAATTAATCACTGGATCCTAATTTTTGCTGCACATTGAAATCACCTGGGAGTTTTTAAAAACTACTGATGGCTGGCTCCTACCCTCAGACATTCTGATTTAATTGGTATGGCATGCAATTAGGGCACTGTACAAACTCCCAAGCGATTCTAAAGTACAGCAAAGTTTGGGAACCATTGGCGTAGACCATTCAGTGTGTTTATAATTGATCCTGGCTGGAAATCTAGAATTGATGATTGGGAACATTTAGAAGAGAAAAAGGTGATACCCACGAGTCAACATATGCTTACCTAGAGATAGTTATGTCAAAGGAATCTAATCTATTTAGATAGGATTACAAGAAAATTGGGAGAGTTAATAGCCGTTAGCTAATGAGTAGAAGGAACCCTAACCCCTTCAAGCTATGTTCCCTGTGGGCTAGGGGCAAGGTCTTTTCATCCTGCTGGGTTGCATTTGGCTCTAGGGAAGGCTTTTATACTTACATATCCACCTACACATGCTGAAGTTTGACCTAAAGGGTGGACACGTGCTTTAGCTGTTGATATACTATAGAATGAGAGTCTTTCGGAGCCATCTAAGTCCTCACCTCCCTTTCCCCCCATGCTTCAGGTTTTAATTACTGCTTCTCATGTGAGAGATGCAGTATTAATGAGAGGTATTGGGTTACAGCTGGGTCAGAGGCAATCAATACACCCATTCAGACACCCCCGACCCAGCTTCCATCAGTGTGAGGTGGGGTGTTCAGAGAGGGCAGAGTGGGAATCTGTGGAACTCCAGTTCTCTTGCATTAATGGTTCATAAAACATGGACAATGTCTTGAGCATTAATTCTGGAAAGTTATTTAACAGGTGCCCTGGTAGTGCAGGGGTTAAGAGCTCGTCTGCTAACCAGGTCAGCAGTTCGAATCCACCAGCTGCTCCTTGGAATCCCTATGGGACAGTTCTACCCTGTTCCTGTAGGGTTGCTATGAGTCGGCATCAACTGGATGGCAACGGGTTAGTTTTTGGTTTCCGGAGTACCTGATGGGCAGAGTACACCAACTGTATCACACTGCAAGCACTGAATTAAAAGACTTTTAATGGCCCCTTCTCATCTCTGGAATTCGGTGGACATATGTGGACCTCTCTGGCTAACAATCCAGCTTTTTTTCCTCTTGCCAACTTCTAAGAATGTTGTGTTTTTATGTCCCACCGCTGCTTTCTTGCTCCTCTTTCATTCTTGGACTGAAGGCAGCCAGTTGATGGAGGCAATAGCAGAATGGCTGAGAATGAACACTGGTGTCAGACTGCTTGGAGACAAATCTTGGTTTCTCTATTTACTATTTATATTATCTGGGGCATATTATTTAATCTCTGAGATACCTCAATTTTCTTATCTGTTAAGTAGGGTTGATGTGATCATTGAATGAGAGAAAAACCAAAAACCAAATCCATTGCCATCAAGTCAATTCTGACTCATAGCAACCCTATAGGACAGAGCAGAACTGCCCCATAGGGTTTCCAAGGAGTGACTGGTAGATTCAAACTGCTGACCTTTTGGTTAGCAGCCAAGCTCTTAACCACTGCACCACCAGGGCTTCCGAATGAGAGAGTACGTATTAAATCTATAAAAACCGTGCCTGACTTGTAGTATATTTTCAGTGCTTCTAGCCATTTTATTATTACTGAATAACTTGAGGACAGGGATGATGTCCTACTTATCTGAGCTTTTGCTCATCTGTACAGTATTATATCAGAGAGGGTCCAGTTGTGAGACAGAAACTACATCAACAATTTGAAAGGAAAAATTTAATATTAAGAATAATTATGAACAAGTAAAAAGGTACAGAAAACTTTAAAGAAGGCAGGAATAGCAGATGCAGGGAGCAGCCACTATCTCTAGAATTGAGGCAGAGTATCTAACAAAGAAGCAAGCTTGTAAGAGCCCCTCCCCCACCCAAGGCTGAGATTCAGAGCTCCTTGGAGGAGGTGTGACTGTGTCCCGCTGTATGGTTCCTAGGTGCTGCATGCTGGGGCAGATAAGCAGGAAACTACCTATTGAGGTGCTAGTGAGACTCACTGGAAGGCTGGTGACCACTGTAGAAAAACACCAGAACCAGGAAAGGAAGCCCCTTGTTCTTGTAGTGTCTCTCCAGCGCCCTCTGATAACACTGTGCCAGTTGACAAAGGAGAAGTGTTTACAGGGCACAGCTCCATCTTCATACCAAAAAAAACCAAAAACCCAACCCAACCCGTTGCCGTCGATTCTGACTGATAGCGACCCTATAGGACAGAGTAGAATTGCCCCGTAGGGTTTCCAAGGAGCACCTGGTGGATTTGAACTGCCGACGTTTTGGTTAGCAGCCAAGCTCTAAACCAGCCAGGCTCACTTGTACTTATCATTCCCTGTAATCAACAAATTCAGATTCAATTAAAATATCTGGGGTGCTTACTATATAAAAAGTCTTCTGTTTTTCTTGGGATAGGAGAAGAATTCAAAGATATAATAGGACCTTATCTTTTATCATCGCTGTCTCTCATCCTTGTCAACAACAATTATCAAGCACTTGGATGTACAAGATACTGTGTAGAGTCTGACCTTCCTTTATGGAACAGGGCTGGGCTGAATGGGACTGTTTGGTTCAATTGGATTTGCAGGTATACCTTAACTCTTCCTCCTGATTCCTCCAGGGTGCTCTTTGGAAAGTGCTTTTGGTACTGCACAGGACTCTCAGAAACCTCTTTTCCCTTCAAAAATACAAGCTGATGTCAGTTTTCCATCTCTCTAAGGGAAAGGCTTAATTCAGAAAAAGGTACCTACTTTTCCCTCCATTTCTCAAATTCATTTACAAAGAAGCAGTTTGGGAATTGCGGCACCAGATATCTCAGCTGTTGAGAATGTGGAGATTGAATCCAGGGGCATAAGTTCCACCTGTATAAGTTCAGTTAGCTTTGTTATGATCCAAGAGTGCACTTCTGGACTCAGTTGTCCACCTTAGAGTTTGTGCTGTAACTTTCAGGGAGGATCGGGGAGGAAGTATTGGTGATTCAGTAGAAATCTATAAACACTGTTAGGGAAAAAAAGCACTTGCCTTACTAATGACAGGTTAGTAGCACCTTTTCATATGCAGTGTAGTGGTCAAGAGTAGGGCTCAGGTAAGGCATACTAGGTTTCGGATGCATGCCCTACTGTTTATTAACCATATAGTAGGAAATTTAGCAAACCCTCTACTCCTTCATTTCCTCATTCATAAAATGGGGAGTTTTTTTTTTTTTTTTTGTAAACCATTTTACCCGTTTCTTAATTTTGTTGGTAACATTAAATGAGGATAATTCATATCAAGGACTTAGCAAACTACTTTGCACACAGTAAATATTCTTTTGCTATTATTAGGGGAAATGTTTACAGGGTACAGCTCCATCATCATACCAAAAAACACCAAAAACCAAACCGGTTGCCGTCGATTCTGACTTATAGTGACCCTATAGGACAGAGTAGAACCATAAGTTTGGTTTTATGTAGCTCAAGTTGAGGTGCTTCTACTCATGAAGGAAAGGTTTACTTTATATAACACAATAGACATAGCTCAGATTCTGATTTCTTTGTTCTGTAACTTTCGTATTAGTTAATGAGATCCAATCTGGGGGGAATAGGCAAAGAATATTTTGGTGACTGAGGAACCGAGACTTTTTTAGATTCAGCCTCAGTTGAGGACTTCTGAATACCTGTCTCCCTGCCAGAGATATCTTCTGTTTTTCAACAATAGCTATTATTTTTTACCATTAGTGATAATAATAATAGCTTTCATTTATTGGACAGATGCATAGTGTCAGAGGCAGTGATAAGCACATTTTTTGTATTTGCCTGATTTTATCGTCACACAATCCACTAAAATAAGAAAATAAAAATTATTTTTGTGACTTTGTAAAGGTAAAGAAATCTGAAGCTTAGGGAGGTTAACTTTTCGGAGGTCACAAAATTAGTAATTGATAGAACCAGGATTTGCATTCCGTTCTGTCTAAGCCCTGAATCTGCAACTTTAAACCATTGCGATCACTCTAAGCTGTGAAATAACTAACAGTATAGGGCTATGTAGTTTTGGAGTCCCTGGGTGATGTAAACAGTTAATGCGCTCAGCTGCTAACCAAAAGGTTAGAGGTTCAAATCCACCCAGAGGCACCTTGAAAGAAAGGCCTGGCGATCTACTTCTGAAAAATCAGCCATTGAAAACCCTATGGAGCACAATTCTACTCTGATACACATGGGATCACCATGAGATGGAACTGGTTTAGAATTGTTGTGGATGAAAGAGGAATCTGTGTATTTGCATTTTATAGTGGAAGAAGCAAAGTCCCTGAAAAGTTAACATGATTTTTCCCAAGTCACATAGCAAGTGCATGTGGAAGCCAGGACGGGGCTCTGGCTGTTTGACTCCACCAAGCCCTTTGTCTGCTCTCTTAAACGAGGACAAGACACTAGGTGCAAAGATACTTACTGAATACCTGTGCTGTATGCGTTACTCCTACGTGCTGGAGGGACATGAAAGGAAGAGCCTACAATCTTCTTAGGGAGATAAAACCAACAGAGAATAGCAGAATCTACATTTAAGTTCTGAATTGTGTGCTGTTGTCTCTAAGGAGAAAGGTCACCAACTTTCCTTGGCTTCTTTCACTTGCCTTTTGGATTTTATTTCATGATCTTTTCCACAGTGTAAGGGAGGGAATATGTATTCGTACCTTTTTCAGATGAAGAAACTGGACCTGAGATGGGGGTGGATGGGTAACTTACCCAGGGTCACAGAGCCAGAAAGCAGCAAAGCTCAGCTTTGAATCCAGATCTGACTCCAAAGTCCAAGCACCTTTCATGTAGTAACAGGGAAGAAGAGGCAGGGGCTGTTGCAGGTGAGGAAGGCATTTCAGAAGAGGTGAGACTTGAGCCAGACAAGGAGGGATGGATAGAATTTGCACGATGTGTGTGTCCCGGGGCATTCGTTGCCAGTCTACTTTTCTTTGGAACTGGGATTCCTCTAGATAACCGAGGTGGGGTCAGAGAATCCAAACTCATCTGCTTCCTAGATGCAGCAAGACTGCTGTTCTAGCAACAGGATGCAAAGAGAAACAATTGGAAAGACCTCTCCTGATGAGCCTATAGGGTTTGGTGCTCCCAGAACGAGACTTTTTGACAACAGATGCCCAAGAAGTATTAGCTCTCAGCATAGGTCTGGTGAGCAAGGTACACGTCTTAGTCATCTAGTGCTGCTCTAACAGAAATACCACAAGTGGATGGCTTTAACAAAGAGAAGTTTATTTCTTCACAGTCCAGTAGGCTATAAGTCCAAATTCAGGGTGTCAGCTCCAGGAGAAGGCTTTCTCTCTCTGTCAGCTCTGGAGGAAAGTCCTTGTGATGCATCAGTCTTCCTTTGGTCTGGGAGCATCTCAGCACGGGAACCTCAGGTCCAAAGGATGCCCTCTGCTCCTGGCACTGCTTTCTTGGTGGTGTGAGGTTCCCATGTGTCTCTGCTCACTTCTCTTTTTTATGTCTCAGAAGAGATTGGATTAAGACACTATCTAATCTTGTAAACCTCATCAGTATAACCTCATCATAGTGATAGAGTTTACAACACATAAGGAAATCACATCAGATTACACAATCATACAAGACCTGGGAATCATGACCCAGCCAAGTTGACAGATATTTTTTGGGGACACAATTCAATCCATAAAAGTACAGGTGACATCATTGGATAATAATGATTATTCGCTTTCAGCATGTTATCCTGTGCAGCTGCAGCAGACATACACAACTTTGTGCTTCAGGAACATCCAAGGAGGCAGAATGCATAATGCTGCTGACCCTTTGCTACTAAGTGTGGTTCATGGAACCACAACATGGGCATCAGCTGAGAGTTTGTTGCAAAGGTAGACTCTTGGGCCCTACCCTGTTGTTGTTCAAGTGGCTGTGTGCAGAGTAGGACTGTGCTCCTTAGAGTTTTCAAGGCTGTGACCTTTCAAAAGCAGATCACCAGGCCTGTCTTCCGAGGCACCTCTGGGTGGGTTCAAGCTGCCAACTTTTTGGCTAGTAATGGAGCGCTTAATCATTTGCATCACCCGGGACTCAGCCCTACCTTGTTGTTGTTGTTAGGTGCCCTTGAGTTGATTTTCAACTCATAATAGCTACCCCATGTGACAGAGCAGAACTGCCCCATCGGGTTTCCTAAGCTGTAATGTTTACAGAAGCAGATCTCCAGGTCTTTCTCCTGCCAAGGCACTGGATGGGTTTGAACTGCTAACTGAAAGATTATAGGCTGAGCACTTAACCATTGTGCCATCAGTAGCTTCTAGACCTACTGAATCAGCATGTTTTAACGAGATCCCAAGGTGATTAAATTTGAGAAGCACTCGGCTAACCATTATCGTTCGTGTTTATTTTGGCCCAGGTTTGGACTTCCTCAGCTACTCTCCTCCATAGACAATGGTTTTCCAAGGATTCACAAGCGCACGCAGGGTGGCAGGCAGTTCATTATCATGGGATTTAGAGTCAGGTGATCTGGAGCCCAGCTCAGCCTCTTTCTGCTGGGGGAGCTTCCACCTCTCCAGGGCTTCACATCCTTATCTGTTAGATGGGGTCAATAACAAGACCTACAAAGATGTTTGTTGTGGGAAATCAAATGGATTAATGTGAGTGAAGGTGCTTTGTAAGCCATAAATGACTTTCCAAGTATTAATATCATTGCTGAATAGAATGCCTCTCACCTGACGGAACACTGGGTGGGGGGCGGGGTGGGGAGGGGAAGGTCTCTGCATTTCAGTCCCAGTACTCCATTTCACTCAATGGACAGGAGAAAGAACAATTTTAAGAGGTGCTGCTTAGAGTTTGAACATTCAATGGCCCTGCTTTGGCATGAATGTAAGTGCCTTACTTGTCTGTTACTTTTCTCATCTGTAAGAGTCTTGACTTGCTCAAGAAGTAACTATCACAGCCACTGTGCTATCCTGAAGGTCCCCCAGCCATTTTCTTGTGCAGAGTTTGTTTTCCAGCGCCACCTTCCTCTTCTCCTCTATTCCCAAGGCTCAGACAGTGAGAGCCGCTGTCGTCCTCTGCGAGATGCAAGGCTCTATTTTGAGCCGGAAGCGTATGCTTTTATTTACTGTCACCTCCTTGATACAGGTGGACCTAATAGGCAACACCTAGGAAATAATTGGTGGCAGCAAAGGGAGCAAAATCTCCTAGGAGCATCAGCTTGTGTTTTGTCAGATTTGGGGACGAAGAGGAAGTAATGCCTGCAGCCCCAGTGGCTCTATCTTCCAGGCTGGCATGAATAATTGAGAGCTGGCAAGCTGACTGCACCAAAGAGTTGCATTATGTAAATCAGCAGGCGACAGGGTGTGTGTGTGCACGCGTGTGCATGCACGCGTGTGTGCCTGCGCACCAGAGGGGTGCGTGTCTGTGTCTGTGCGCCTGTGCGCGTGCGTGCATGAGCCAGAGAACAGCTGTATGTGAGGGAGAGAGAGAGAAAGGGAGCAAGGGAGAGGAAGAGAGGCACTTCTGTATGGCTGCTTGGCCACACCAAATAACAGCCGCAGAGGGAGGTGGGAGAAAAGAAAATAAAGGGGAGTCATGCTTAAAATTCCGGAGCTGTGCGAAACAGCAGAGAAAGGAAGCTCCCCCAGCTTATAAGCACCCTGCCCCCACTCCCTTCCCTCCCTTAGAAATTGGGCTTTGTAATGGTCATGGAGGTGAGTGCCCTCCAACCTCCAGGGCCCCCACTCCCTCCCCACCCCCACCCCCCTCACTGCCCAATGCATGAATGAATGAGTTCCTCTCTGCACTGCACTCTGCTACCGTTCCTAATGGCTTCCAGGTTAGTGCTCACTTGTGCTGACGCTTTTGTATGTGTGTGTGTGTGTGTGTGTGTGCATGTGTCAGTCTATCTTTGTCTCCTCAGGGGATTTTGTGGAAGGGGTGGCTACGTCTGGGGGTAAGGCTGGGGCCCTGGGGGGCTGTAGCGAGAACCTCTCTGTCTGGTCCTGTGTTTTTCCAGCCGGCGCAGGCTGCTCCGAGCTGCTGGGAACACAAACCTTTCAAGGCAGAGTAAATCCGGAGTCCATGTTGTTTGCTTCTGTTCTCTGTTGGGGGACCCAAAAGCAGCCTGCCTGACAGCATACTGCGGAGATGCCACATTCGTTTCTCTCTCTAGTTGTTTTCTTTCTTCTTCCTTTTCCCCTCTTTCCTTCTGTAGTTCTGCTTGACCTGAGCTTTGGAGCACTAAGGGGTGAGCCGAGGTGGAGTGGAGGGAGGGGTGGGGCTAGGACTGATGGAGTCCCCTTGGCCAGCGAGACTTGGAGAAAGGAGGGCAGGGGCTTGAATTAGTGGTGCGTCATGGAGAGCTGGTCGGGAGCTTCTGGGGAGGTGTGAACCAGCCATGTGCTCCCGTTCCTAGCCCACCAACTTAGCTCTGCTGTGTCCCTGGTGGGTAAGAGGTGACCAGAGCTGTGGTTAGAAAGGGAGGGGAGGCAGGGTATCTGGGGTTACTGACCTCCGTCTTAAGTGTGGACAGACCCTGCTGCCGGAGAGGGTCGGACTGATGGGTCTGGCTAGGGAAAAGGGAGAGAATAAGAGGGGAAGTTGATAGCCCCCCTGTCTCAGGAGAATGAAGGGTTTTGTTTATTCTTTGGCTTCCCTGGCATTTGGCTTAGAGGTTTGCCATGTGTTTCGAGAAAATAGATGCTCAGTGGCTGAGCTTTTCTCCCCTACACCTCCTTGCATTGTTAGTTATTTGCTTGAATTAGGGAACTGGATGGGTGGAGGAGGACTTGGGGCTTTCTGTCTCTCCAGGGACTCAGCCAAGAGATCAGCCAGGGCTGGGTAAAGGGCTCTTAGCCTCTTTACCTTCTCTGACACTTGCTGGTAAGCTCTGCTTCTGTGGATACCTCTCACTCTTTTGTCTCCCTCCTCTTCTTTCTCCTCACCTAGTCTTGAATGGAGAGCATACTTCTTGCTTTTACCGTGGCTAGCACTCCACAAGTTAGAGAAGATTAGGACCAGAATGCAGAGAGCTAGCCTTGCAAGAAGGGACTGGGTTTATGATAGGGGAAATGGATGTTTTGGGGAACTGCCCGTGCGGTTGAGAGTGTCAAGGCCATAGCTAGTAGTACCTGGTGGAGATTGGCGGTGGGTTGTGAGTGGAGAATTAGCTAGTTTGGTTACCTTTTTAGATGTTTAAACAACTGCAAAACCACCCATTGGGGAGAGAATGGAAGAAGGGAGCTTTCATCATCACATCTCGAAAAAAGCAACCTCTTCTTCCTCTCTTCCCTCACCCTTCAAATTTCCTCTGTTGGTGGGAGAAGCCTGCAGCCTCTTCACTCAATGGGTATTGTGTGGGTGGGGTCATTAAGCACAAATTCCTTGTCTTTGGAGTATAAGCCCCTTCCACCCCACTTGACCGAGGAGAAACAGGCTTGCAGAAAGACTTTCTGTTGGTCCTACATTGTTAGACCAGGAGTTGGCAAACTTTTTCTATAAAGGGCCAGATAGTAAATATTTTAGGCTTTGCAGGCCATACGGTCTCTGTGGCAACTACTCAGCTCTGCTGTTGTAGAGTGGATTCAGTCATAAACATTATATAAATGAATGAGTGTTGTTGTGTTCCAATAAAACTTACGGACTCAGAAATATGAATTTCATATAATTTTCACGTCACAAAAATACCCATTAAAAAAATGTAAAAACCATTCTTAGCCTAGGGGTTGTACAAAACCAAGCTGTGGGCCAGATTTGGTCCATGAGCCATAGTTTGCTGACCCTGACAGTAAAGCAGGGCTTTGAACCGGTTCAGAATGGTTCAGTAATTGCTGACATAAACAAGGGCAGCATACGCGCATTGCATAGCAACCAAATCTGTTGCCTGTCAGATTTTGACAGAGTAGCAAACAAACAGATGCACCCTGCTCAAAGATGGCGGCTACCCACACCACTTTGAATGTGTGTCTCTGCCCATAATCTAATCTCCCACATGGATCCCAAAAGTTTCAGCAGCCTGATGCAGGAGACTGAATTATCAGCAGGACTGTGGAGAGCAACACACATACAAAGCTGCATGGTTGGCCGCCATCTTTGAGCATGGCACCGCTGTTTGTTTCCTACTCAGGTCAAAATCCTACGGGCAACAGATTTGGATGCTATACAACGTGTATACTGCCCTCGTTTACATCAGCTATTCCAAAGCATTTCAAAGCCCTACAGTGAAGTCCTGATGATCACCTGAGACCACCTTATAAGTGGTCTCTTCAAACTCTTCAAATTGAGTACAGACAGCTTCATTATATACACATGTGTATACATAGTACACCCTTACGTAGCTGGGTTACTGGCAATACAAGACTGGATTCAGTTTTCAAAATGACCTCTGAACCTCATAGTGTTGCTGTAGATCAGTCAGGCAATATATCAGTTTATCAGGAAGCCAGGAAATCAGAGACAAAGGAATGAACGGCTGACATTTGCTAAGGGCTTAATATCTCCAGATAAGCGAACTTCTAAGGTCTGTGGTTTTTGCCTGAAGTTATTCATATAAATGTTCACAATGGTACTATATAGTCTGAGTTGGGTTGAGAGTTGGATGGGTTCTTCATCCAACTGGTTGGGGAAAGTGGTGGGTGTGTGTGCTCCTTGTAGGGATGTGCATGCGTTTGTTACATCTGCATACACTCTCCTTAGCCTGTAGGCTGAAGATGAAGCACTGTAGCCAGAGACTTAGAACAGTGACTAATTCTAGATTTCCCTGATTCAGAGGATGACTCCAAAAATATATGTTTGATCCCTGATTGTCAAGGCACCCAGGGCAATGATTCTGCTCTATTTTGAGCTAGTCGGACCACCTCCCTTCAGGAATACAACCATTTCTGGGCTCCACAGTTTAAGGCAGTTGGAGGTAAAGTAGAACCCAATCGGAAGAGAGAAAACCCAATGGCTGAGAGATCTATAGCCACAACATGGAAGAAAAGACTGAGGGTCGAAAGAGCCATGTTAAAATATCATGTGGAAGAGGATCTAGATCTGGTCTGCTGCTCCCAAGAGGTAGAGTTAGGACCTTTGGAGGAAGCCACAGAAAACAGCTTCAGCTTAAAAACTATCAGAGTTGTCCAAAGGTGAAATGACCTACATCATCAACTAATGACTTCTCTGTCACTTGAGGCATAAGAGCTTAGTTTAAACAAAGAATTGGTGGAGATGTCGTAGGGGAAATGATTTCTAATTTCTGAAAATAGGCTTGAGGAAGGAGAATCATTTCACTTAAAGAAAGTAGGACAGAGACGGGGTTATGGCTAATGAACTGGCCTTAACTCTGGGGAAGATGGAATAAAAGAAAATGGTATGAAGTTCAATATAACAGATTTTTTTTTTTTTTTTAATCATATGGAAGAACTTCCTGATTATAGCAGGAGACAATAAGAAGGGCCACAAAGGAAAGCCCTGGAATTTTGTACCCTGGATATATTTTAAATTAGATTAATGCCTATCTTGAGTGACAGGCATCTGACTAAAGCCTGCAGATTGGCTGACCTCTTACAGTCCTCTTTATTCTAAAATTTTTATGATTTTAACATATTGGTTAATTTTCATCCTTTTTCAGTTTGATCTTTAGCAGAAAAATAAGTCAGAACTGGGTTTGAATCCATAGGGGTCAGGGAGGGATTAGCCATTTGTGTTTGTAGGCTCTAACAGTGAGGTTAGGGGAGAAGTGCTGTGAGGGAAGGACAAACTGAATGCCGTTATTTACTTCTCAGCCACTTACTCACCCCTTAGTCTGAGGATTTAGCTTAAAACTTTGTGGCAGTCCTGCAGTGACCTTCTGGTGCCTCAGGTGGTGTGGCCCTGACCAGTGGGAGAGCTGGTGACGCTGAAATTGCTACAGGCCCAGGCTGCCTGGCTCTTGTTTTTGGATCCTTTGCCTAATTTAAATCTGAGTCCTGTCTCAGAAATGCTACTTCTCTCAGAAATTCAGAGTTTCCTTGTACTGTCTTTGCCATCCCCTCTCATGTCTTTGTGCGGGTTAAGCAGAGTTTACTTCTCACATCATAAAAGCTGAAGCTCAAAGAGAAATAGTTTGCCCCCATATCATATACAGGGAAAGGGCTGAGTCCTCCTCTTCTGTATTCTCAACTCCTGGCTTGCTATTCTCTTGTACCTCTTCCTGCCTGCTGTGACAGGTGGTGAGGGGAGAGGTTTTGGTTGAATCCAGTAGCTTTTATCACATGGTGTTCGTTAATTCCATGTCTGTTTCTCCCACCTGATCGTGAGCCCTTCAAAGGTGTCCCTAATGCCTAGAACATTACCTGACATGGAGTATAATGAAAACCAGTTGCTACTGAGTCGATTCTGACTCGTGGCGACCCCATGTATTGATTCTGACTCATGGCCATCCTGTGTGTTTCATAGTAGAACTGTGCCCATAATCCTCATCAGATTTCCGTTGGATGGATGGATATTTCTGTTGCTGGTAATGGGGGAGGGGCCCCTGATGAGCAAACCTAGAAGAAGCTGGAAGTTCTATTCAGTTTAACTCCTCCTGGCCTTGTTCCAGTGGTTTGTGGCTTCCCGATGGATTGGAAGTCTCTTTCAAGGAAGGGGCTTCCTGGGATAGCTTAGTGACTTTCTGCTTTCACAAGGTCCCGTTCCTATGAGAGTTGAGGCTTCTGCAATACTTTGGGTGGTCTTGTACTTAGATTTGGCTGAGATTGGTAGTGAGTCAATTTTAAAGTATTTATTCAGTCCCTACTATGTACCCAATAGCATGTGTAATATTGTGTGGATACAAAGGACCACAACATGGTCCCCGTTCTATTTGGCCCTTAGGTTATGTATTACAAAGTTGGAGGCACATAGCAGGTGTTCAGTACATGCTTGCTGAATTACAGGAACTCAGCAAAATTAACTTAATTTCTAGAGACTGTTAAAGGCAGAGCTGGCTAGATAATGATCACTGAGAGTTGTGGATAAATAAGTAAAATGGCACTTTGGAGTCCCCTAGAGCTGGCCTAACAAGTACGAGGACACCTAGTGAATTGTCTGTCATTGGAAATACCAAGCAGAGGCAGAGCGGCTGTTGGCAGGGCTGTTGCAGAGGAAGTTTCTGCATCTGGTGATAGGTTGGATTAGATGACTACTGAGGTCCCTTCCAAACTGCAGCCTATGATTTTAGCTCAGTGCAGCCAACACCCTGCCTGCAAACCCAGCAGGACTGCCCCTAAATGTTAGGTGTTTGTCCTGTTGTGAACAGTCTCAGGAAAAGAAAATTATCCAATACCAGTAAGTCCCTATGTTTAATTTCAGTCTCTCCTGCATCTTAAGTTGTCATCTTCCCAGCCCTATGGAAGTAGGGACGAGCTGAAGATGTGAATAGCAACAATCTGTATTCTCACCTGTGTCTTTGCCAGGCAGAAAGGACAGAATTTAGAAACAGAGTTCATTTTCTTAACTGGGAATTCACATCCTGCTTCTAACACTTTTGCTCTGTAATCAATTATAGACAGCCCTTTTCTTTTGGGATGCACTCTCTAATTAGGTTTATTCTTTGTAAAATTCTGTTCCTCACCCCGGTAATGTAGGATGTAATCATTCGTCAGACATGGAACACAGAAAGATAAAGCAGTTTTTCTTAAGGGCACAAAACAACTCAGGATTTAAACTCCTATCCCCTGATATTTAGACCAAGTGACCAGGCCAGCAAAGGGTCTGGAAGTGGCATCATAGTTTATTTTCATGGATCCAAAAGTCAGAATAATGACCAGTGGGCTGGTGTTATAAGAAGGCAGATTTGGGGCCAGCTTAAGAAAGACGTAACAGTGTACCGCAACAGTGGAATGGAGGGCCTTAAAGAGAGCTCATTCCTTTATTCATGCACCACGTATCTGCAGTCCCATTGTGTGCACCAGACCTGTGCTAAAGGCACTAGACACAGCAGGAAACGGTGGACAAGCCCCCAGGTCCTATGGAGCTTTCAATCCAGTGGCAAACAATGAAGCAACATCAGAAGACAAGATACTTTCAGCACCTTTTAAATGCCAGGAAGGAAAAAATGGGTGATGTGGTAATGATTGCCTGGGAATAGGGAGGCCACTTTAGATGGAGTGGTCACTTAAGATAGGCTGCTCTGAGGAGGTGACATTTGAGCTGTAAAGAAACCAGCCATTCAACTCTAGAGTAAGAATTGCAAGCAGAGGGACCCAGTGCAAATATCCTGGGGCAGGGATTAACTTGGTGTGTTCAAGGAACATAAAGGTCCATAAGGCTGGAATAGAGTGAGGGAAAGAGTGGTGCAAGATGAAGTTGCGGAAACAGTCTCCCAAGTTTGAATTCCAGGAGGAGTTAGATACCTGGTTGTTAAATGCTTCTCTTAGGTGTTAAGAACTTTTCTTTCCAGAAGGTTAGGAAAAGGAAGTGTGACGGATTTGGTGCAGCCTGTGAGCCCTTCTGCTAAAACAACTCAGGTCTGACTTCTAACACTGGTTCTTTTTCATTATCTGTGCTTTCAAATGATTTCGTAATTTTTTCTTCCCCAAAATATCCATATAGATAACAGGAGCCCTGGCTTCTGCCTCAGCTCTGGTAGGACCCAGACAAACTTATTTTGTTTTTGTAGGAAGCGGGGAAAAGTGGGTCAGGCTGTATTGGCATTTCAGGCATGGAGTCCTGGTTCTACTGCAGGCTTTGGTCTCCATGGAAATGAAAAATAGTGTTTGTCATGCCTGTTCCTGTACTGAATTCCAAACTCTGTGGCTGAACAGAAGCAGCAGGAAAGCCAGGGGGTGGGGGCGTGGGTTGGGCAGAGCCTGCAGCCACTGTAATGAGGGATCTCTTCTCTTTGGTTTGAGTAGGAAAGGCAAGCAAACTCTGCCCAATCTCTAGCCCCCTCTTCACCCATCACCTCTCTGGACTAAGAACACGGAAGGATAATTGAAGCTGCACTTTAATTTGGTTCACCAAAGACTTTCTGTGGACTTTATCCTCATGTTAATTAATAAATTCAACAACTGAAGTCACTGCTTTCCCCCACAATAAGTAATTTGTTCCAGGCTTAAGTAGATCTCTGTTGAGAATATGTCTATGTGTTGAATTAGTCAACTGGCTGCAAATTTTGGATGGGCTTTGCCACCTTTCAATGTCTTTATAAGAGTTAAAAAAAATTTTTTTTTTTTAACTTTCTATATACTTTTGAACTAGATAAGGAAGGAAGAGTCAGTAATCGGAGGTTGTTGGCCATAGGAAGTGCCCTGAATTATCTACAGAATATCTACAGAGATGGGGACCAGTGAGAGAGTGCAGAAAGAGAGAAGGGCTTGGTCAGTGTGGACAGTGTGAGCGAATGTTTGGATGACCAGTGGCTCAAAAAACCAAAACCATTGCTGTTGATTTGATTCCAACTCATAGCAGTCCTATAGGACAGAGTAGAACTGCCCATAGGGTTTCTAAGGAGCAGCTGGTAGATTCCATCTGCTGACCTTTTGGTTAGCAGCTGTAGCTTTTCACCACTGTGCCACCCAGGACTCCCAGTGGCTAGTTACGAGTCTGGAAAATTGCCAGCCGTCCATTTGTAAGCTTTCTTACAAATGGAACAGTCCCGTTCCACCTTCTTGGTTCCAAATCTCAGCCTGAGCCTGTCCCAGAACACCTTGTATATGTCACCCAAAGGCCCAATTTGGAAAGCCCCCAGGGAATTTCAGCAAGTTCCGAACACCATAGCCCACACAGAGGAGAGGGAACAAGATGTTCATCTTTGTCAAAATCTTGCTCTTGCAGCACTTGGGGGAGACCCCTTCTGTGTCGGGATCTGCGGTTGGCATTTGTATAATCTATGATAGGAAAAAAAGTCTTTATCCCTGGAGCCCTCTCCCTTCCTATCCCTTGCTACAATATAACATGCTGCTAAATCCAGTCCAACATGTGACATGCTGGGACAAGGCTGGGACCCAACTTTAGCATTAGATCAGGAAGAGAACCTGCACCATTTTTAAAAAAAGCATCTCGCCTAGAAGCTGTCTCACCTTTCTTCAATCAGGTAATCACAGTTTTAACACAAAAGGCACAGTTGGCTTTCTCCCCTAGAGAGGAAACCGGACACAGTGGCACTAAGCTGTCCCCAAGTGATTGTTGTTAGCTGCCACTGAGTCGGCCCCCGACTCATATCAACCCCGTGCATGGTGGAATGAAACGTTACTAGGTCCTGTGCCATCCCCATGATTGGTTGCAGATTGGGCCATTGTGATCCACAGGGTTTTCACTGGTGGATTTTCAGAAGTAGATCACCAGGCCTTTCTTCCTAGTCCATCTTAGTCTAGAAGTTGTGCTGAAACCTGCTCAGCATTATTGCTACGTGCAAGCCTCCACTGACAAAGGGGTGGTGGCTGTGCATGAGGTGCATTGGCCAGGAGTCGAACCCTGGTCTCCCTCATGGAAGGCGAGAATTCTACCACTGAACCACCACTGCCCTCGGCACACAAAAAGGGGGGTTCCATACACGGTCATGGGGAACTCCTCTTAAGAATAGCAGTGCATTTCTCATCCTTTCAAATGCACATCCCATACAGTATCCTAAAAATTGGTAGTGGAGTGGGAGAAGCAACTGAGACTCGCAATACCTAGCACCCTGGGTCTGGGTGGCAGAGTTGCTGAGACATCCAACTATCTGTTAACCCCTTGGTAGACAGTCATGTCGTTTCTCTGGACCGTTTCCTTATCTGTAACAGTGAGAGGATTAGACTGGATAGACCCTTTCAGCTCTTTCTGTGAACCAGTGATCTCCTGGTTTATTTTCAATGGGTAAAGGGGGTTGAGACCAGGGACTCCAGGAGGATTATCACAAGTAGTCATAAGTGACTCCAGTATCCTGTTTTCTAGGGAAATTTGAGGCCCTGCTGGAATTTGTGATTTGGGCCTTTCTTTCCCTTCTACATGGTTCTGTTGGCGTCTGCCCTTCTCACCTACCATGCTGTGGTTTTATGAGGGTGCAAAGGAACTAAGACACTGCTAAGAAATAAGCAAGAATACAGAGAGGAATTGAAAAAGTAACCATCTTCAGGGTGTCTTAATAAACTTGGAATTTGGCACTTGTTGGGGTGGTCAGTGCTACCAATGGAGTTATTTGCAGGCAGCATATAAATTCCATGCAAATGTTATGCAAATACAGCTGCAGTCTTCCTATCTCAGACACTTGAGCTTGTACTATGGGAAAATTCAAAGTGGAGCTGGCTAATTCACATGGTTATTTGTAGTGATATTATAAAGAACTGAAGAGGATTATTGATGAGACTTGGAAATCAGCATGGTGGAGAGCAGAACAACCATCTATTAGGAGTTAGGGACCACTAGATATCAGAATCAGCTTTAACCAGACTAACTAAAACTAGGGGGGAATGAGATGCTTGCCATTTGGCTGTGGGTTTGAGCTCTAAAGATAATTGTCAGTCTTCTACAACTCAAAGAAGGCGGCATTGTCCTATCAGGTACTGAGTCTTAGCCTTACCTTCCACCTTCAACCGTATCCTCCTGCCTCACCCCCATCAGCTCAGTTTAGGATTCTTCTGCATTGACAGACTGGGCCTAAGACAAGCTCAAATGATTTTACTGTTCCAGTGAGTCCGCCCAACCTAGCAGACACTGAACAGCTGATGCTCAAGGAGTTGTGAGCTGGTCTCTGTCACCTGAGGCAGATATGTCATTACTTCTTATTTCTTGGGAGTAGTGGTGCTTGTTTAACATGTAGATTCTTAAGACCATCCCCTAAACATTTTAATTCATTGGGTGGGGTGGGACTGGACCTGGGATTCTGCACTTTAAGGGCACACCCCTGGTGGTCCTGGTCCCCACTGTGGGAAGTAATGCTCAGGAGCATTCAAAGCATTGCCATATAACCCTTTGGGCAAAAGGGGCAAGGATATTTATTCCACATTTTAGAGAGAGAGACAAGAGCCTTCTTAATAATCATATCAGCAACTTTTTATTGAGCATTTGTTATGTGCCAGGTACCGCACTAAATATTTGACATATGTTATTTCATTTAACACAGCAATCTGAGGAGTTAGGTAAGTATTATTATCTCTGGTTTTTCCAAGGATTCAAACCTGGGCCTGCTGACATGGGCGACTGGCAATTAATCCTCATGCTAAACTGCCCACACAGGCCCCCAGCAAACAAATGTTGCACTTGAAACTGGCTTTTTCAATTTCTCATTAAATGCTGTGTTGGGTGGGAGTGTCCTGGGACATATTAGACAGTCTTTATAAGAAATGGCCAGTGACCCTGACACTGAACCCATTCCAGCCAGACATTTGATCCTCTAGGTCACTGTAGGGCTGGACTTATACGAGAAACAATAAAGTCAGTGTGAAGTGCCCAGGTGTAGGAGGTGGGGTGAGAGTCTGTCTGGGAATGACCCAGGGCTGGGTTGATCAGAGGGAGGGGGACACTGTGGCAGGAGAGTCAGAAAGGAGCTGCTGAAATCTGAGCAGGTGGAGATGGGGTTCCAGAGTGACGGGCAAATGTTTTGCAATCCCTGGGCCAGAAATGATTGATTTCTCTGCAGGCAGACAAGATAACATGAATGAGGAACACTGAAACACCGTCTAGCTATTCTGTTCAGGGTTCTGCAAAATGTACGGGTGGCTGACCAGGGAGCTGGCTTGCTGACAAGGTCTGCCTGTGCCGACAGAGCCACACTGGGGGTAAGGGTGGGAAAAAAAAGTCAAGCCAAGTGCTGCAGCAGCGGTCCTGTCTTAAAGCTGGGATGGGGAGGATGCTGTAAAAAGAGTCACTACAGAAAGCCAAAGAGCCTTTGTCCTCTTTCCATAGTTCCCTGTCTTTCAAGGGCTTCTGCTGTAGGAAGCAGGATCAAATTATAGCCTGAGGTATTGGGGTAAGACTTAAGGAAGCACTCTTTATTAGCAGGGAGTCCCTGGGTGGTGCAAATGGTTAACACATTCAGCTGCTAACCAAAAGGGTGGAGGTTCGAGTCCATCCAGAGGCACCTGGTGATCTTCGTCTGGGGGAAAAAACAATAACCAGCCATTGAAAACCCTAGAGCACAGTTCTGCTCTTAAACACTCGAAGTCACCATGAGTCAGAATCAACTTGATGGCAACTGGTTGTTTATTAGCATGGTAACCAAGAAAGGACTGAAATAATCTATGTTGGGGAAATGAGTGAATGACCTCTGGGCCCCCTGCAGTGGGTTACTGGTGGCTGGTGGGGTCTCAGTGGGCCAATTTTTGGAGAAAATTGATGATTCAAGACTCTCTTAAGTATCAGCTGAAGCATGTTATGCTCCAATAACGCGTAGTTGCTTTTAGCTCTGTATAGCCGAGCTATTTTATGCCTTCATACCTTCGTGCTCATTCTGTTTTGTCTTCTTTCCCACTACCACACCCTCCCTGACCTCTATACCCCTCTCCTGGCTAACTCCAGCACGTTTTCAGAACCAGCTCAAGTGCCATATCCCCAAGGAAGCCTTTTTTGATCCCTGGAGTCTGAGTTAGGTGCCCTTACTGTCTCTATACTTCTATCACACCACCCACTGCTTACATTAAAATGAAAGGAATGCATGTCTAGCTCTTCCTGACTGTCCATGTCCTAAGTACAAATATCCTGTTTAATTCACAGGTATCAACTCATGTACCTAGGTGCTCAGTAAACATTTGTGGAACTGAAGAGCTAGATATGAAGTTGTATCACCTTCACCAGGCACTTAACCTCCCTGTTTCTCAGGTTTCTCTTTTGTGAGGTTGAGAGTTGGATGTACTAATCAGATATGCTAATCCTAAACTCTGGAAAGGAGACTTAATCCAATAGCTCACTCAATACCAGTTTCCCTTCCTTTCCTACAGAAACTCTAGGGTTTTTTTTAGCTTTAAAATCTCCAAATTTTGAAAAATAATACAATACCATTATTAATAATGGTAGTAGGATCAGGTTAATGGCACACCATAGAGTTTGAAAGATACATTTTTTTCCTTTTGATATTTATTTTATTGTGCTTTTGATGAAGGTTTACAGAGCAAATTAGTTTCTCGTTAAACAATACACATATTGTTTTGTGACATTGGTTGCCAACCTCACCATGTCAACACTCTCCCCTTCTCAACCTTGGGTTCCCCATTACCAGCTTTCCTGTCCGCTCCTGCCTTCTCGTCCTTGTCCCTGGGCTGGTGTGCCCATTTAGTCTCGTTTTGTTTTATGGGCCTGTCTAATCTTTGGCTGGAGGATGAACCAAGACTGACTTCAGTACTGAGTTAAAAGGGTGTCCGGAGGCCATACTTTCGGGATTTCTCCAGTTTCTGTCAGACCAGTAATGAAAGATACCTATTTTGGAATACATAGGAATTGGTTTTATTTGTTTGGCTGGACATCCATCTGTGGGATAATGAGGTGCCTTTTAAAAGATTTTTAGAAATCTAGCAAGCTTAGTATGATTCTGCTGAGTTAGAAGTGCAGCTCTAAACATTTCTTCTTGTAAAGAATCTGAGTAGAGGCGGAACATGGAAGGATAAAAGACATGCTTGGGCTTAGTCTTGAAGTGTAAACGTTGATCCGGCTGTCTGTAGGGTGACTGAAGGAGGAAATGGCATTCCAAAGAGAGAGAAGGGTAAGATATGGAAGAGTGAGAGGACATGGCACAAGGGTCTGTAAATCGGCCTTGATGGTGGAAGAATAAGCTTGCTGGGAGAAGTAGCCACAGATGGGGTTTTCAGAAGTAGACTGGAAGTGAGATAACTGAGGAACTTATATGCCATAGTTTGGAGTTCAGATTGTATTCTAAGGGGCAGGAAACCATAAGAGTACTTTAACCATGGTCAAAAATGTCAAGTTCACTTTTTAGGAAGTTTATTTTAACAGCAAAGTAGAGAGTGGATTGGAGACTGGAGGCACGAAGGTGATTCCTTCCTTCTTTCTATTCATCCAGCTACCCATCATCCTTCCATCACCCATCCTTCTATTCATCTATCCACCCATCCCCCAAACAAACATTATTGAGTTCTTGGTTCCCACAACAAGCTCTATAATCAGATAGGCCTGCATTTTGAATCCTGTTCTGCCACTTAGCCATCTGTGTGACTTTGGACAAGTACTCAGTCTGTCAATTATATTTTTTCATCTGTAGAAAGATGAACAATAATACCCATTAGTACTTGATAGGTTGGTTGGGAGGAATAAGTGAGATAATACTTAATAAATGCTGGCCCAGTGCCAGGAGCTCATAAACATTCATGACATTTTAGCTATTTTTATTGATATTAACAGGTTGGAGATACCAAGTTTAGAGCTGTTGTACCATCAGGGATTATTGGAGTCATGGGTGTGAAGACCTTCCCTTGGATGGGATTCAGTTCAGCATTTACTGAGCTTGTGCTGTTATGGAGCACTGTGCTAGGCAGTGTGGGAGGTGCCAGGGTGGGAGCCTCCGAGAGTTTGCAGGTCTTAGCTTTAATGCCAGGCAGAAGGTATTAAATGTTCTAGTCAGTTCAGTGGTGATGTCTAGCAAAGCTTGGAGAAGATGGAATGGGTCTGGAAGGATGAACAGCCCTCTAATAAGTAGATATGGAGGGAAAAGGTGAGTTGTCCAAAAGTCTAGGGGTAGAAGACTGAGAATGCATATTAAGAAAATCAGAGAGGATGTGTGGGACTAGAATATGGGAACTCTTTAAGAGAGCATAAGAGGAGATAAAGTATTGGAATATAGATAGGTGTCAAATTGTGCTCATAGAGAACTTTGCATTCCATGTTGAGGATTTTGGACTTTGGGTGCCAATGGGGAGCAGAAAGATAATTTCAGGTTTGTATTTAGAAAGATTTGATTATAGGGAGGGTATGAGTGAATATGGAAGAGGAGAACACTTAGAGGCTATCAGAAGAGTCTAGGCAAAAGGCACTGAGAACTAGCGTAATGAGGATGGAAAGGAAGGATAGTTAAGGAACTTTCAGTGACTCATTTTTTTGTGGGGTGAGATGAAAGACATTGGTTTTCAGCCTGAGAGAGGAGGAAATGACAATGCCATTGAGAATGGGGCAGTAGTGGGAACAAATGAGCTTAAAGAGGATAAGGGATGGTGGGGGATGCGGTGAGAAATTGAAGGGCCCCTTTTGAAAGGAGCATCTTAAGCTTCTCTGCGTCACAGTTATTGGTAGTATTATAAATGAGATTCTAAAGGTAAATTCTGTCTTAGGATGAAGCGAAACATTGGGCCTTTTCTCCATGGAATCCCTAGGTGATGCAAATGGTTAACACGCTTGACTGCTAACTGAAAGGCTGGTGGTTCAAGTCCACCCAGAGGTGCCTGGGAAGAAAGGCCTGGCAATCTACATCTGAAACATCAGCCATTGAAAACTCTATAGAGGACAGTTCTTCTCTGACACACCCAGGGTTGCCATGAGTTGGAATTGACTCAATAGCAACAGGTTTTTTCTCCATGCGTCCTCTGGTCACATTTTTATTCTCTTTCTCTGGTCTCCTTCCCCGCCCCCCCTCAAAAGTTTCCTTTCAAAGCTTACAGCATCACCCCCCACCTCCCCCCCACACACTTCTTTGTCCCCAAACTTGCTGATTTGGGATTTTGTGCTTTGCCCTCCTTCTCTCTGCTGTGGGTACCCATATGCAGGTGGAACGTTTTGCCAAAAGGGGCATGGTTTTCATTGCAAATGGGTTCAGTGGGATAGCTGAGGTTATAGCCGGGTCTTCATGCAAATGACAGCGTTCCCTACCCTACTCTCCCCTCCCTCTGGGAAGGCGGGAATGAAGCTTCTCAAGAGTGCTTCCTAGGGCCCTTAGGAGCCTTAGATCTGAAATGTTCCCTAAGCCTGGCCCTACTGGCTGACTGCTGAATAGGTGGGACCCTTGGGTGTTCATTCCCCCACCCTTGTGCTTTTTGCTTTCCAGTTTCATAATTCCTTTCGTGTAACCCTCTCTTTCCTTCTTAACCTTCTCCTTTTTCCCTCTTTCCTTTCTCCAGTCTCTCAAAGTAAAGCAAACACCTATTAGAATTGAACCACCCTCAGTTTTCCTGTCTATTCTTTCTTCATCTCTTTTCTCTCTCTACTCTATTAAGAACACAAGCTAAAAATCAATTAGTAAATATTTATATAGCTTATAAGCCTTGAAGCAAGTTAATTTGGCACTGTGGGAAGCTTAAAGTGCCGGTTAGAAACGCATTTTTTGGGAAGTGCGTATGGAATGGGAGAATCTCTGCTATGTTCATCTCTACACAGCAGGGGAGGCAGAACTAATATGACTTACAAAGAAATTACCTGGTGTGGGTGAGTTACAAGTCATATGACTCACGATTTGTTTCTAAGCCCTCTGTGGTGAGAGGACACTTAGCTTGTCTCTGACGGTAGGCATTGGTATTCATTTTTAAAGTAGGGATTATGATACTTGTCATTACTATCTTAGTAAAATGTCTTAAGAACCCAGTGAAATAATATGTATGTGAATTTTTTGTAAAGGAGAATTATTGTTATTTTTATGGACAAAAAAGTCCAAAACAAAATGTTGAAACTTTGGACTTGCAGCACCTATAAAATGAGCTGATGGTACTGGGTGATTACTAATGAGTCTTTTAACGCTTACATTCTGTGTGCCCTTAACAGTCCCTCACATATAATAGGGGCTGAAACAATATTTAGATGGATGGACAGACGTGTGGATGGGTCACTATCTAAATGTCTGATTGCCGTACTTCCCCTTTCTTAGTCTGCTGTTTCACGTTGGCACCACTGCCCTCTCCTGGCCAGCAGTGGTATTACAGTGCAGAGAAGTTCATAGATGGGCCCTTTTCTCCCTATTTCTCTCCAGCGCCCTTGCCCAGGCTCCCAGAGCTGGCTCCCTTGGCCCAGCCTCCAATCACTGACTGCCTGTCTTTCCTCTTCCCCTCTCCACCTCATTCCCTCTCTCCATCTGCCCCTGCAGCACTGCCAGTAATTCAAACCGCAGCACGCCGGCCTGCTCCCCCATCCTCCGGAAGCGGTCTCACTCACCAACCCCACAGAACCCAGACGGAGACACCATGGTGGAGAAGGGCTCAGATCACTCCTCAGACAAGTCCCCATCCACACCCGAACAGGGTGTGCAGCGCAGCTGCTCCTCACAGTCTGGCCGAAGCAGTGGCAAGAATTCTAAGGTGAGGCAGGGCCCACGGAGGCTTCTATCCCATTGTTAGCTGCTGCAGAGAGGCTGCTACTGGGGGAGGGTGAGGTGGGGAACACCTTCCTCCAGGGCTTTACACAAGAACAGCCTGAGTTTTCCGAGAGACAGTCTTTATTTATTGAGGGGAGGGTGGGCAGTCCGGGGAGACCCTAGTTAAATGCCTTCTCAGCTAAGCACTCAGAGAAAGGCCCATGGGCTCGAAAAAGATTCCACTTGCATGCCCTTAGAAGCAGCTTGTCTCTCTTTAGGAGCAACGGAGGAGGAGGGCTGCTCTGGGGATCAGGAGAGGTCATCTGTTTATCCCTGCTGCTGTTTTTAAATTTAGTCCCTGGGGCTGGGATAGAAGGGAACATTACTTGGGATAATTATCCTGCCAGGAAGAGGGTCCCCAAGGAACTTTGCATAATGCCATTTTTAACGTTCTTCCTATCCATCACCCTGCCTTACTTTGGTACTAATTTACTCGGTACCCACCTGGCAGAGAGGACAGGGGCAGGGCCTCTTTACCCCTCCCAAGGATGTCACCATTGCCACCTTCGCACAGGGCCTTTGGCCTGAGGATACACACAGAAGAAGCCCCAATGGTGGGGAGAGGTGAGGAAGCCCTGGCTAGTCGTGGTTCCTCAGCCATGTTCTTCTGCCCTCAATCCTCTGGCGAGAGAAGATGTCTTTGCCTAGATGCTCCTTCGAGAAGCTTCTGTTCTTCCCCAGACTCCCAGGCCCCGGGAAGGATGTGGGGACCCTGGGAGGCATGGGAGCTGGCTTCCACTTGAATCTGTCTTTTGATTTCTTGTTCTTCCTCTTCTTCCCCACCATTTTCCCAAATACCTTCTTTGCATGCATGGTCTTAGTCTCACAAGCGCCTCTCAAAAGTAAGCCATCTTTTGTCTCTGTCTTGTTATCTGCCCTCTAGTGTTGACTTGTCTGTAGTGCTCAGCACCCCCTCCCCTCCACCCCCTCCCAGTTCTGGCCCATATGTCTTGCTTTGCCCCTTTCCCAGAAGGGCTGGCCCCACTGCCCCACTGGCCGTTTGGTGCGAAGCCATGAGGGACCATTCCTACTGTACCCGAAGTCGGAGAACAGACTTGTCCTGCCCTCCCTCCCGTGGTATCTTTGCCTGCTCCCCAACACTGCCTCTGGCTAGGGATTATGCCTTTTTTTTTTTTTTTTTAAATTATTCCCTCTTTACATGGTGCTATCTAGAAGCAGAGTCCTGCCAGGATTAGTTTCATTCCTTTGGAGGAAGGAAGGCCCCATCGGGTCATACTGCAGGTCCTCACATTCCCCTTGGGGGGTGAGTCCTGAGTCCCCAGAAGTAGTGATTGGAATTGGCAGGAAGGACGAGTTGATGGAGGGTCACGAGTTCTAATAGGTGACTTGATCAGTAGCAGGGACCTCAGGAGCTCGCCCTGGCATGCTCTTCCAGCCACCCTCTTGGAGTCGCTCAGCTTGAGTGCCCCCTGACTGTTGCCACCCACCGCCCAGCCCGGGGAGCCACAGTGTTCTTAGGATCTTGGATCGTGATCAGAGCATGGGGCATTTCTACCAGAGGGCATGAGGCCAGCACCTGGCAGTTGGTGACTGTTGATAATCGTCCCCACCAGGCCCTGGAGAGATGTGGCCACGTCTGAGAGGCAGAGCCAGAGTCAGCTGGGGGCCCCATGATTTCAGAGGAGAATTTGGAACGAGTGGAGGGAGGGTGAGCAATCAGTATTTTAGAAGGGGAGGACTCAGGAAATGATGCCCACGAGGAAAGGGGGTGGGATGTAGCCTGAAGAAGAGAAAGCTGAGGGATGACTTAATAATAGTCTCAAGTCTCTGAGAGCATTTCGGGGAGGAGGAGGAGGGTGAACAGCTGTTCTGTTTCCTGAGGCAAGAACAAGAGGCTACACAGTTGATCCTGCAGTCTGTGACCTTCAGGCTAGAAATACATCTTGGCTCTGAGGATTTGGGATGACTGTGTTGGGCTATGGACAGGGGAGGTTGAAACCTCTGCCTGGAGTGGGGAATCCAGTGGAGTTCTCTGTGTGATCAGGTGGCTGGGGTGCAGGCATGTCTGGGGACAGGGGTTTTGAGGTGACCACTGCCAGCCTCCCCTGACTCCTTCAAACCTCTGGCTTGGCTGATACAGGGACTAGGAGGCATATACTGCCTGTCTTGGGATCATGTTATTCCTTCTCTCAGCTTCTGCTCAGGGTGTCTGCATACTTTTCCATCCTAAGGTGAAATTCTAAGCTTCCTTATTCTCTTACCCCTATGCCTAGCAAGGTACCCCCATCAGTTTTCAGTGAGAAGAATGATATTTATGGTCATTCATCACCACCTGTTTTGGTCAGGTGATGGGTGGAGGTGAGTACCCAGTAATGAGGTTTTTTAAAAACCTTAAATGGCAGATCTTCAGGGGACAGGAGTCCCTACCCCAAGGCAGTCTAGGAAGGGGGACAAAGAAGGGGCCCAGATGACCTACAAATCAAATCCATCTTTTAGCACCACATGGGAGGTTTGGACTGCTGCATGAATTCAGAGGCAGGAGAAATCATTTCTGAGTCAGATTGCCGGGAAGCGTTTCAGGGAGCAGGTGGCACTGAGCCAGGCAGGAACTCTGAGTGGGATTTTTGAGAGGCAAAAATGAAGATTATGAAGGGGCTGGAGCTAAGCGTGGATAGGGAGCAAATCTGGGCCCCATTGTCTCCATCAGTCGTTACCAACACCGCCACCCTCTAAATGCAGGGAACACAGGAGCAACTTACTGGGGTGCAGGGACTGTGCCATCACAGGTGGGATTAGTGGCAGCTGTGGTGGGTCTGGGAAATGAATGTGCAGGACACTCAGACTTCAGAAGAACAACACGTGAGCAGTCTAGGAATTAGGGTCTGTGCAGGTCAGGACCTGGGGCAGAGCATGAGGGGAAGGAAGCTGCAGCGGTGAGGGGAAGCAAGGAGGAGGGTCTGCTAGTGTGATGCGGATACCACCCCGCCACAAGTGGAGTGTTTTCTCAGGTCTACCAGATGTGACAGGGGCTCTAATAGCCAAAGCTGTTATCTTAGCCGGCCATCACTCCCTGTCTCCTGCCCACCACCTAGAGGAGGTATTCCCAGATATTTTTCAGGGAACAGGGGGAGTGCCTTCACTTCTCCCTGGCAGAACCCTAGAGTCGGGCCCAGGGCACCGTGTCTGCTTCCCTTTTCTTGGCATCTGGTCCTCATTTGCTAATATGTAGGAGTGGGACTAAGTAATCACTGAGGCCCTACCCCTGTGAACCTGCAGCTTTACTGCCAAGCCTGACCTCTGCTAGGTTCAGCCCTGCTCAGAGGAGGGGACCAGAAGCTTCAAGTCTTTTTCCACCAATCCCAGGACACCTTGAGTTTTTGCCACCAGCCAGTTTCTGCTCTGTAGTGGTGGCTGCGGGCCACTAGAGGGAGCCTGCGACTTGCTTTCCGGCTCCCATCAGCTCCTGAAATGGGGCTTGTTCCTCCAGGCCCCCAGCAATGTGAACCCAGTGGGTGCGTGACATCACCCCTGGCTCTGAGGCCCTGACAGCCCTCTTCCCCTTTGTTTGACTTTTTTCCTTTTTTCAATTCTAATTTTTGTGATTTTCTTCCAGTATGACAGACTTAACCTGATCAAAGTAAGAAGTTTCTTTTCCGACTCCTACTAAACTTAGAGCTGCTGTAGTCCCCACCCCCTCTCCTCCACCCTCACCCTGTCTCCCAGACTCCTTGAGCCTTTGTACTGGAGAGATCGTTTTAGATTTGGGGTGGGGGTAGGGGGCAGGAAACCACCACAAGGAAACTTGGGTCTGTTTCCGGAGCCTGGCATTCCTTTAGGTGCTTGCTCTTCAAACTTCATCTAGGAAAGGTGATAGAAATGTCCTCCTCTCAATTCCCCGCCCCCAGCAGCTCTATCTTTTGGGTAGTTTTCCTGACTCCCTCCTCCCTGTTCAGCCAAATCCATTGATAACCTGTCAGAATACCCATCACCCCTACTCCCTGGCTCTGCTTGTTCCTTCCCTCTGGCCCTCTCCACAAGGTCAGGGTGTGCCACTAACTTACAGGGGCAGGCAGCTTCACTCTCGTGCCAGTGGAGGCCTCTCCTCTCACCCTCAGCGGCCAGCAGCCCCCTGACTTTCCTGCCAACCATGAGACCGGGCTCTCCCTGCCCAGCCCCTCTGTAGGACTCAGTCCCAGGAAAGCAGTGCCACTAAGAGGCTGGTCAGAGTTCAGGGTCTCCTGCCCCTAGTAGGCATTCTCAGAGGATGCAGATGGCTGGGGCCGTTTTTCCTGGTGGTGTCAAGAAGTTGCCCAGAGATAGCTGGTTAGGGGTAGAGCCTGAAGCTGACGGACAAGTCAAAAGTCCTCGCTCTGGAATAGTATGTTTCACATTTCTTTTCAGCACTTTTGAGCACACATTCTTATTCCGCTTTACGAGCAAATACTGTCTACAAAGTTATCACACAGCTAGTTAGAGACAGGACAAGGATTCCCTGGTTGAAGCTCGCTCTTTGTCACCCTGAAGCTCTTTGTCTCAAACAGATTTGAAGGGACAAGCGTCCATGTGCCAGTGTGTGAACAGGGAAAATGGCCTTCCATTTGCCTGAGGGCAGTGGGAGAGCCCTCTGAGGAATGCTCATAAAGGATTCCAGATCTCCCCACCTAGGCCAGGTGCTTGCTACCTTTCTCCTCCTTGAGTCTTACATGGAGGCTAGGCCAGTGGGATGAGATGCTGAAGAGTGCATAGCAGAGAGTTGTCTCAGCTGTGAAGCAGCTTTGATTTGACAGAGTGCCGGGAAAATGTGGGGCAGTCGAGGCTGGCAGCACCTAGAGCTCATCCTTTCCACCGTAGGGAGATGTAGTTTAACGACTGTCAGCACAGCCTCCTGCCCTATGACATCAGTTGTGCATGGAGCCAAGGCTTCTGTGTGAGGGCCCATGAGGTAAGAGGCCCCACAGTGCAGACCAAACCAAGTCAATGCTGTCTATGTGTTCCATCCTCCCTCTTCCAGAGGAGGGTAAGCATTAGCCGAGAAGCCATAGAGGCTGATTTGCAGTTCCAGGTTCAGGATCGTCATGTGGCTATAGCTCCCTCGATGATGAAAAAGTTGGTTTTGAATATTGGGATTTGGCCCTTTTCCTGCTAAGAACTTCCAGATTGGAGGAGAGGCTGAGGCTGTGATGGGACTGTGTGACTTCCAGTGGGCCATGGTGACAGCCTCTGTTGGGAAATGACCATGGAGAAAGTCTTGCAGAAGGGATTGGGAGCCCAGCTGGCATCTGCCCCAGTGCTGTATTCTGGCCATTGAGGTCAGTTAGCAGCTGAGTGCTTTAACCACTGCACCACCAGGGCTTCTTAGGGGATAGGGTTGCTAATCCTCCCTAGGAGCCACACCTCTGGGTGTAGACCTATGCTGTTGACTGCAGGCAGAGCTTCCCTCTATCCAGTGATTCTCCACCTTAATTACACGCTTGGCAAGCTTTTTAAAAGTGAAAATACCACAGCCCCAATCTAAACCTATTGGAGCTGCACCTCATGGCAAGTGTGTGTGTGTGTGTGTGTGTGTCTGTCTGCCAAGTGGAATATGCACTAATGGACTCCTAGCCATAGGGATTGGAGACAGACAAGGCACAATCTTAGTCATTTCTTCCCTTTCACTAAGAAACTTCCAGTTACCATGAAGATGAGTTGCCTGTGCCCAGAGCTGGAATGGAGAATGCCTGACCTCTGGAGCTGGGGTGGACTCTGGTTTCTCTGATATTGAATGAGGGCATCACAGAGTTGGGAAGGACCTTTACAGATTATCTGCTTCAACCTCACTCTCCATGCAGAGCCCCAAACCGCTGTCCCACCATTATCACTTAGAAGGTCAGCCAGCTGTTGGGATAGAAGATGGAGTTTACTCCTCTGCTCGCTTGCTGAGAGCAAATTCAGAGATGTTTTTAGGTAGCCTCTTTTCTTCCCCTCCCACTGAAGTGTCCCACCCTGCCTTCTACTGGGGAGGCTGACTTGGAGCAGAAGGCTGGGATGGTCTCTCCCTGTACTTTGCTTCTGGTCAGCGCCCATTTTGGGACTGGGTTTTGGATGCCGACAGTGCATCCCTCACCCCCGTCAGAAGAACCTTGTGATGGGACTCCGACTCCTTTCCGGCTGAGCTATAGCTAGTGCTGCCACTGCCTGCCGCCCCAACTGCGGTGGGGCTTCCAGCATGGATTGCTCCTGGGCCTCCTTTCTGGAGCTGTCTTGAGAAAGGAGGACCCCTCCTGAGCAGCAACCTGGGAAGCATTCAGCTGCATTTGGGCCCCTCCTCCCCACCTGCCCTCTGCTGTCTGTATAACCTTCCCACTGGGCTGGGGATGCCCTGGCCATTCCCACCACCTCTTCCCTGACTAATTTTACCTTCTCTTGTTTTGTCCTTTCAGAAAAGCCAGAGTTGGTATAATGTAAGTATTCCTGTTTCTCTTCTTGTTGGGTACGTGTGACCTGGGTGGGGGAGTGGCAGTGGGCAGGGGAATGGAATGCTGTGGAGGGCAACTTGGCTTCCGTGTGGCTTGAGCAAATTGAGGGGGCAAGGAAGACGGGCTTTCCTCCTTTCCAGCCCTCCCCCAAAGCCAGATAAAATGATTCTCTTCTGTAGCAGCCCAGGAGAGGAATGATTTCATTCAAGGAGACCTGGGAAGGACAGCCCAGCTCATCCCCACCTCACCTCAGCTCTTCCAGTCCTAAAGGAGACCAGCCAGGGAGGTGTAGGTGTCCCAAGTCCAGACAGAATTCTGGGACTTGGGCGGCCCTGGGGCCTGAACCTAACGCCAAAGCTTGCTTCCCTTGACCTAGACATTTTGGTGGAAATGCAACTGGAAGACTTTCCCCCGTTAGTAAAGAGGCTGTGCCATTTAATGGGATCTGACTTCTGCCCCACAGTACCCTTCAGTATCCCCAAGGGCACGCTCCCTGTAGAAAACATCCACTGCTCCTGGGTCTGTGAGGAAAAGGGGACCATTTCATAGGTTATCCATGGGCTGCTGCTTCTGCCAGCTGCTCCATACGCAGAAACCGCATGTGGAATGAGCAGTCCCTGTAAAGGCCACATTCTTTCAGTCATACACACATTCCCATGAAGTTCCTCAGACGGCCCCCTGCCACATGGTACTCCACCCTCTGTACAGTTGAGAGACCAGGGGTTTGGCAACCATGGCCTGGCCTCAGATGGTCTTCTCGCCTTCTCTGAGCCTGCCATTCTCAGCACTTGATTCTGATTGATTCCGTGAATACCGCCCCCGCCCCCTTCACAACACACACACACACCAGGGTTCTACTTCAGGAGGAGACGTGGACACGGGGACGGTGTAGAAGAAGCTAGCTTTGATAACAGATGTTGAGGAGGACACTGGTTAAAGGGAGGGAGGGCAGGGGCAGGGGATAGGGCTGGGTTTAATGTAGGGGCTTAGATCAGAAATCCCTGTGTGTGTGTTTTCCTCATGGTCCCAGTGAGTCCCCAAAGTCAGGCACATATTGTTTAGCTGGGTGGCTTTGGACTTCCAGCTGCTTTGTGGCCTGACTGTCCTCCATGCTGTGAATTGATTTGCAGCCTCAGCCCCACCCAGCACCAAAAGAGGCAAACGTTGGTGGGCTGTGCTGACAGGAGGGTTGTTGAGAGCTGAGGTGGTTTGGGGTGGAAGAGAAACAATAGCTTTCACTCCCTCCTCCCCTGCTCACTCCCACCCCATCGCTCCTCACACTGCTTAGAGTCCAGATCTCTCGTCTGTAAGCTCCTTGTAGTGGAAGGAGAAGAGGGAGCGGGTGGTCTGCTTTCCTGGAAGCTGCCCCAGGCCAAGCTGTTCTGGGGGGCGTCCAGCAATCTTTTCCACTCCTCTACCCACCCTTTTGATCAGTATTGTGAAAACTGAGTGGCTGCAAAGGGGAACAGAAAGCCCTTGGTCACAGACTTCCTAGTCAGTTAAAATACCCACATTTGGACCTGCACATGCTCTTCCTTCTTTCTAATCTCTTTCCACTTCCTCTCGTCTTTCTGCCTATATCTGTCCTTTGCTCTTTAGAACAGGCTTTTCTGCTTTGCCTCACTTTTCCCTTTCTTGTTGTCTTCCCTACCCTTTGCTCTCAGATTTCCCCTTTTTATTCTTTTCTCTCCCTCCATTTTTCCTCTCCTTTCTCTGATTTCCATTCTCCTGACTGGCTTTTTCTTTTCTCTTTCTCTCTAATCCTCTTCCTTTTTTTCCCTTTCCTTTCCTCTCTCCCTCAACCTTTTCATATCTAATTTCTCCTCCCTCAGCCCCAAGTATATGTGGAACACCCAGCATAGGGGCAGATTAGAAATGCATCTGCTTCCTGGCTGAGGGAGGGTGATGGGCCAGCTGCCAGATGGGACCCAGAAGGGAGGGGTCATGGCTAGCAGACACTGCGTGTGAGACAGTAGAGGACTGGGCCTGACCCGAGTCCTGGTTCCCTGTGGTTCCACCTGCAGCTGGAGATAATGGTCAAGCTATCAGAGCTCATTTAGTTTTCAAATCACCTTATATGTAATCATCTTCCAGAATACGCTCCCAGGTCTTTCCTGCCTCTTGCCCTCTCCTTTTCTAGGTTATCTGTTTTCACCTTCCACTCCTTTCTTGGCAGTTCGAATCCACCAGCCGCTCCTTGGAAACCCTATGGGGCAGTTCTACTCTGTCCTATAGGGTCGCTATGAGTCGAAGCTGACTCAACACAATTGGCTTGGTTTTGGTTTTCCCTCTCCTGGACTCACTCTCACACTGGGTTCTCCCAGAAGCTTGGTGGTGATAGGTATCGTGGGGCCATCAACAATCGTGCCCCTGCTGCTCTCTCCTCGTCTCCTTCTTGGTCTCTGGGGCGGTCGGTTGCTGGGCAGCCCTTACTTGGCCTGCTGATGTGGCCTCTTGTGTCTGACCTCCACTGCCTGAGCCCTGCTCTTCTCAGGGTTGGAGTGGGGAATAGAGCAGAATGACCATGGAGGTGGGAGATGAAGATGGCAGCTGGACATTGAAGGGAGAGGCAGAAGCTGAGCACACTGGGATGCTGGGAGGTGGCGAGGCCCCTGGGCAGTAGGAGGCATTCAACTGGTGGGCTGTCTGAGCATAGAGCAAGACACAAAGCAGGCCTGAGACCTGCCCCCCACTCCCCAGCACTGCCCCTTCCCCACTGGCCCATTGGTGTTCTTGCAGGAGGACCTTGCTCTATCCGTTGCTTTGAGCTGGTTTTCTGTGTTTCCCTTAGCCTACTTCACGCTCAGACTTTACATCTGTGTTGGTTGGGATCTGACCTTCAGGAAGGATACCCTGTCTCCACTTCTCAGCTCTGCTGATGGCCCTTTTTATAAAATCTCATGATGCTAGTGTAAGCTTTCCAACTTTTCTGATGGCCTAAGGCTTCTTCATTGCACTAGAAGTCCTTTAGATAGGCTAAGGTTTTGTAATCCTTCACCTTAGGGACAGTTAGAAAACTTCTGGTCAGATTCGGAATAGGAAGGTCATTGCTCTGTAGAGGTGCTGAAGGGGCACGAGCACCTCAGGCCCATTGAAGAGGAGTGGGAGGGAACCAGAGTCTAATATGAAAGGAGGCCCACCCCTCCCACCCTCTTCCTTCACTGCCTCTCTTCTGCTAAAGACGAAAACTGTTTTATTTAGCCAGGTAAGACCTGGGAGGGTCCTCACCATGATGACAAACTGCCTTACTCTAAAGAGTGGGCCATACAAAGGGTGGTGGCTGGGCCCCAGGGACACAGGGAAAGGCTGAGGTGTGAGAGTTCTGGTTTCTAATGAGGGATATTCAGGTAAAGAGTGGGGTTAAAAGACCGTTCCAGCTACAACTGCCCTGAGCTCCTTCCAGGGCCATTTATACTCCTTATCCTGGCCCCTTACCCCCACCCTTAGTACCTAGTTTAATTAATCAAGGCCCCAGCTTGGGAGTTGCATCCCCAGTGGACATGAGATGGAGGGGTAAGCAGAACCAGGGCTTTGACTTCAACAGGGAGCCAAGGGGAGAGTTGAAGACGGCTTAGCCGAGGCCCTCGGGTGGAGGGGTATAATCCATGTCCCTCTGAAGATGGCTCCTACTTGGAGTGTGGCAAACTTACATCTTGGGTGAAGCACATGGTCAGAGAAGTCTCATCCCTGGAGTCTCAGGGTGGGCCAGTGTATTCTTCTCATCTGCCCCAAACCTCTTTCCTGCTGGTCAGTTGTCTCCATGGCAACCCAGGGAAGGAGCATTACTGAGCTCAGATGACAATAGCCCAGCCCCCGACAGCCCCACATCCCCAAGACCCCCAAGTTGGGGATGCCAATTTTATGGCGGGGAGGGTGGGATTGTGCCGGTCCTGTGGAATGGCCCAGGAGGTCTGACTGGCATAAGTTTCAGAGCAAGAGAACAAAGCTTTGTAGGAATGGGTGCAGGGGGAGGGTGGGCAGTGACGAAATTATTGGTACGGAAAGGGAAGCTGCTGATGATAGCCTTGGCAGACTGGCATCTTGTTCTGGGAATTAACTCTGCTTTCTCCACCACTGTCCCTCTCACCTCTGGTATTTACCCATTACCCTGAACGGCCTTCCTGCCCCTGCCCCCACGCATGCCCCTCCGTAACTTCCTTCAGAATTATCCTGTTTCCCCTGAGGGGACCCCACTCCCTTCTCTCCCTTTCTGCATTACATCCAGCCCACCACCAATCTCTCCCCTTTCTCTGCTCAGTCACCTCCCCCTCTCTCCTCTGTCCCCTTGTCCACATCTGGCTTCTCCCTACCTGGACTTGGTTAGGTTTCCTTTGAGGGTCTTATTGGTTTCTTCCTAGATGAGGTCACCGCTCCACCAAAACCCATCTGTTGTTCTCCCAAGCTCCTCTGCCCCTGCCCTCCCTCCTGCTGTGCGCTGCGAGGGAGTACCACTTGGTCCCAGCTCCTTCTGTTTGCCGTAGGGTTAACGTTTAGCCCAGGGCCAATTCCCTCTCTCCAGACTCCCACCTGCCCTGCCCAACCCTTTGTGAGGAGGCAGAGTTGACAAAGGCTTATGCATACTGAAACTCATCTCGCAGGCAGTTATCTCTTTGGGTATATCCTGCGCCTAGCATACCCCATCTCAGCCCTAACAGTCACCACCAGCTCATATGGCCTGTAGTAATTCACATGTGTTTCTGGGGAATGACTGTAAGGGGTCTGGCACCTCTACTAACTTCTCCCACCTAGATCCTGGGGTCTGATGTGGCCAGGAGAGAGGCATTGTGGTCACCCTAAGAAACAGCTTCTGTGCTCTCCTGTCACACTGCTTGGGACAGGGCTGGCACAGGCAGGGTGGGGAGAAGCTCGGATTTGTGCTGGAGAGAGTGTTGGCAGGGACTGGGATTCTGAGGACCTGTGTATATAGAATTAGGATCTGTGTGTATGTGCACATATAAGATGCAGTGTAAACAGAAACAATTCTAGAGATATATACGGAGTTATTTATTTGATGCCCCTGATATTTGAAATGCATCATACTAAGTATAAAGATAAAAAGCTGTTTAAGAGATAGATGCTTCCTGGAGAAGCTGGTGGTCTGTGGAGTAAGCTACTGCATATGATGAATAGAGGCAGCGTCCGCTCTGGGGAAGGATTCAGACTCTTCTTTCTCTCTTTTCTCCAACACTATTTACCCAAGAGAGCCCAGGTTCCTCTGAATCAGAATCTTTGTGCTTGGGACCCAGGAACGGACATTTTTCCCTGTGCTCGCTAGGTCATGTTTAAATGGATGGAAGTTTGAGTGCTGCTGAACTGAGTTACTGAGACTCTGAGGACAAGGCACCCTTCATCCCTGAGGTGGGCACAGCTGGGCAGGTGAGGGAGGTGCCCTCTTGGTTACAAGGCTCTGACTTTTCCTGGGGATCAGTGCTAAGAGCAGCTTGGGAATCCAAATCTTTCCAGCCCCTGTCCTGAGCTTCTTTGTCTGGAGCTTGTCTTGCCCCCATTGGCCATGCCCCCATTTCTTTCCCTGAGAGCTCTGCTTCCCTGCAGCTGGCAGTCTCCTTTTGGCTGAGGCCAAGTTCTCTGCTCATTGCATTGCTGCTTTGCCCTCAAGCCCTGAGCAGCTGTCAGGGAATCCTCTTGGCCTCGATGCCCCTCCTTCTTGTGCTGGAGGTGTAGGACAGGCCCCCTGGAAAGGGAAGAAGTGCCTCAGATGACCCTGAAGCTGTGGACCTCAGCTTCTCCAGACTGTCTCACAACTTCAGCACCACCTGCACGTCTGAAATGACAGGTGACAAACTCCCAAGTCTCAGGAGGCCAGTGGATGGACGAGTCAGTGAGGGGAGATTATGTCTCCAAAGACATTCTGGTTGAGTCTCAAATTTCAGATTTCATCATCACAGCAGTGCCCTGGCACCTGTCCCTCCCCCTCCCCCTCCCCCACTTTGAGCTCTGGCCAATAACTTCCCATTGCAGGAAATATCTGCTAGGGAGTGGAGCAGGCTGGACTGGGGGTTACTGGAGGACGCTGGCCAGGACCATCACCCAGATCCTATAACTTAAAGCATGTGTAGGGCCCTGGCCCTGCCTGCCCACCCGCCCTGCCTCTCTCCCTCCTGTCACGGGTGACTAACAAAAGAAGTTGTTTGCTGGTCAGCCCGAGAGGAGGAGAGGAGCACGGTCTGGGAGGACGGGCACGGACGAGCGTGTGGAGGGTGACAGCAGGTCCTGTGGCCACAGCCCGTGGTGTGAGTCATGGCTGCCAGTACCCACCCAGGGTAAGAGGTTGCCACTCTGTGGGAGAGGTCAGGACTGGGGAGCTGGGGCTTTAGACAAACTGTGAGTCCCTCTGCTTCATGGTGAGTAACTGGTGGGGAAAGACCTCTGGACCCTGCTGTGGGGTCATCTCCCTGCTTGGAGTCTGTGTTCACCTGGGGCCTCCTGTTTGGAGCCCTCAGCCAGCCCTGTGCACCTGCCTTGTCATCTGCGTCCTCTGGCCTTCAGCTGGGCCCCAGGAGTGAGTCTGCACAGACCAGGAGGAGGTGCCACACCACGCCTCCTGGGGTACCTTCAGCCTGGAGACAGGCATACTGTCAGGGAGCCGAGTGGGATGAAGCAGAACCTGGCATGGGGAATGAGCCAGCCAGCTTGCCCTGTGAACCATGCTGACTGCACCCTCTCACTCCTGAGTGTTTGAGCTGAGAACAAAGCTCTGGGAGAGGAAAAGAGGTCGGGCGGGAGCACCACACACCCTCTGCCTAGAAGCCAGAGGCCACCTTGTATTCAGTCCAGTGAGACTAATTTCTTTTATCCTGCGGGGACAGTAGAGGATCTGGTATCAAGGCACTAGCTTCATTGGGTGGGGAAGCCTCGGAGAGCTATGGAATCTTTGATGGAATCTGGGGTCCTCTGGAGCCTCCTGCTGGAGCAGGAAAGTCAGTCCCCGTGGTGGTACTTGAAGAAGTTTTCCGACTTACCTGCTAGTACGGATCACTGTTGCTGGTGTGGATCTGAAGAAATCCCAGCCGTGAGTGTGCAACCTCATTTCTCTGTGTCTGTGTGACACTCTGTTGTACTCTTGTCATTCTCCACTTTGCTCTGCCAACCAAGAGTCCAAGATTTGACAATCCTTGAACCAAATTCCTTGGCCATTTTAACTTAAAATAGGTGAGCCATACCTCATATCTGGAGGAGATGCTTTCAGAGCACGGGAGTAGAAGGCCCAGACGGCTCATGGTCTCTTGCATCAAGAAGGGTGTGTGTTGGTAGGCGCGAGCGTGCCCATCTAATGTGTCTCTGTCCCTTATACTCTCTGGTAGGGAAAGGCATGCCTGTAATCCACATTGGCAGGCTAGTATTTATTTGCAAACCTGAATTAAGGATTCTCTGCCACTGTAAAGACTAGCTGACACCAGAGGCCAGGGCTGGATCCCTATCCTCTCCCCTCACAGTGACAGCTTGGAGAGGAGACGACTTGCCCCCTTGATTTGCCTGCAGTTTGGTAATATGGCTAGACCCCCCTGAACCTACACCTCTGTAGATGTCTGAGTTAGTTGTTAATTGGATATGAGAGAAGCAAGGGTGAGAGGCCAACATGGAAAGAAAATTAGAAATAGGAGGACTTCTAGGCTTCAGGTAATTGGCTTCCTGATGGCTGGTTTTACCTGAAGGGAATTTGGAGCCACCTGGTAGGCTGGTCCTTAGGCTGATATTGGAACTTTATAAATAAAAAGACTCACTAGGGGCATGGAAGGCTAGTGGGGCCCCCAAAGCAGGTGAACATCTCAGACCCAAGAGGGTGCTCTTCTGGGGCATCCACGTTGTTTCCCTCTTGGCACAAGTACTGTGAGCAGTTACTACCCTTGAGACAACATGGAGGAAAGACCAGGAGCTCTGAGCCAGACACCTTGGTTCATATTCCACTCTCCCACTCAGCATCCATGTACCTTGGGCAAGTTGCTTAACCACTCTGTGCCTCAGTTTCCTCATGTGTTAAATGAGATAATAAAAATAGCCCTGTGATCAAATGAAATGGTATATATGAAGGAGTTATGACAGTGTGTGCTACATACTCGTTACATGTTAGCTCTAGAAAGTCAGTGAGACGTGATTAAGAACTTACTGATGACCATTAAGGGAATTCAGTGTATAGGTGTCTTGTTCTTAGAGGCCAGAGGGCCATCTAGATTGGATATCTCAGTACCAGTTTGAAACTAACATAGGAGCCAAAGAAACATTGTATCCTGAGGTCTTTTCCAGCCATGGCTGTCATGGTGTAGGCTGGCAGTCAGGTATTCACTCCCAATGTCCGGTGATTTTTGAGGTTTGGGCTCTATGACAATACAGCATTTGGGAAGGTAACCCACTATTGCGTGTGCAACTTATTTTATAAATAAGCCAAGAACAAAAGTTAAAATTCAAATTAACCATAGACAAAATGGCTGAAAGTGCTATCATCTCTCCCTCTTCTGGAAAACCTTCCCAAACTAAAGTCATGCCTTTTTCTCCCCGCTAACTTCTGGAAAGGAGCCCTAGTGGTACAATGGTTAAGCACTTGACTGCTAACCAAAAGGTTGGCAGTTTGAACCCACTGTGGCTTAGGGGTAGAAAGACTTGGCAGTCCGCTCCCATAAAGGTAACAGCCTAGAAAACCCTATGGAGCAGTTCTACTCTGTCACATGGGGTTGCTATGAGTCGAAACAGCAACATCCTCCTGAAAATGTTCCCAGATGGCACGAATGGTTTGCACCCGACTGCTAACCTAATGGTTGGCGGTTCAAACCCACCCAGCGGCACCACAGAAGGAAAGGTCTGGAGGTCTGCTTTTGTTAAGATTACAGCCAAGAAAACCCTATGGAGTAGTTCTATTCTGTAATACATGGGGTCACCCTGAGTCAGAATCAACTTGATGGCAACTAACAGCAACAGCAACTTCCTGAAAGACTTCTATTTCCTATAGTACAAAAACCATTGGGCCACTTAGCTCAGGTGGTCAGTGTGCTAATAATGCGGTCAAGGCTACAGCCTCTGCTTCCTTGTGGGACAGGGAGCTTTGCCGAAAAGGCAAAAATGAAAAGTCCAAAGCTCATTCCAGTGTCAGCACAGTTCTATGCCCATGGATACCCAGGGGAGAGGATAAGAAAGTGTAAATGGCCAAGAACTGTCCATCACCATCGCTGGGACAGCCATGCATGCACTCCTGGTGGAGGGTCAGCGGCATCGTCCATGCATAAGTGGGTTAACAGATTGTCCAAGTGTGGTGTGATGCATGGCTCTTCCTGAGTACTGCACTTGTTTTTATTTATCACCCTTGGGTGCCCTTCATCTATGGGGAACAATTTTTATTTTTATTTTTTTTGGTAAGCTCTGAAAGGGCATGATTCCTATTTATTCAACTTGTTCATGAAATTTCCAAGAAGGATTTGCTAAGGCAGCTTATGGGCATAAGAATTTGCACTGAGGCACCCATAAGAAGTTAGGTGGGCAGAGCGGGCCTCTGGTACAGTAGGCAGCAGTAGGAGGTGAGCACAGGACCAAGAATCCAGAGGTCTGGATTCAGGCTCCAGCTGTGCCATTGACCAGCTGGGTTACCTCAGGCAGGTGACCTCTTGCTGGCCTTAGTTTCCTCATTGATAACGTAAGGGTTGGGTTTAGATAATCTTGTCAGGATGAGGGGAAGGAATGAAGGTTAGGTGCCTCCAGTGTGCAAGATGAGGTTTAAGTTTTCAGCAGATGTGTTTATTCTGGCATTGGTTTTATGTGTTAGCTGTTTCTTTTCTGTCACACACAGCCAGCCAGTTGCTCACTTTGTAGTCACAGCAATGACTTTTTCTGAGAGGTGCACTGGGCACCATACTATGCTGGTCTTGCTAGGGGGCTGGGGAAGCCCCCTTGAACAGCTGATTCATGTCTGAGTGGTTCTGCCTTCTGGCAGAAGTCAGAAGAGCAGTAGCTGGCATGTGGGTCCCATGATGCTCCCTAGAGGTGTTCTTCCTTTCTTTTCTTAGGATGTACTGTGGGCCCTGGATTAGTAGGTTTGACTTCTTCTCACTGATGAACAGTGAATATAAAGCCGTTTGCATTGTCAAGTTCTGTCTGCTCCGTTGTTCTGTACCAGTTCCCCTTTGCCTACCCCGGCCTTCCAGCATGTGTGGCATAGTAGAGCCTCATCTTTGTCTGTCTAACACACAAGCAACTGATCCTCCAGCACACGCCTTCCTCTCTAACCCCACAGAAGCTGGGTACATCCTGCTAACCTTGGCCATTGTCTTGCAGGTTTTAAGCCCCACTTACAAGCAGAGAAATGAAGACTTCAGAAAGCTCTTTAAGCAACTTCCAGACACGGAGCGCCTCATTGTTGGTGAGCTTGGTGACCTCAGTGGGAGCAGGGAGTCCCAGGGAGAACGCTCGGGCTGCTTCTATCTAGAGAAAGAAGCTGGCTTGGAGCCAACTTGTCCATCTGGGAACAGGGAGAGGGGAAGTCCGGATCACTGACCCTAGCAGTTGGGGCTCAGGGCTGGGCCTCAAGTCTGTGACAGCCTCTAGATCCTACCTGGAAGGAGTCATGGCACTCTTACCTCTGCAGACGGCCAAGGAATCCAAGGGATTGGGAGTAACTAGAGATGGCAGGGGGCTAGGTGAATTTCATTGGCCTTTTCTACCTCTTACTTTCTGGCCCCCTCCTCTGCTATATCATTCATACTTTCATTCATTCACAGCATATATTACATCCTTCATGTTCCTGTTGTTGAGATGCTAGGGCCATCCTTGGTGGTGGTGGGCTGTTGGGTCCTCCGGTGCTGTTGGGAGGGGTGACCTGCCTAGTATGCAAAGGTTTGCTGAACGTGTTTCCTGCCTCTGAGCTCCCCTGTCCTCCATCCAACCACAGATTACTCATGTGCTCTCCAAAGAGACATTCTTCTTCAGGGCCGACTCTACCTCTCTGAAAATTGGATCTGCTTCTACAGCAACATCTTCCGCTGGGAAACTCTGGTAAAGATGTAGGCTTGCTCCTTGGGCTATCCCTTGACCATGGCTGAGCAAGCTGCCCCACTTTCTCCCTTTTGCTGACTCAGTGCTCTACCTAAAGCCTTCGCATGACTAACAAAAACATGCGCCTGAGTCTTCAAGGATACCCAATTCTGAGTCCCAATAATGGGATCTCCTCTACCAGGCCTTCTTCTCCCTTCCTCTTTGGTGTGGAAGAGAATGTTAAGAGCATTTGCTTTTGGGAAAGACAGTAAATACTTGGCATGGATCACTGCAGAAGGCAGCATAGCAGAGTAAAGAGAGCCTTGGCCTTGGGTCTCAGAAGAAATGGCTTGTACACTTTCTGAGATCTTCAGCTCATTAGCTGTATGATGTTAGGTTAATCCATTATTCTTTCTTTGCCTCTGTTTCCTCATCTTATAAAATAAGGTGAGAGAAAGATAAACTAGACTTTTATGGTCCTATCCAGCCCAATGTTTCACAATTGTTTACATGACAAATGATGGGGCCTTTCCAAATTTAGTAAATTGTGTAGAAATGGGAACGCACTCTGGACCAAGAATCAAGCTATCCTTGGGCTCTAGATGAGGCTCAGTTACTACCTAGTTGTGTGGCCTCCATGAAATGAGGGGCTAAACCAGATGATTTCTGCTTTAGGAGGTTCCTTCTAGGTTTAGAAATATGTGAGCTGTGATCTGATTTCCTCTGTCTGAGCTGGTACCATGAGAACACTCTTTGCCTGACTGCAATGCTTCCTCTTGCTTGTTGTGCATTCTGTATCCTGGTGGGGATGCCAGTTGACAGTCCGTTTGAAAGACATCTGCTCCATGACTAAAGAAAAAACAGCTCGCCTCATTCCCAACGCCATCCAGGTTTGCACTGACTCGGAAAAGGTAAGTGGAGTCCAGTCCTGAGCTCTCCACTCTCCCCACTCCCCTTATTCTCTTATTTCTGCCCTCAAATTGCAGTAATGGTGGCTGTTAGAACTGGGGGGTTGCAGATTGCAGGAAGCATCTCCAGGGTGGGCGGGGCAATTGGAGTCTGAGCAGTGGCGCGGGTGGAGGGGCAGAACATTGAACTTGGAGCCAGAACACCTGAACTGAAGTCTTGTGACAGTAGACATGTTATGTAACTTCTCTGAGCCTCAGTTTTCTCATGTGTGAAATGGAGCCAGCAAGACCTATTTAACAGAGTCTTGAAATGCCATCATATATTTAAAAACACTAAATTGTAAAGTGCTATACCAGTGCAAGTGGTTATGATTATGTATGAGCCTAGCAGGTGATCTCTTAAGGAGGTAATCAGAGGAGTCTGATAGGATGTGATTGTCCAGAATTTGTTAGATACATTTTAGGGCATAGAAAATACTGTAACCTTTGACCTTTAACCAGAACCTGAAGATCAATAGAGTTAGGGCTAGGTGTGAACTGGGTTTCTGCTGAAGAGAAGGTGTACAGTTCCCTTGGATTTGGGCAGTTCAGTGGCTTTGGGGTCAGAAGGTTCAATTCTGGCTCTGGCACTCACCAGCTTTCTGATTATACAGGATGCTGCACCTTGTCTCTATTTTTCTGTATTACTTGTTAGCAATTATGTTTTCTTTCCAAGGCTTTTGTGTGGTTTAAATGAAGTAGCATTTATGGAGCACCTTGTATGTCTTCAGTAAAACCTTGGTTTCTGTCACCTTCCTGTATGATACGGGGGTGCCTACCCTACTAATGTGTAAGCTGCACAGGGGCAGGGATCTCTTTCTGTTTTGTTTGCTGATGCTCCCTCAGATACTTAGACTAGTGCCTGGCACCTACTAATACTCAAGTATTAGTTGAATTCCAAGTTCCGGTAAATAGTAGGAAATTTTTTATGGAGATGAAAATTTCAAACCAGAGAGAGAAGACCTAAGGAAAGCTTGGGTGATAATTAAAGGATTTGGCTACAGTGGGAACTTGGAATTCCCAGTTACTTAGTCTTTCATTGTGCTTACCCCTCTTCCTAAAGTCCCTATGCCATGATCACGGATAACTGAGAATTAGTAGTATTTTGGGATGAAATCAGTAAGTTTTCTTAAAGGAAGGTGCATTGTGTCTCCATTCATTATATTGAAAGTCTGAACAGGCATTTCTTAATCATTTTCTCTTCCAATCTAGCACTTTTTCACTTCATTTGGAGCCCGAGATAGGACATATATGATGATGTTCCGACTCTGGCAGAATGCTCTCCTTGAAAAGGCAAGTTCTACCCAGCTACTTCCTTCATATTCAGCATGTACATCCACCAAGAATGTTCTTTCTCTCTGTGGGTGGACCCCATGGAGAGAGGTGTTTTCACTGTGGTACTGGCCACTGCCAAAGACACCCATGTCTCTTCGTGGTACTGAAAATCCCCCAGACTTGCTGTGAGTCACTGCTTTTCACACTGGTAGTATTGCCCTGAGCCCTGAAAGTGGCATACCCTGTCATGTGAATGGTCTCAATGCTGACAAGAGTAAGGTACTCATCCTCTCAGGCACTTCACTGCCACCAACTGACGACTCAAGTGTTTGAAGAACTCTGTGAGGAGACACAGAGGAGGGCAGTGTCATGGTCTCTGCCCTGAGAGAACTTCTACTCAGGTGGAGTTGGAGTTTTGGAGAACAATCTCTGGTCCAGAGAAAGAGACATAAGAAAGCATATATGTATACATGATATGACATGTATGTATATAAACATATGCATGAATCTGCCTGGACTCTTGCCCAAATTCATTACTCTCTAAAGAAAATTGAGTAGATATATTATTTAGAGTTTCTTCTAATCTGAGAGGCTATAGCCCTGTTACAAATCCTGATAACGTATTTGAGATCCTCTGCCTTTATTAGCTATCAAGAATGGTAAAATGATAATGTCTTTGAGTCTCCACTGGCAGGTTTGAATTTTCAGTCCCTACCTATTTTCATTTCTCAGTAAGACATGGGGTCATGTGTATGGTTGGCAGATGGCTCACAGAAGAGCTGTAAGAATTCTGCCTGATGATGAACAGGGTCTGCTAACTGTGCTTGTCCCGACGATGGTCAGGCAAGCTGGGCCAGGTGGTCAGGTCAGGGATGGCCACATAGATAAGGTGACTTTAAAGAAGGGTAGGACATAGTTTAGCAGAGAGGCAAATGTGTCCCAGGAAGGGTTGATGGTGTACATAGAGTCCAGAGATGGGAGTGGAGAGGTCTAGATGAAGGAGACAGAGGTGCCACCCTCTGGTTCTGTGAGGGCCAATTCAGAGAGCTCCCACCCCAAGCCCTGCCAGCCCAGAGATGGGTCCTGACTATGCCATTCTGGGCAGTTCTCCTAAGTTGGAGAAGCAGAACTCTGGCTCATGGCATCTCCCCAGCTGCCTATTTCTTTAGCCATATCTTGAAAGAATGGAATCAGGGAGCTCCTAGATTCTTTATGAAAACTCCTGGTGGCAAATATTCTTCAAGTTTGTTTTGTTTTTTAACATATTGACTGCACCTGTTTTTCTTAATGTTCCTGCCCTCTTTTCACATGCTGATCCCTATCACCTTCCCCTTTCCTCCCAACCTAGGACTTACTTGTAGCCCCTACCTCTGATGTTTATCTCTCTCCAAAAACTCTGAGTCCCTGGAGAACTCAATCCCGGTAGGAATGCAGCACAGAGCTTTTATGGAGGCCATGGCGCTCTGGTGTCTCAGTGGTTAAGAGCTCAGCTGCTAACCAAAAGGTCGGCAGTTTGAATCCACCAGCTGCTCCTTGGAAACCCTATGGTGCAGTTCTCCTCTGTCCTATAGGGTCACTATGAGTCAGAATCGACTTGACGGCAATGGGATTTTGTTGTTGTATGTAGACACTCAGGGCAATTAGGAAAAACTAGAACTAATGAGTAGAACTTCAGGTAAACTGATTCTGCTTGAGAATAAAAAAGAAAGCTTTCAGATAGCAGAGAGAGGGTTGGATGAGATGACTTTTCAGGCCCCTTAAACAATGAGAATGTGGGACTCTTTCTAACCACAGGAACCCTCTGGCAATGGAATGGGCTATCTTTGAGGTCCAACCTCATTCTTGGAAGTGACCCAGTAGGGCCAGGGCCTCGTAGCCACCATCCCGTATAGAAGATTTCTGTGGCGGGTGGGAGACTAGCTCAGGAGACCTTCACCTTCTGCGGTGCAAATGAGAAGCTCAGTGCTTTTGTATTCTACCCCAGGTAACATTGGTTTATACCATAATGCTAGACCTCATCAATAGGCACAAAAGATGGAGTAGTTACCATCCTCAAGAGGACAGTTGGTCCCATTCTGCAAACTTAGTTGAAGGCACACGCAAGGAATGACCAAGTTCGTGGCCTTGCTAAAACCAGTCTTCAACCTGGAGGTATGGATCTTTGCTGAGATCCCTGAGAGGAGGAAGAAGGTGGAAGACGTTGTCAGGGAGGCTGCTGCTCTCCTCATGGTTCAGTTACGGAGAGGCAAGTTGAGCTCAGTGCCTCTGCATAGAGATGGGGACCTGAAAGAGGAATGATCTGAGTCACCTGTTTTCTCCCCACAGCCTCTGTGCCCCAAGGAGCTCTGGCACTTTGTTCACCAGTGCTATGGGAATGAGTTGGGCCTGACCAGTGATGATGAGGACTATGTGCCCCCTGATGATGACTTCAACACGATGGGGTGAGCTGAGAGTAGGTTGCATGGGGAATTGGGAGTCCTCTCAGATGAGGGGCCCCTGAGGAGAAGGTAGGATGGCATTGAAGTCCCCAGTGGGATGGTGACATCTAAGTAAAGACCCAGAGGAAGTGAATCATGGGGATATCTGAGGGGAGAGCATGCCAGGGAAGAGTGGGCAGACCAGTGTGACTGGGCAGAGTGAACAAGGAGAAGAGGATAGGGGATGAGGTCAGGGGGTGGTGGGGCCAGATTCTGAGGGTCTTTTGGCCAAAGTGATGATTGACTTTTATTCAGAGTGAGATGAGAAGCCAAGGGAAGCTTTTGAACAGATAATTGATAAGGTCTGATTTAACATTTTAACAGGATCTCTTTGGCTTCTGTGTTGAAAATAGACTGAAGGGGAACAAAGACAGAAGCAAGGAGACCGATTAAGAGGCTGTTGAATTACTTAGTTAATTTAGATGAGAGATGACGATGGTTTGGACCGCAAGGGTAGCAGTAGAAATGATGAAAAGTGGTCTGTTTCTGAATACTTTGAAGACGGAATCAGAAATATTTTGAAGGGTTTGCTGATGGATCAGATGTGTAGGACATGAGAGAAAGAAAGGAAGCAAGTATGACTTTAAGTTTTTGGTTTCGCCATCTGGAAGGATGAAGTTGTTCCAAGCTGAGAAGGACAATATAGTCAGAGCAGGTTTTAGGGGAGGATCAGGAGCTTGGTTTTAGGCATGTTCAGATGGACATGACTGTTAGACAGCCAAGTGGAAATGTCAAATAAGCAGTTGGGTGTAAGAATATGGAATACAAGGGAGAAGTCTGGGCTAGAGACATAAACATGTTAGTTATTAGTGAATAGCCATGAGATTGGCTGAAATCTCCAAGTGACTAAGTGAATATAACCAGAAGTCCAAGATCTGGGCATGGGCACTCCAATGCAAGGAAGGATCAGCAGAGGAGGTCATGAAAAAACATCCAGCGAGGTAGGAAGAACACTAAGAGAGTTTACTATCCTGGAGCCTTGGCAGTAGTATGAGAAGCATAGAGCAATAGAAAGCAAATAAAGAGCACTGACTGTGTACTACATAGATCTGGGCTCCAGTACTAATTCTGATACTTAACAGTGGTATCACCTAATCTCTGTGAGTCTCAATTTGATTATCTCTAAAGTACACCTAATGATTTACATAGAATTGTCGTGGATCCAGATGAGGTGTAATATGTGATGGCAGAGTATAGTAGAATACAAGTCAGATGTTGATGATGATAATGACACTGATGATAAGGATGATGATGTTTCCTTGCGGGAGGCTACAGTGGCATTCCTGAGGTGCACCTTCGTCTGAGGAGGGTTTACCCTGAGGTGTACAATGTAGAGAAGTTAACTAATTATGATTCAGAATTTGGGCAGTACCACCAACAGAGCACTTAGTGTTCAGAGTGCTGTCCTAGTCATCATGTGGGATATAGACTGTAGGCTCAGAGCCCAGATATCGGATTCAAATGGTCAGGTTGGAATGGGTACCAGTGGGTAAAATAGTTAACAATGGTAAGGAGTCCCTGGGTTAAGCATTCAACTATGATCAAAAAGTTGGCGGTTCAAACCCACCCAGAGGTGCCTCAGAAGACAGGCCTGGGGATCTGCTTCCAAAAGGTCATAGCCTTGAAAACCCTGAGGAGTGCAGTTCTACTCTGCACACATGGGGTCTCCATGAGTCAGAATTGACTTGATGGTAACTGGTATGGTATAATGGGGCATATTTAGGCGTATGGATAAATCTAAGGAGGGTGCTTAGGAAAAGTGAGTTTGGAGCTGGAAATTTTATGTGGGCAGGAAAGTGGTATGTGGGAAGGAGATTTCAGGGGAGCAAGGAGAAAGGAGAAGTTTTTGGTAAGAGGAAAATCATATACAGAGCAAAGAACCAGGAAAGCCCATAGTTTTGGATAAGTAGACAGGTCTGAGTTTCTTAGAATAGCTGGTGATTTTGACCACTGAGGTTAATGTGAGCTCACTGGTGTCTTCTCTCTGATCACTGTGCCTAATCCTCAGCTACTGTGAGGAGATCCCCATAGAAGAGAATGAAGTGAATGACAGCTCGTCTAAAAGCAGCATAGAGACCAAGCCGGATGCCAGTCCACAGCTGCCCAAGAAATCCATCACCAACAGTACACTGACTTCTACAGGGAGCAGCGAAGCCCCCGTCTCGGTATGAACAGAAGCCCTTTGCTTCCACCCCCAGTCCAGTGGCTGGTGCTTCCCAGCTTAGTTTACTCCACAGGATCCCATCCTGAGGAGTGTGCAGAGGCAGGGTTTGTTACATTGAGCTTAGTTAAGGAGGCATCCTGGAGCAGATTGGGCTCTCTGCATTCTAGTAATATAGTCCCAGGGTCCAGAACTGGGTTCTCGGTACCTGGGGTGCAAGATTTTGTTTGAATGCTGAAAGGATGAAAACCCTTGCAGAGAGCTTCTCCTTTCACCTTGCTCTGTATAGCTTTCAAACTTGCGGGCCCACCTTTAGGCCACTTCCCATGTTCCTTCTCAATCTTTTTGCCAGTGTCCTTCCCTGACCTACTGTAGAAGAGGTCTAGAGTTTGGTGCAAAAGCCAGGTATAACGTGGTATTAAGCTCAGAATTCCTGACCCAAGTCCATTGTGTGAGGTTTGCTCTTGGTGGGTGCTCCAAGTCAGCCCACCTTAAGGTTGTCTGGAGAAATAGAACCAGTAAAATATATATAAATATAAGGTCCCTGGGTGGTGCAAATGTATTGCACTCTGCTGGTAACCAAAAGGTTGACAATTCGAGCCCACCCAGTGGCACCACAGAAGAAAAGACCTGGGAATCTGCCTCCATAAAGATTACAGCCAAGAAAACTCTATGGAGCGAAGAGCAAACTAAGCCTAAACCTACCAGAAGAAAGGAAATAACAAAAATCAGAGTAGAAATAAATAAAATCAAAACCAGAAAAACAATAGAATCAATAAAACCAGAAGTTGGTTCTTTGAAAAGATCAATAAAATTGACAGACCATTAGCTAGACTAACAGAGAAGAAGAGAAAAATACGCAAATAACCAAAATAAAAAATGAAAGAGGGGGCATCACAACTGAACCAATAGAAGTAAAGAGAATTATGACAGAATATTATGAACCACTGCATGGCAACAAACTGGATAACCTAGATGAAACGGACACATTCTTAGAAGCACACAGCCTACCCACACTGACTCAAGAGGAAATAGAAAGTCTCAACAGACCCATAACAAGTGAAGAGATTGAATCAGTGATCAGAAACCTCCCAACAACAGCAAAAAAAAAAAAAAGGTCCTGCACCAGATAGCTTCATTGGGGAATTCTACCAAACATTTAGAGAAGAGTTGACACCAATACCGTTTAACCTCTTCCAAAAGATGGAGAAGGAAGGAATACTCCCTAATTCATTCTGTGAAACAAACGTAACTCTGATATCCAAACCATACAAAGAGACCACAAACAAAAGAAAACTACAAGCCAGAATCTCTTATGAATATAGATGCAAAAATCCTCAACAAATTATAAGCGAACAGAATCCAACAGCATGTTAGAAGAATCATACACCGTGACGAAGTGGGATTTATTGCAGGAATGCAGGGATGGTTCAACATTAGGAAATCAATCATACTGCATCAATAGAACAAAGGAAAAGAACCACGTGATCATCTCTATGGATGCAGAAAAAGCATTTGATAAAATCCAACACCCTTTCTTGGTGAAAACCCTAAAGAAGATTGAAATAGAAGGGAAATTCCTCAATATGATTCAGGGCATATATGAAAAGCCACAGCCAACATTATACTTAATGGAGAAAGACTGAGCTTTCCACTTGAAATTGGGAACAAGACAAGGGTGCTCCCTCTCACCACTTCTGTTCAATATTGTATTATAAATCCTAGCCAGAGCAATAAGACAAGAAAAAGAAATAAAAGGCATCTGGACTGGAAAAGAAGTAAAATTATCTCCATTCGTGGATGATATGATCCTATATAGAAAATCCCATAGAGTCTACAAGAAAACTTCTGGAGCTAGTAGAGGAATTTAGCAAAGTTGCAGGGTACAAGATCAACAAACAAAAATCGGTTGGGTTTCTATATACCAGCAATGAGAAATCTGAAAGGGAAATTAGGGAAACAATTCTATTTACATTGCCATTTAAGAGAATAAAATACTGGAATAAATCTAACCAAGGATGTGAAGGACTTATACAATGAAAACTATATAATATTGCTGAAAGAGATTAAAGAAGACTTAAATAAAAGGAAAGATGTTTTGTTTTCATGGATTGGAAGACTTAATATTATTAGGATGCCAGTACTACCTAAAACAATTTATAGATTCAGTGCAATCCCAATCAAAATTCCAAAAGCCTTCTTTACAGAAATAGAAAAACCCTCAACTTTATATGGAATAGCAAGAGGGCCTGTATAGTGAAAACACTTAAAAGAGAAGAACAAAGTAGGAAGACTCACACTTCCCAATTTTAAAACATACTATACAGCTACGGTAATCCAAACAGCCTGGTACTGGTATAGCAATAGACACATAGACTAATAGAATAGAATTGAGAGTCCAGAAATAAACCCACACATTATGGTCAACTGATATTTTACAAGGGTGCTAAGTCCATTTGATGGGGAAGGAAGAGTCTCTTCAATAAATGATGCTGGGAAAATTGGATTTCCACATGCAGAAAAATGGAACTGGATCCATGCCTTACACCATACACAAACACAAATTCAAAATGGATTAAGGGCCTAAATGTGAAAACTAAAACCATAAAATTTTTGGAAGAAAATGCAGGGGCAATGCCGTTGGGCCTAGCTTTTCGCAATGAATTATATAATAACAAAAGCACAAACAGCAAAAAACAAAATAAATAAATGGGACTTCATAAAAATTAAAAACTTTTGTTCATCGAACGCCTCTACCAAAAAAGTGAAAACACAGGTTACCAACTGGGAGGATATCTTCAGACACCATACATCTGTCAAGAATCTCATAACCAAAATATATCTAAAACTTCAATAACTTAACAACAAAAAGGCAAATAACCCTCTCATAAAATGGACAAAGGACTCGAATAGACATTTCACCAAAGAAGACATTCAGGTGGCCACCAAACACATGAAAAGATGCTCGGCATCATTAACCATCAGAGAGATGCAAATCAAAACCACAATGAGATACAATTTCACTCCCACTAGGATGGCTAAGATTTAAAAAAAACAGAAAACAACAAATGTTGGTGAGGATGTGGGGAAGTTGGAACCATTATCCATTGCTGGTGGGAATACAAAATGGTGCAGCCATTGTAGAAAACTAAAAATATGACCCAGCAATTCCACTCCCAAAAGACTTGAAAGCAGAGACTCGAAAAGAGCTTGTACACCATTGTTCATTGCAGCACTATTCACAATAGCCAAAAGGTAGAAACAACCTAAATGCCCATCAGTGGATGAATGGATAAACAAAATGTGATAAATACATACAATGAAACTACTCAGCCAGTAGGAGAAATGAAGTCTTGATACATGCCACAGTATGAATGGAGGTGGAAGGCATTATGCTAAGTGAAATAAGTCAATCACAAAAGGACAAATATTGTAGGACCTCACTTACATAAAAATACAAGAAAAGGCAAATGTACAGAGATCAAAGTATATTAGTGGTTACCAGGGCTGGGAGGGAGGGGGAAAGGGGTTAATGACAATGGAGAAATTACATTGATTAAGGGTAGGGTTGCACAGCTGATTATTGTAATTGCAGTCAATAAGTTGTACACCTGTAAATAGTTGAATTGGCAGAAGTGTGATAGACATATATACAGCAACAGTAACAACAAAAGAGTAGCTGCTGAGGCTGCTTATGTACAACCAAACACCTCATGGGATTTGGTTCCTTGGTTTGGAGGTTTAGGGTCGTGTTTTCATGGGACATCCCAGTTAATTGGCCTAATAATGTGTTTAGTATTCTGTTCTACCTCCTAGTTTGTTGCAGTAGTGCCTGGAGTCTTAAAAGCTTGCAAGTGGCCATCCAAGGCACAACAATTGGTCTCTATTCACCGGGAGCAACAGAGCTAGAGGAAATGGAATGCGTGGTTAATTGCCTCCATGAATAACTGCCTCCTTTGCCATCAGACCAGAAGAACTGAATGGTGCCCAGCTACCATTACTGAACATTTTGATCAATGATTCCATAGAAGAATCCTGTTCAAAAGGGGGAAAATATAGAACACAATTTAAAATTCTCATGGACTCTAGACTTTCTGGAGCCACAGAGGGTGAATGAACCCCTGAAACTGTTGCCCTGAGATAATCTTTAAACATCCCCTGAAGTCATCTTAAAACCTAGTAATAGTCTAGGTTAACTAGCAAAAAGGGTCTGCCTTGAGCATTATGTTCTTTTAAGAACTATCTGTATGGGATCAAAGCAACAACAGCAACTAAAAAGATTAGATAAGAACCTTATGGGTCAGTGAGTTTATGTTAATGAGGGTGAAACAACTCAGAATAGGTGAGGATGGTTGCACAACAAGTCACTACATTGTACGTGTAGAAACTGTTGAATTGGTGTATGTTTTGCTGTGTATATTCTCAGCAACAACTACAAAATAAATAAAATGTAAGAAAAAAAAAGCTCTATTGAGTAGTTCTACTCTGTAACACATGAGCTTGCCATGAGTCAGAATCAGCTCAACAGCACAAGACAACAACATAGAAAAGTTAGAGAGATTGACTGATTGATTTTAAGGAATTGGGTCATGTGATTATGGGGGCTGACAAGTCCAAAATCTGTAGGTCAGGCCACAGGCTGGATGTTCCTGCAGGCTAGCATCCCCAAATCCGTAGGTCAGGTGATTGCAAGAATGAAGAGTAGAGGAGTTCTGACATAATGTCTGTTTATAGCCTGAAGGCAGAATGCACTCTAGGGAAAACTCCCTATTTTACTCTTAAGGCCTTCAACTGATTGGGTAAGGCCCACCAATATTATGGAAGGCAGTCTGCTTTATTAAAGCCAACTGATTTAACCACATGTAACTACTTCATAACAGCATCTGGACTAGTGTTTAACCAAACAACTGGGTCCCAGAGCCTAACCAAGTTGACGCATAAAATTAACCATCATAGCCCCTATAGCAAATCTGCTGCAGAAGACCTCTTTAAAGTGTTGAAAAGCAAAGATGTCACCTTGAAGAGTAAGATGAGCTTGACCAAGCCATGGTGTTTTTAATCGCCTCATATGCATGCAAAAGCTGGATGATGACTAAGAAAGACCAAAGAATTGACGCCTTTGAATTGTAGTGTTGGCGAAGAATATTGAATATACTATGGACTGCTGAAAGAAAAAACAAATCTGTCTTGGAAGAAATACAAGCAGAATGCTCCTTAGAAGCAAGGATGGCGAGACTGTGTCTCACATACTTTGGACTTGTTATCAGGAGGGATCAGTCCCTTGATAAGGAGGACATCATGCTTGGGAAAGTACAGGCCAGCGAAAAAGAGGAAGACCCTCAATGAAATGGATTGACACAGTGGCTGCAGCAATAGGCTCAAACATATCAACAATTGTTGGGATGGCGCAGGACCAGGCAGTGTTTCTTTCTGTTGTACATGGGGTTGCTATGAGTTGGAACTGACTTGAGGACACCTAACAACAACAACAACAACAGCCCCTATAGTGGGGAACTATTCCAGGTCTTTTTTTTACCTCCTTGATCTAAAGTCAAAGTTGTACATAAATACAGAACTATAGGACAGAAATCCTCACAACTGGACCAATAAGCAACATCATGATTAACGAAGGAAATACTGAAATTTCAAGGATTTCACTTTGCTTGGATATATAATCAGTGCCCATGGAAGCAGCAGTCAAGAAGTCAAACCACATTGCTGCAAAAGACCTCTTTAACGTGTTAAAAAGCAAATATGTCACTTGGAGGACTAAGGTGTGCCTGACCCAAGCCATGGTATTTTTAGTCACCTCACATGCATGCAAAAGCTGGACAATGAATAACGAAGATCAGAGAAGAATTGATGCTCTTTAGAAGCAAGGATGGCAAGACTATGTCTCACATACCTTGGACTTGTTATCAGGAGGGACCAGTCCCTGGAGTAGGACATCATGCTTGGTAAAGTAGAGGGTCAACAAAAAAGAGGAAGATCATCAATATGATGGATTGACACAGTCATTGCAACAATGGACTCAAACATAGCAACGATTGTGAGGATGGCACAGAACCAGGCAGTTCTGTTATACATAGGGTCACTGTGAGTCAGAACCAGCTGGTCAACACCTAACAACAACAACAGAATGATCAATTATTTGTTTATTCACTCATTCAGTTTAGAGTTATTGAGTTCCTAGTATATACATTCTGATTTATTTTCCTACTGTGCTAGACTTTTTGAAAGATCTAAAATATGTAAAAAGAATCTCTGTCCTCTGGAACTTCATAATAGAGGAGCTAAAACTTAATGAAGGAAGAGGATCAGGGTATGTGCTGGCAGGTAGAATAGGTGGGGTTCCTCTGGAGAAGAGTCTCAGAAAAGGCAGCCTTGTATTCCAGTGGTTTCGGAATCAGACCACCTGGTCTTAGAATGAAAACATTATTCATTTCATTCCTAGTCTCCATTTTCTGCCTCTACATTAGCTTTAAAATAAAAAGAATTGTATCTGTTCCCTTCCTGTGATAAATGGGAGAATGAATCAAGAAATGCTTATGAAGCCTTTTGAGCTTCTTGGGAAAAAAATGTACTACCTAGAGGCAGGGTGACATTGTTATACCATAGTGGAGGTATGGGCTTCAGGATAGGAGGTGTGACTGACGGTTCCCACTGTCCACTTGTGAGGCTTGATGTGCTGTTTTAAGGGTGAGCATGAGAAGGGCACGTCTTCCATGGCAGAACTGACTCCCAGCCCAGCTCCTAAACAGCTGTGTTTTAAATGTAAGGATTTCCAAGGCCAGGTCCTCCCTAATCTCCCTTTGGAGACTAGATCCAAATCAAGTTGTCCCTATTAGGTGACTCCTCTGTCTCCACTCCAGTTTGATGGCCTTCCCCTGGAGGAGGAGGTGCTGGAGAGCGACAGGCCCCTGGAGAGAGAGCTCGCCATTGACAACATCATAGCGGAGAAGATTGAGATCATCGCCCCAGTGAACTCCCCTTCCTTGGACTTTAATGACAATGAGGACATCCCTACTGAGCTCAGTGACTCTTCTGACACCCATGATGAAGGTAGGAGTTTGAAAATGGGCATAGAGTGGCCCTTCCTCTCTCCATTTGAAAGCTATAAAGATATCTGTGCACGGAGACTGGTCTCTAGGTTCCTGGTGTAAGGGTGGGTAACAGATTTTTTAAAAAGGTACATTTTGTTAATTAGCATACATCCCTTTTTGCAGGTACTCACATGCGGGGTCATCATCATTCTGTGTTTGTTGTCTTTCATTGCTCAACAGCTAATGCCTTGTCCTGCCATGCAGTCTCATCCCTAAGTGTACCCCCTGTGACATTAGCTTGTCTCACATCTCTGTCCCTCACAGAGATGCAAGACAAGGCAGTGTTATGTGCCACAGGGAAAGTGCCAGTCAGCTGCTCTCCGGATAATTAGATTTTAACGGAAGCTTCCTCAAGATGGCTGCAAAACCAACTAGTGACTCCTTTGTGGGGCTTGTAGACCAGGCTGGAAGAAAAGGTGTACCTGGGTCAGATAGACACTGAAGACTCAACTTCTCTCTAATAATTCTAAGTAGAGAGCTTCTTATTTCCCCCCTTACATAGGGTCAACTTCTAGGACCTCACTCGGGACAGTGCTGCTTCTTGCATTCCATGAAAAGAAACCACATTCTCAGAGTGTTCATTATATTGGTTAATGGTTTACCTCCATAGAATTGGTGATAGGTAATGGCTAGTGAGTATATGTAGACAGTGCTCACTTACTCATTTGCAGACATTCTCTCCTGTGGGTCACCTGTAGTGGTCTTGTGACCTTCGGTTCATTTCCCAACCCCCATCCAGGATCCTGTGCCAGTGCAAATGGTTGCACAGCTTGGATACCGCATAATGGGAGGTGCCTTTCACAGAAACTAAGATGTGAATATTCCCCCACTGCACTTGTACAATGCCCCACCTGTCAGTCTGTCAGTTGTAGCCACTGGCCCTGCAGGATACTTCTGAGTTCTTTCTTGGTCTTCTCAGGGTCCTAGGGGTGCCAGGAATGCCAGTGTCCTGGTTGAGACCCTATACCAGCCCGTGCAGGGGCAGTGATAGGGACAGTGGGGTGCTGAGACCTGGGAAGAGCCTTCGGGCAGTGCACCTACATACTCTCCTGCAGCAGATAGAACAATTCAGAAAATGAAAGGTTATTGAAACGATGAGGGAGATAGCTGTCTTATGGAAGGAGAACAGACCTGTGCTCTTAAGGACACAGCCCACTGGGTCTAGAAGCTTTTGTATTAACAGTATTATAGATTAGCCAGTATCCCTCGAAGACACCTATGCCATTTGTTGTCAATTAGGGCTAACTTAGGCTCTTGATAACAGGTGCTTTGAGTTCAGGCAGACTCAGGAATTAGTCATTCATTTGAATTTTAGTGTATGATCAACTTAATTGGGAAGGTTTGAGAGTGTAAAAGAAAATGGTACACCCCGAACCCGAACTCTTTATACAGAGTGAATGAACAGAATGCCAACCAGAGTGAACAGTGTGCCCCCCTCCCCCAGAAGGACAGAGCCTGGAACAAATCATGAGGAGTGGTGCTCACAAGCCCAGCCCGCCCACTCCACAGCCTAGCTCTGCCCTTGGCCACCATTCCCACATTAGCCAACAAGGCACCGTGCTCTGGGGGCTGGCCCGGGCTCACCTGTCCTTCTGCCTTCGCTATCCTACTTCCTGCTTCTCTCTTCCCTGCAGGAGAGGTCCAGGCCTTTTACGAGGACCTGAGTGGCCGGCAGTATGTGAATGACGTCTTCAACTTCAGCGTGGACAAGCTCTATGACCTCCTCTTCACCGACTCCCCCTTCCAGAGGGACTTCATGGAGCAGCGGCGCTTCTCTGGTCCGTTCTGGGCAAGGCCATCCCCCTTGCCCCTTCCCACTCTGCCCACACCTCTCCCCTCACTGTATTTCCGCCCCCCACCCCGTTCTTCCCTTCTTCCCAAACGCCCTCCTTTTTCAGGCCCCCTGCTGGGCACATGGTACCCTTTCTCTGCCTTACCCAGGCCTGGAGCCCCCACAGAGTCCTGCTGGCCTGCTCTGTCCACAAATGCAATGTCACTGCTTGACTCTTATGCCCTAAAGACTCTCCATGAATAAGCCCTGCCCAATTCCTGGCCTTACAGAGACCTCCGTCCAGTAAAGAGCAGCTACTACTTACTAGTTCTTGTTGTTGGCTGCTGTCAAGGTGGCCCCTCACTCATGGTGTCCCCATGCACAAGGAATGAAACGCTGCCTGGTCCTGTACCATCCCCATGATCAGTTGTGGATCCGACCATTGTGATCCATAGGGTTTTCACTGGTTGATTTTCAGAAGTAGATCACCAGGCCTTTGCTCCTAGTTCATCTTAGTCTAGAAGCTCCACTGAACCCTGTTCAGCATCAGAGCAACATGCAAGCCTCTACTGACAGATGGGTGGTGGCTGAACATGAGGTGCATTGGTGAGGAATCGAACTCAGGTCTCCTGCAGGGAAGATGAGAATTCTACCCCTGAATCACCAGTGCCCCCTTACTTACGAGTAGGCACCCCTTATATGCCAAATTTGTTACATTACTTGATTCAATTTTAACGACTGCCCTGCATGGTGGTAGTGTGATCCCCATGGATGAGGACACTGAAACTCAGAGCAACCATTCTTACTCGTCCAGGATCATACAGCTTGGAAGGTTGGGGGAGCTAAGATTCAAAGCTGTGAGTTGGTGCTCCAACCCTCCGTGCTCCTGCCTCACCCCTGTCCTGCCCCCAGCAGAGGCTGCGGCTCTGGCCCAGCAGAACTGTTAAGTTCCCTGCTGTATGAGAAAACAGTTGGGCACCAGCGTGCCCCTCTGCCCAGAGAAGATGTGCGGAGGGCATGGGGAGGTCATGCCTTAGAAGAGAAGACTTGTTCCCTAGGGATCTCAGGCCCTCATCACAGTGACTCCAGTGTTGCCAGAACCCCGTAGGTGGCCCTGAGACCTCCTGCCCCAGCCCTGGAACAATCAGCATTCTGGAGCCCTGTGTAGAATTTCGGCAGTGCTACAATGAGCCTCTTTCTGCTTTGATTCCCCCTCTGACCACCCCATTCCCCTGCCCTCGTTCGCTTCGTGGAGCAGATGAAGCCGCTCAGTGCTTTCCCTCCCCTGGCTCTTGGGCTCTCATTGGCTTGCTTTTGAGGGCCAGTCGGCAGTCAGAACAGTCAGGAGAAGTTCACTTGGTGGGGAAATTCAGACTGGGGGGTGCTTCTTTCCCACCCTCATCCCAGGTCCCCCCTCTACCCTCAGATATCATCTTCCACCCATGGAAAAAAGAGGAGAATGGAAACCAGAGCCGAGTGATTCTTTACACCATCACCCTTACCAACCCGCTGGCTCCCAAAACGGCCACTGTCAGGGAAACACAGGTGAGTTCGGGGCAGGGCTAAGTAAGCAGGCTGGAACGTCCTCTCCTCTCCTGGGAAGAATTAAGGATAGAGGCTACAAAGAAGTCTCTGGATGCAGGTGTGGTTTGGCACTGAAATGGTCGCATCCTGCATGCTCAGATGCTGCCATTTCCAATCATTCTGGAGTCTTCCACTCAGAAGCTGTGCAGTAGGGTGGTTGGAGAGCTGGGGAGGTTGGAGAAGGAGGTGGTTTTCCTGTTTTGCTTATCTTCAGTTTGTCTGGACCTTTCCTCCCCACAGACCATGTATAAGGCGAGCCAAGAGAGCGAATGTTACGTGATTGACGCCGAAGTCCTCACCCACGACGTGCCATACCACGACTATTTCTACACCATCAATCGCTACACTCTCACCCGTGTGGCTCGGAACAAGAGTCGGCTCAGGTGTGACATCTGAAGAACTTGGGTGGGTGCAGTGACATTCTGGGTGCGAGTGGGACCAGGGGGCTTCGCAGTGGAGAACATTCATTTGCTCCTGCAGGGAAGAAGGGAGTTGGGTATATTCTGCTGCCGACTCATTCTTTATTCTACCTTCTCTCTGAAGCCTCTGAGACGCCCCCACCTCACCTCCCTGTCCTGACATAGTACTTTATTCTCCCTTTTTTACTCTGTACACCTCTTTATAAAACTTCTGTAACTACTTCTCTTCACTGATTGTCTGTGGTTTATAAAGTACTGCATAGGTGCTTTACCTATATTAACTGGAATCTTTACGGTGACCTAGTGAGGTAGATTTTCTCCTCATTTTTCAAGTAAGAAAGCTGAGGCTCATGTGAGTTAATTTGCCCAGAGACGTGCTCTTAGTAAGTCTGAGCCCAGACTTAACACACACCTGTGCTCGTCCCAGCATGCCACGCTGTCCTGCGGTTTACTGTTCGTCTCCCCTGTTAGACTGAGCTCACTGGGGGCAGGAGTCACACTCATTCATCACTCTATTCCCAGCCCCCTGCACAGTGCCTGCACGTAGTAACGTCCCGACCGTGCTGATGGAATACATAATGATAATAATTCTGGTGGTAGAGTCCTGTCTGGTACTATGATGTCCATTCCAAGGAAGGAAGAACTTTAGACCCAGATCTTAAGATGTACATGCCCAATTAAAAATCAAAGCATACACCCATTTGAAAAGAATCAGATTGTATAGCTGAATTTTAGGCCAAGGTCTTTAGGTTGTAAGGAGAAGTTGATTCAAGTTGTTCAAACAAAATGGGAGTTTAGTGAAAGGCTACAGAGAGATCCCTCAGGAATCAGGGAGAGCTGACTACCCACACCTCAAAAAGGGCTGTGTCTTTCTCACCCTCATCTTGATTGTTTTGTGTTCTGTGCTGCTCTCTGCTCCCCTACTCCTCCCTCGCCTTTCCCTTCTTCTTTCTCTCCTCCCTCCAATCTCCCCTACCCTTTTCCCCACACTCTCTAGGTTTCTCAATTTCAGATTCCTAGGAGAGTCTTCCAATTGCTTGATTTTTCTGTCTAGTCAACATCTAGGTAGCTGGCTGACCTCAGATAGACCCTCGGTCCAGTAGACAGTTGTTGAGTGGGAAAGGGAGGTGGCTCCAAGTATAGACACACATCAAAAAGTCCATGGGTGGAGGATGGGGTGAGGGCAGGGCAGGCAGCCTCCATGGGGAGTGTAAATTGCAAGTGAAGTGCAGATGAACCTAAGGAGGAGGTAAAGAGGAGGCCTGCTGCATAGAAGAGGAAGGAGCTGAGACAGCAAGACATGGGCACTAGAGAGACCAGTGGTTGGGGGAGAGAATACTTGGAAAAGAGTAAGAGCTGGCAAAGTTTTGGGTATGGTGGAGAGGCAGGAGCCAGAGTGGACAGCAAAAGACACTCTTAAATGTGAAAGTGATGAAACCCTAGACCTGCTCAGACTTAAATAGTCTCTGGAGAAGGAGAGAGGGACCCTGCCGAAAGGATGGGCCATGTTACTTTCCTTTTAGTGTCAAGAGCCTTCTCTTGGCTGGCTGGCAGGCTGCATGGACCATCTGGAGCCCTCCTGGGAGGAGTCAGTGAGGTATCATGAGAAGAACTCTTTTCCTGAAATCAGAAGCCCTTGCTGTTAGCCTCTGGTCTGCTGGAATACTCTAAACCTGTTTTCTTATATGTGAAATGGGGATAAACCCACTAGCTCTAACAAACTCAAAGAGTGGCCAGGGAGATCAGGTGGTATTATGGGTATGAAAGGACTTTTTAGCCTGCAAAGTGCAGTACACATAGGAAGGTGTTTTGGCCTTAAACCCAAATCTCTCATTTCCCAGCAGAAGAGAGTCCTGCCCAGGAAATGACTCATCTTGTTTCTGGCTTGTTCCTCAGGGTCTCCACAGAGCTGCGCTATCGAAAACAGCCTTGGGGGTTAGTGAAAACTTTCATCGAGAAGAACTTCTGGAGTGGGCTAGAGGACTACTTCCGCCATTTAGGTGGGCACTACAATCATCACTGCTGGTAGAACTGGAGAAATGGTGAACTGTAGAGCTGTTACCCTTCAGGGGAAGGGGCGACGTGGAGAGTGGGGAGAGAAACCGAGACATTGAGTTGGTTTCATAGGATCCCTAAGTCTCCCCCAGAAATAGATACAAAATCTGGGGTATATGTGAACGTGTACATTTTTCTAGAGAATATGTCTGTAGCTTTTATGAGAAGCATTAAGGATCTGTGACTCCCCAAAAAACCTTAAGAACCACAGATTGCGTGATAATGGTGTTGAATCTATTATAGGAAGAATCTGCAAATTGCCTGTGAATGCATCTGTTAGGAAGTGTGTGTTATATTCCAAATTGTATACACAAGGGTGCAGATCTTGGGAATGTATGGCTGTACACAATGTTGAACAACCCAGAGAAGGGGCTGGGCTGGGTCCCAGAAGGACTTCCCGAGGCTCATGGGCATTGCTGAGGGATCTCTGCCCTCCCCGCCAATTTCCCAGAGCACTGTGTGGGAAAATGTTTCCCTTAGAGGGCTTGGTGAGAGCAGAGAGCATTGCCTCTGAAGGCCAACACATTGGGTTGTAGGTATGGAATGACGGCCTCTGATATGACCCTGTTGGCTCCAACAGAGAGTGAGCTGACAAAAACAGAGAGCACCTACTTGGCTGAGATGCACAGACAGTCTCCCAAGGAGAAGGCCAGCAAGCCCCCGACAGTACGGAGGAGGAAACGTCCCCATGCCCACCTGCGGGTACCTCACCTGGAAGAGGTGATGAGCCCTGTCACCACACCCACTGATGAAGAAGTGGGCCACAGGATCAAGCATGTGGCAGGTGTGTGCCAGGTGGAGATGGGTCAGGGCTCTGGCCTGGAACTTCATACCTGTGCCACAGCACACACATGTACACTCATTTTTCACCTAGGGTATGGTTTGATATAATTTGCATATGCCTCATTAAATCTGAGACCCCCACCCCTCCTTGATGCTCTACCTGCTTCCCTTTACCTTTTAAGTTCCCTAGCCCCTGCTAGACTGTGTGTGTGCTCTACTGCAGAGCCTTTGGGGTCATCGCTCCGTGTTGCCCACACTCCGTGGCTCCCTGCATAGGTTCAGGTATGCATCTTCCAGGTTCTTGGGAAATGCGCCACGGAGAAGCCTAAGCCCAGACCCCAGAGACTACCTCATAACACAAAGGTCAGGAGGTCCAAGGCAGCCCCACCTCCCCTGGCCCCATGGGCCCACCAGGCAGTGGGCTCCCTTGCTATTTCATTCTCTCCCCAACCAGTCCTTCAGAATCTCCTCCCTTGTGTGAGACATAAGCGTGTTATGTTTTAGTCGTGGCTTTGCTCACTTGTGGGTACTGAAAGGGACCTTAAAGACCAGCAAATGCAGTGTTTTTCAGACTGGGAACTGCACATCCCTGGGGGCTCCTTTGAGCTGAATGAGGATGGGGAGGAGGGAGGAGGAGCGTGCCAGCTTCTGTGCCCCTTACCCAACTTCAGCCAGAACACTGCCATGTGAGGTGTTTGCCATATGCATTTGAATAAAGGGTTCCATCCAGCCCCCTTTTCATACATGAGAGAAAACTAGCTTTCACAGAGGCTAAGTGATTTGCCTGACTTTGCATAGCTGGTTATGGGTAAAGCCAGAGCTGGACACTGGCTCTCTTGTCCTAGCCCAGTGCTACCTGCCCTTGCACAGGCGCAGATCACTCTGGCCCACATCTGTTTGTCCTAGCTACATAGGTCTGTTGATTTTATCATTTTCCAGTGACTCTTTGATGTTCACCTTGCCTGACACAGCCTTGTCCTCAAGGAGCTTACCATCCGCTTTTGGAGGGTTGAAGTGTCTATCATAGTGGTGCTGTGACAGGAGCAGTGTCTTGGTCATTTCCCAACATTTTCTGTGTGGCCAGTGTCATGTCAGTAGTTGTAGACTCGTGGACCTCAGTGGTGATGGCCTCTTTGTTCTCCTCACAGGTTCCACGCAGACACGGCACATCCCTGAGGACACCCCCAGTGGTTTCCACCTACAGAGTGTGTCCAAGCTGCTGCTGGTTATCAGTTGTGTGTAAGGGACTCCAGGCTCTCCTCTCACCCTGTCCATCACCTCCCTTCTCATGCCTGGGCCCATCCCTCATCTCGGGGTGGATGGGGCACCTGACTGCTGCATCTGTCCTCTAGTCTTTTCTCTGCCTCCCTGCACCCTCTTTACTGCTTTATTCAGCATTCACTGTATGCCAGGCCTTTGGGATTCAGAAGAAGATGCTGTAGCGTCCATGCCCTTCAGGAACTGTTTCAAGTGGGTGAAACAAACAGGGAATTCAAAACAATGGCAGAGTGGGATAAATACTAGAATGGAGATGCTATGGAGTGCATTAGGAGTTTGCTTATCCATTTACGAGAGATTGCCTAGACGTGTGCCATGTACTCACAGAGCCCACGTCTTGGTAGAGTGGCCAGGCAAAGCCAATGATTGCAGTACAGGACCAGGTTTATAATAATTGCCATTCCATTTGAAAACAGCAGGCTCAATACTTTGCACAGAAAGATGCTGCTGGGCTAGGAAAAGAGGCAGTCAAAAGAAAGGAAGATGTGAGCCGGAAGGATGCAGGTCTCTGGTGTACGTCCATGAGTGTGACTCCATACCGTAGCCTGCTCGAGATCTTTCTCAACCATTTTGAGCTAAGCACAGACAGCTCTTCCCCTTGGGTCAACCCACTGGTATCCCACCAGTGCCACTGCCTGGCTTCCCACCCCTTATGCTCCTGTGGGTGGGGGATGTGCCAGGTGAGGGAGGGAGGCACGGCTGGGGAGAAACCCTGGCTCTGCCAGCTGTGCACCAGCCTCTAGGCTTTCTCTAGTTCACTCTTGGGTCTAAGACTGGCCTCCACTGAAGCATTTTCAGGAGAGGTAGAGGCAGGGACACAGCCTTACTCTCGGGAAACACTGAAGGAAGCCCAGGAATGACATGGTCAGATTGGCATTAAAAAAAAAATCTCTCTTAAAGTAGTATAGTGACTGGACTTGAGAAAAAGGACTGGAGGCAGATCAGTGGGAACAAACAGCAGTGATCTAGATGAGAGTCCCTGTGGTGTAAACGGTTAATGCACTCACTGCTAACCAAAAGGTTGGAGGTTTGAGTCCACCCAGAGGTACCTTGGAAGAAAGGCCTGGCCTGCCTGTTTCCAAAATATCAGCTGTGGAAAACCCTGTGGAGCACAGTTCTACTGTGACACACATGAGGGTGCTATGAGTCGGAGACGACTTGACAGCAACCGATTCGTTTTAGATGAGAGTGGCTGTCAGACGAAGACTAGGGAGTAGAGCTGAGAGATACTAGAAGATAAAGACATGTTAACCCCACATTTGGTTATGTAGCTAAGGAAGGTGAAGTACTGATTTGAGTGAACATATATGGTTGTGTGATTAACAGAAATCTGAAAGTTGGCGAAAAGTTGTCAGAAAAGATGCTATCAGTTCCAGATATGTTGGAGGTGACAAATAGACTTTGAGAAATGTGGACCTGGAGCTTAGGAGAGAAGTTTAGCCTGAAGCTAACAATTTAAAAGCATTAGTGGTGGCATTAAAGCTGTGGATGTGAACGAGATCATGCAAGGAGAGTGCAGGCTGTGAAAAAGAAAACACATCAGAGCCCAGGCAGTGATCTGCACTGGGGACAGACACAGGCCGGCGCCACTGTGATCCGGCCAGTGGCGACCCGGGCCTTCCACTGCTTTTTCTTACTTAGACCACGGTAGGCCTTCACCACACAGCACACAGGGCACCCCTTGACCTTCATGTGGCACAGGCAGGACGGTAAACACAGGCCCAAATGGAGCAGATCTTGTGCAGCTTGTGCTGAAGAGGTGGCCATTCAGCTGAGTGGGGTCTGCTTATACAATTAAAGACAGTGCCATTGAAATTCACTGCAAGCTTTAAACATTCTCTTTTAGAACTTGGAACCCCTGAGAACACTGCTGAAGAGCCCCAGGGATTTTCGGCTGCCAGTTTAAGGAATTCTACCTTATCATAGTGCCATATGCACAAATGAGGCAAATAATATTACACACACACACACACACACATACACTTTGAAAGGTCTAAGGCAGAGTATATGCTTTTCTTTCTTTGCTGGTCTTTTTCTCATCCATTTGTTTTATCTCCCCATTTTTGTGAAGAATGCTGCAGTGAACATGGGTGTGCATATGTCTATTCGTGTGACAGCTCTTATTTCTCTAGGATATATTCCTAGGAGTGGCATTGCTGGTTCATATAGTATTTCTATTTCTAAATTTCTAAGGAAGCACTGTATTGTTTTACAAAATGGTTGTACCATTTTCCATTCCCACCAGCAGTGCATAAGAGTTCCAATCTCCCTGCAGCCTCTCCAGCATTGGTTATTTTCTGTTTTTTTGATACCTGCCAGTAATGCCGGGATGAGATGGTTGCTCATTGTGGTTTTGATTTGCATTTCTCTAATGGTTAGTGATCTCGAGCATTTCTTCATGTGTCTGTTGGCCTCTTGAATGCCTTCTTTTGGTGAAGTGTCTGTTCATTTCCTTTGCCCATGTGTTTAATTGGATTATTTGTCTTTTTGTTGTAGAGGTGTTAGATTTTCCAGCAGATTTTAGAGATTAGACCTTTGTTGGATTTGTCATAGTCAAATTTTTTTCCCAGTCTGTAGGTTCTCTTTTTACTGTTTCGGTGAAGTCTTTTGATGAGCTTAAGTGTTTAATTTTTAGAAGATTCAGTTATCTAGCTTATCTTCTGGAGTTTATATGTTGTTGGTTATGGTTTGTATCCTGTTAATGCCATGTATTAGGGTCTCTAGTGTTGATCTTGTTTTTTCTTCTATGATCTTTATAGTTTTTGGTTTTATGTTTAGGTCTTTGATCCATTTTGAATTAGTTTTTGTGTATGGTTTGAGGTATGGATTCTGTTTCATTTTTTTGCAGATGGACTTCCAGTTTTGCCAGCACCATTTGTTAAAAAGACTGTCTGTTTCCCATTTGATAGACTTTGGGCCCTTGTCGAAGATCGGGTGACTGTAGGTGGATGGATTTACATCTAGGTTCTCAATTCTGTTCCATTGGTCAGTGTATCTGTCGTTGTTCCAGTACCAGGCTGTTCTGACTATCGTAGCTATATAGTAGGTTCTGAGGTCAGGTAGTGCAAGTCCTCCTACTTTATTCTTCTTCTTCAATAGTGCTTTACTTATCTCAGGCTTCTTCCCTTTCCATAGAAAGTTAATGATTAGTTTTTCCATCTCTTTAAAGAGTGTTGTCGATATTTGGATCAGGATTGCATTGTATTTTTAGATGGCTTTGGGTAGAATTGTCATTTTTACAGTGTTGAGTCTACCTATCCATTAGCATTGTCCTAATTTCACCATCATATTTGAACGACAGTTTTGCAGGATATATTATTCTTGGCTGGCAATTTTTTTCTTTCAAGGTTTTATACATGTCATGCCATTGCCTTCTTGCCTGCATGGTTTCTGCTGAATAATCCGAGCTTAGTCTTATTGTTTGTCTTCTGTATGCGACTTTTTATTTTCCTTGAGCTGCTCTTAGGATTCTTTGTTTGTCTTTGGTTTTAGGGAGTGTGATTATGATATGCCTTGGTGATTTTCTTTTGGGGTGTATCCTATATGGGGTTCATTGAGCTTCTTGGATGGTCAGCTTTTCATCTTTCTTGATATTAGGGAAGTTTTCTGTCAGCAATTCTTCAACGATCCGCTCTGTGTTTTCCATTTTCTCCCCCTGTTCTGGAACTCTGCTCACTCACAGATTTTTACTTTTGATTGTATCCCACATAATTCTCAGAGTTTCTTCATTTTTCTTTGTTCTTTTTTCTGATTTTTCCTCAAAGTTTTATCCAAGTATTTGTCTTCAATTTCCCTGATCCTGTCTTCCATCATTTCAGACCTGCTCCTCAGTCCTTCTGTGATACTGTCCATTTCTGAAATCTTCTTGTTTATCTTTTGGATTTCTAATTGTTGTTTTTGTATGATTTCTAGTTGTGAATTTAGTTTGGCATTTTGTTCCTGCATTATTTTCCTGAGTTCTTCCATTTTTTTTTGTCTGTATTTTCCGTGAATTTGTCTACTTTTTATATGAATTTGTCTATTTTTTCCTCATTTTCATCTGCTTTTTGCTTCAAATCTTGCATAGCTCTGAATATTAGAGATTTGAATTCCCTGTCAGGTAGTTCTAGTGCCTTTTCTTCTACTGGAAAGTCATCTGGTGTTTTATTTTGGA